>NW_019743153.1:384248-620317 GCF_002891405.2 Cryptotermes secundus | reverse complement strand
ATGGTACTGTTCAGGGAACATGAAATTAGTTTACGATGTCATGTCAACGGCGTCTGTTTTTATTTTCGTTGCTTTCAACAAAGTAGAATTTTAAATATTACCGAATAAAATACCTTTCATCTCCTACCTCAGTGTAGTGAACAAGTACCTGAATATAGAATATGTCTTCCGCGTTCTTTCTTATAAATAACCTTACTGCCACATTAGTGGCGTGACTATTAGACGGGGTTTAGGTTGGCTGATTGGATTTATTGCACTTGTACACTCAACTCGTAACTACAAGTAATACACCGCTATCGCTGATCTGCATGCTTCACAGTTCACCGTTACACACACACACACACACGCACTAGGGTTCTCAGTCTTCACTAATCGTATCCTTGCAACGGATTTCAACACAGTACTTATATCAGTCAGTTCATGGAGGTAGGCCTAAGCCCACTGGGGCTGCAGTGCCAAGGGAAAAAAAAAGTCTCACTGTAACTGCAGCACAAATGAAGTCTCTTCTCGCAGCTTAATTCCTTTCTTGCCTCTTTTTATATTGAAAAAATAAATACACACATATAGAGGGTGTCCCAGGAGGAATGGACCAAACTTCGGGAGGGTGTTCCTTATGTTAAAGTATGCCGATATAACCCAAAACACCTATGTCCAAAGTTGAACGGTTACGGAGATAATGGCCCGAGAAAAGTGTGGTCTTCTAGTGGGTCTACGGACTTTACCTATTAGCTGAGAGGAATTATCTCTGTTTGTCCTTGACTGCCGTGATTCATCCTATCCGTGCTTATGGAGTTGGCTTTATCAGAACGCGCAGTCAGCACGTTACGTCATCGCTTACCATTCATGTGTCATGTACAGTGCTTGGAACTCTTAACGACAACTTTGAGATGGCATGCGAGTTTTTTGTACTTCAATTTTATGGCTTCATGTCACTCACAAGTTAGTTTGATGTTACGTACATTATTAACGTTACAGAATCCACATATTCCTGCCAGTTTTAATATCTATTTTGTAATCAACAAGTGTGTAACCCCGGTCAAAGTTTGACACTTCTCTGGCCATTATCTCCGTAACCGTTCAACTTTGGACATAGGTGTTTTGGGTTATATCGGCATACTTTAACATAAGGAACACCCTCCCGAAGTTTGGCACATTCCTCCTGGGACACCCTGTATATGATCGTTGTATTCAGTGCTTTAAATGAAGTGATTACTGATGCTCTTACTCGAAGCGTGTTATACTACATTCTGCGTAATTAGATCGAGCAATGCGGTGCAACAGTAACATGTCCGTCTTCATTCTTGCGAGGTTACATGCTGTCTTGACTGAAAGTTTTAGTTCGTTTTGTTAATCTCTTGGACAATATTAAAATTGATAAGAAATAGGATTTAAGGGTTGGATTGGGTGCAGCTTTTCAGGAAATTTTCGGCAACTAAGATCTTTTAAGCACGGTATTGAACCTTCGGGTCCTAGAGAAGTCGGGGCATTTCTTCATCCTGAGCTAATCACGAAGGATTTGCTACATGTAGTTAGTTATTTATGTCCTGCCTTAATGCTGGCCGATCCCCATCTAAGGAGCCCTGCCTGGAGGACTGAGATACGCATAATTAACATAGAATCGGAAAGATGCTAGAGGGTACACAGGAAGGAAACTAAATCTCGGTAGACACCAGTATTGCAGTCACGAAACAGTAATTCGACATGATTGACCGGTTTCGTGTACTTAATCCAAAAATTCAGTTACATTCTTTCACATTCTTCGAAGATGTTTTGATAGCGCCACATGTTCTTCTCTGCGCTTGTAAACTTTGAAACTGTGTAGGGAATAGCTACGCACAGGGCGAATTTTTAAAACCAAATGCCATTATCTTCTTCCATTATATTCCATGAGAAAAAGCTATTAACAATAGTAAATCACACTTTGAACTCAGCCAGCTTTAACGCTAAACCAGAGAGAAAGGGTTTTGTGGGTCTAGAGCTGTACATCACAGATGATGGGCTGTACACAGCACAACAAAGTAGGCTGTGCATCAGTACAGGAATGAGAGGAGGGTGGTAGAAGAAAAGGCTATTAAACAATAAACGAGAGCGTCTCCTTTCCGCACCACGCAATTTATTTAACGGGCGTCTGAACTTACGGGTTAAGTTATGGGCTTCATATAACGATTCAAACAATATTTACCAAACAGTTTACGTGGTCTTCATGATCAATCTGTAATGTTCAGCGTTTTTAACGGGCGTCTGAACTTACGGGTTAAGTTATGGGCTTCATATAAGGATTCAAACAATATTTACCAAACAGTTTACGTGGTCTTCACGATCAATCTGTAATGTTCAGCGTTTCCCATAATGTTTCTTTGCTGTTATCGAATATCCTCCAGTGAATATAGTGCGACTGCGAACACAGGCTGGCTTTCTAGCCTTTATGATGCTAAATCAATTATATTTAAGCTAAGGGACAGTGATCAGTTTGTGATTATTTTATCTAATCCTCATGGTATGCATCCTGTTGTGTGTCACATATAGGATATATAATGTATATAAAGGGGGCAGTCTACACAATATTTATTTCCGAATAAAACAAAATAGAAACTACTGCATCAACATTTGTTTATTGGTCGTTGACGCTACATATTTCGACCCTTATGTTGAGTCATCATCAGGCATTAGTTTGAATTGCGTCTTAGTTCATTCTGGATCCATATTGTGTCCTTATAAGTTTTATATACATAATTTGAATTTACAGTTAAACGGCAAAAAGTTAAAATTAAAATTGAAATTACACAGAAATATTTGTAATATTTATTATAAACCTCTTTAAACGTTGTGGCCGCTACATATTGATACTATATATTGCTCCAGGTGGTAGGAATAATTATGTTGTGGGGTGCCTGCGTGTTGAGATCTTCCTTCGTAATCAGGTAGTGTTGGTTTGACCTTCTGTTGTCGTATGAAGCTTATGTTTGTTATAATGTGTCTCACTCAACGGGTTTATGCTTGGAGTAATGTATTCTAGTTTTTTGATGTTATGTGTAAAGGCATTTCCCCGTGATGATATTATGCAATTTTAATTTCATTTTTAAACTTTATCGTTTAACTGTGAATTTAAATTAAAACTCATAAGAACACAATATGCATCCATAACGAATTAAGAAGCAATTCAAGAACTAATGCTTGTATTATTATGCGCGTGACGATGACCCAACATAAGGGTCGAAATATGTCAACAGTTAGTAAACAAATGCTGATAGAGTAGTATCTTGTATTTTCGAAAGTATTGTTATGTAGACTGACCACATTATATACATCATATATTCTTTTATCTACATAACAGAAAGGTTTTAAAAGGGCTGTAGTTCGGCCAGGACACGGATGTTATTAACGTTCAAGGTTATCAAATCAGTTATCTTGAAATGGGTGTGGCATGTAACATTCATGTCATAGAAGAGAAATTCATTAAACAGTTAATCAGAAAAACAAAAGGGAAGAGACCACATGGGAAACCCAGATGTAGGNGTCCTCATTCGCCTTACATGTTTCGATTCAAAAGAATCATCGTCAGGGGCGCACCACTACGATCAGGAAACACCGTCACATAAGATATTTTNCTGATAGAGTAGTATCTTGTATTTTCGAAAGTATTGTTATGTAGACTGACCACATTATATACATCATATATTCTTTTATCTACATAACAGAAAGGTTTTAAAAGGGCTGTAGTTCGGCCAGGACACGGATGTTATTAACGTTCAAGGTTATCAAATCAGTTATCTTGAAATGGGTGTGGCATGTAACATTCATGTCATAGAAGAGAAATGCATTAAACAGTTAATCAGAAAAACAAAAGGGAAGAGACCACATGGGAAACCCAGGTGTAGGTGGGAAGAAAATATTAAAAATTTATGTTAGAATGTGGGGATGTTAACTGAATTCATCTAGTTTAGGATAGGTCAGTTCAGCCGCAAATTCTACGTATTGTAATAAGCCTTCTGATTTAAAGAAAAACAAGAAATTTATTTAATAGCTCAGCGGTTTTTAGCTTATCGAGAATGTACTCCATGGAATCAGATTTTATATTAGTGTGTATAGTCAGCTACAAGTTTATGAAAATATATGTAAAATTATTTCTTTAATGTCAAATATGTGCTCCTTTTCGTAGATCATAATTTTCTGTTTCTTTCCTAAATTATGAATCTGGGGAAAGTTTGTATCTAAATGAACCACGGGTAATTTATTTTGAGCATGTTTTGTGTCGTATACTGCGAAGCTTTCAGTATATAGATTATGTAGCATCGAATTTAGGAATGATTGATAAATTATGAATTGCAAAGGTTTTGGGAGGAAGAGATCCGTTGCTTAGTCGATGTACTATCCCGGCGGTTGCCTGAAGAGACTGAGTAAAACCACGAAAATATTCAATCAAGGTATGCGGTGACCCAACCATCATTCTAACCGACCAGCTCTCAAATACAAGCTTACATCGTTATCATAAACCAGTCCTGCGCGATCTGTTTAGTGTCACAATAAGTGACATTCTCAGTATCCGCCAATTCTGCAGCTACTCAAGAATTTCCCAGCATTTTATGTAACCCGAAGGTTCATTACCATATTCACAAGAGCTCTCCACTGGTCCCTATCCTCAGCCAGATCAATCCATTCCATAACATCTAAGATCAATTTCAATATTGCCCACCCACCTACGCCTTGGTCTTCCCAGTGGTCTCTTTCTTCAGTAGCTTACATCTCAAAATTAAATAATCCTCCTGAAGATGGAGGTGATACATTCCTCTGAAACGTCAGTTTATACAATATCTAGACGGCGCCACATTCCAGAAGACGGATTCTTCAAGTTATAATAAATCACTGGATATGCTTTTGGATAGGTGAATTTCTATCGTGTAAGCGACCATTGATTTGTGATTCCAAGTACGAAAAGGCATCATACACAAAGGTGTAATTATATCAAATGAGGGTGTATACTGTTGATATTTTAAGGCTACATTATTATTCATTCTGAATCTTATATGAATGAATCATTCAGTTTAATATTTGTTGTGTATGAGTAGTGAATAGAACAGGTTTGTGGAAATTCAGCGCTTTGGTCTACAGTGAATGTATTCACAAACGTAATACCTATGCTCACTTGGATTACATGATTGCACTTGTAAGGTTTTCTTAGTCTCTAGGAAGCCTTTACAATGTGTGTAATATTCAGCGCCCGTAATCTCATCACTGGAGGCAGCATTGAGCTGAAGCATGGCTGCCAGTCACCTGCTGCATGCAGTATCACAGTAAATTCTGCTGGGAGGAAATGACTAGCTGTCCAACGCTATGTGCTGCTTTATCCAAACTTTGTTCAATATTATTGTCGCGTGTTGCCTGTGTAACGCGACAAGTAAATTCACGTTGTTCTCGGATTTGACGAATTCGTTTATTGGACAATTTCTTTTACACTCGCGAGTACAGTTATTCACAACTTCACCGCTGATGTTGGTGACGTCTTCTCGATATCTTTTTGTTCGATGCGAGCTTGCTTCTACTCTGGTCGGAGCTACATTAGAAACTGACTGGTCTCGTCGAAGCTGGACTTATATAACGTGCACTCGGACTGAATAGAACGCACTATGTTCAAGGGTTCGGTTTCGCCCCCTGTTACGCAACGAACGCGGGGAATATCTTATCTGGCGTATTCTTTGCCATGAATATTCTTCCAGCTCCTGGTTAACGCATTTGTTGTTTAAGCTATTCCTATGCAACGCCTTGCCGGTATTCCGTTACCACAGAAGTATATATGTTTATCGCAGCCGTTGTCATGCAACTGCTTTCAACAATTCGTTGCTTAGTCCTTCTAGCGTTCGGATTCAAAGGCGTTACAGCGGAAAATCTTTACAGGCCACAAATCATAATACGTATAGAATAGCGTGTAATTGCAATATCATTTCCAATCCAAGGCGAAAATTAGAGAAGAACCCGAAAGTAAATTTCGCAAGCTCGGACTTGCCGACAGTTCATTGCTCGATTTGAACAGTAGCAATATATGCAGGAATTTTATGAACAGTCAGCATTTGTCCTTAGGGAATTCTTGCTACCATTCAGTTCAGAAGCTTTTGTCTTCTCGTCTGCTATCTAAAGACAGAAATAATAATACATAAAACTATACTTTTGCCTGTGGTTCTCTATGGGAATGAAACTTGGTCTCTAACAATAAGGTAGGTACGTAGACTAAGGGTGTTTGAGAACAGGCTGTTGACGAGAATATTTTGACCGAAGAAGGATGAAGTGAAAAACTCCGTGGGTTTAGTCCGCAAGCGAACTACACCGCGCTTGTCGGTGAAGTTAGTGCCAACTTTAGCGCATAGAGGGTGTCGCGTGGTCAGCGCAACGAATCCCCACGGCCGTTAATTTCGGTTTTCTAGACCAGAGTCGCTATTTCCTTGAAATAACTCCTCAGTTATCCTCACGAGGCTGAGCGGACCCGGTTCCAGACCCACTACTTCTCAGAAAAAATCTGGTGGCGCCGGTAATCGAACCCGGATCTCTGGATCTGTATTCAGGAACTCTGACCACTAGACCACAGAGGCGGTCAACTTGTTCTCTCCTCCAGGTATAATTAGAATGATCAAGTCAAGGATGATGAGATTGGCAGGGCATGGAGCACGAATGTGGGAGAAGAGTAATGCATAGAGCATATTTGTGGGAAAACCAAATGGAAAGAGAACACTAGGAAGAAAAAAGCATAAGTGGGTGTACAATACTAGAATGAATCTTAGAGAGATATGATGGGATGGGATGGATTGGATTGATCTGGATCAGTATAGAGACCAGTGGAGGGCTCTTGTGAACGTGGTAATGAATCTTCAGGTTCCATAAAATGCTGGGAAGTATTTGAGTAGCTGCACAATTGGTGGCTTCTGAAGAAGAGCTCAGCTCCATGAGTGATGATTCAGTATTTGTCACATGCATCCTTTAAGATTCGACGGATCGCCACGTTTTTGCGTAATTATCAGCATATAAAAGTTATACGGAATATGTAGGCATTTTCAACATTTCATAGAAAATTATTCATAGAGTGGTGTACTACATGTCTGTACCAAGCCGAAACAGTTCCCGTGGCAGCAGTGTTGTTTATATTTTTACACATTTGACAAAGGCCTATTATTATACATTTCATAGCCATACATTAAATAACACTCTTGTTTTGAAAAAGTTAAATAGTTCCGTCCAGTGTGATTGGTTATGATTTTCTTATTTCAATTATTCATGTCCTTACATGTTTCGGTCTTCAGAGATCATCTTCAGAGGGACACCTTTACGTCAGTACTGTAAGAAACCACTATTACAGTACATGTTCTAAAAGTAAAAATATATACATACAATATAAATAATATACAATTGGCTGTAAAATCCAAAGTCTTTACAACTACAGCGGCTGTTCCAATACTTTAAAATATTTATAGTTAGTTTGTTAAAATTATTTTGGAATTCGTAAACCAACTGGTTCTTGTCGTTCCTCTTATTATTTCTTTTGACGGGGGCCGAATGTGTGCCCCCCTGTCGTTATTGAGAAGATGGTTCTGCAATGGGTATATTGTATTATTTCGTTAATCCTATTATGTTTTGCAAAGACTTTTGCAATTTCGTCCTACCTTTAATGTTGTCCTGTATGTGTTTGTGGCCCGCTGTGTTGTTTTTACTGTTCTAGGTTGTGTTGTTCCGCGTATTTATACTCCTTGTGTCTGTTAGAGTGTGGGCGTGTACTGATGTTGTATTATGAGGTCGAACATATTATACTGGTTGTCACTTTCCCTTGTGTGATTTTGTTCTTCTACAAATTTGTTGAGCTTATTACAGCGATATATATGGAAATTTTCTTTTATATTCATGATGCTCCCTCTTCTAGCATTCTCAACCATTTCCATGATTACTGTCATCGGCCCGTACTGATGGCGTTTATTTAGTACGTGTTGGGCAAATTCCGATTCGTCTTTGTTTAGTCTTATGTTTCTTATGTGTTCCTTGCACCTTGTTGCTAGATTTCTGCCAGTTTGGCCGATGTATACTTTATGGCAGCTTTGTCAGATTATTTTATTTATGTCACTTTGTTCGTAGGGGTTTTTTCTCGTCTTTCATTTATTAGTTTACCTATTGAGTGGGTTGTTTTAAAGGATATTTTTATGTTGGTGTTTTTGAAGAGTATTGTGATTTTTCATATGTAATTTCCCGTTTAGGTCATTTTTTTTCTTTTTCAGCTTTATTATCCCCATTATTTTTCTTTTGTTTGAGTTTGTTATGTAGTTGTGTGATGTCTTCCTTCTTATAACCATTATTTAATGCTATTAATGCTATATTAATAATAGTATTTAACTCTTTGTTTTTAGCGTTTTCTTTGAGGGGTAGTGTGAGAAGTCTATATATCCAGTTTTTGTATTAGTAATTATATTATTATAATTATTATTATATATAATTATATTATTAATAACTCTTGCCACCCTAAAGATAAAAAATTAGTAGCATACAAAAACTGTTGTATCTGTTGTGTGTTTTCTGTATATTTCCATTTCTATTTGTCCGTGTTTGTTAATTAGGTTTAAGTCTAAGTATGCTATTTGGTTGTTTACTTCCTCATTACTTGAGAATTGCAAGGTTTTATGTTATACATTGAAATGCTTCCGCTATGAAAAATTGCAAAAATGCCTCTTTTGCTTCGCCATATATCTTTTCATCTATATAACAACTCGAAAACAGCTGAACGAAATTTTAATTGGGAAGGTTTACTAAAATGTCCCTACACATTCAAATTTTGATTAAACTCGGGAAAAAATAATGGATGCTTTTTATGAAAACCTATAGCTGTGCTGCCTCCCGCGCAGCTTTACTATTTACATATCGGAGTGAAGCTGTTTCAGACAGACGTTTCTAAGACAAAGAAATCATATGTTTTATATCTGGTACAATTTTCCATGCAAGTTCATGTTCGCGGGATAATTAAACGGAAATGACCTTTATGCTGCGACATATCGCAGCTCGATAAATTCATTTTCATCAATTATTTCAGCAGATCATTGCGCAACACGATTGAACCATTTCAGATTTCATGACGATAGAATTTGTAATTTTCAAAAGAGCCTAAATATTGATCCGTGGGCCCTATAGTTGCTAATTACATTTTCAAGATGGCTTTATGCGCGCCCATTATTATGTCTCCTGAATCATCCGCTGTGCATGTTTTGTGCTATTTAATGAAGGATCATCATACAGAGGGAACACTGAATTCCCTTTGAATGCAACTCTCAGATTTTTGGTTATAACATAAACTGATGTGTAACGTAATTTAAAAATGGCGTAAAATCTGTTTAAATTAGCTTATAATTATATATTTCCGCTGCATTGATTCTCCATCATACTCACCGAATAGTAGGAAATATACCATGTACAATTATTCGGAAAACCTCGGTTTCACTTACCGATTCGGAAATAGGCTACACTAACTAGGGATTCGGCGGGGCTCCTCAGTTTCTCCGGATAAGTTCTGGAGTACTATCTCACTATTCACTAATCATCCTAGCACTAGTTTTTTTTTAATGTTAGTGGGGTGGGAATAAGTCCCTTGTACTGCGGCCACTTCTAGCCCCAGATGATGGGTGAGGATGATTGTGGAGCAATTGGTGGAATGAAGATTGGCAGGGAAACCGAAGTACTTGGAGAAAACCTGCCCCAGCGCAATTTTGTCCACCACAAATCCCACATGACCAGATCCGAGATCGAACCCGGGCCGCCGCGATGGGAAGCCAGCTACTAACGGCTTGAGCTATGGCGCGGCCACCTGGTACTAGTTACTATATAGTCTGATCTATTGACAGAGTCATTAAATATGCCACAAATGAATAAATTAATTGAAATATAAATGTAAAGTGCTTTTTATGTGTTCCCAATCTGAACAATCAAATGTCTGATTATTCTACCGTAACTGTTCAGGTATTTGCACACGCCTTTTTTTGCAAATGCAGTTGAGCGAATTCTTACTCGCATTTACTGATGAGAATGCAAATGTGATAGCTTGAAAGGTGAGGGAAATTCGATATGAAGAGCGAAAATTATTTCATTAAGAATTTAGTCTACTTCATTGTCAGAGATTTGGTGTTTCAAATTCAACAGTATAGTCTCAACAAAATGTTGGATTATATTTGTGTTTGCTGAACTAGCAGTCTTCATAAGTTATTCATTTCAAAGTAGGATACGCATCTCGTCCAGAAAGTTTATATACAGTTCTCGTCAGAGTTATTCGACTATAACAGTAGGTCGCTCCAGGCAGGATACAAGGATGAAAGGGTTTTTCGATATCGACGAAATTAAAGACAGGACATAACAGGGATAGCGAAGGACTGCAGAGAGCGGGGGGGGGGAGGAAGCGGTGTAGACCTACCTGAAGTGAAATGGCAACGCATGAAACTTGTTCTAAATAAGGGAACAGCGGGACAAGGTGGAAGCTCTGTGTGAAGGAATACAGATGAATGTCCAATTATTGAAATCCTCTTCCCACGTAATTTCCGTCCTGGTTGAAATAGGATTAAGTCTAATGAGTAATTATGATTGACGCTACTGCGGATTTCTCCAACTAAACCTACGCTTTCTTTCAGTGAAAACATGTTTTCTGCCCCATACTAAACAAAAACCGACTGCTCATTCAATATCGCATTTATATATATCAACACATACCATTATCGCTTATAAAGTAAAGCAGTGGACGAGGTAAGACCCAAATTGATGAGATGCCTGCCGGCATGAAGAATTTCTTTTTCAGTTGAATTATCTGTCTGAAAAGGAATATGTCCGGTGACTGACATGTGATACGTTCCGGTTTTCAGCTAAGAGATACAACTTTATTCAATATAAGAACTGTAAGAGTAGTATTAGCGGTCTAAGGCATGTACTGTCTTCGCTCGCTTGGAAACCGGGATCGTGGGTTCGAATCCCACTCAGGGCATGGATGTTTAGTTTGTATGTGTGCGTTTTTCTGGGTTTGTGTACAGGTAGAGGCCTTGCGACGAGCTGATCACCCGCCCAAGGAGTCCTACCGAATGTGTAAGATCTAGAAAAACCGAAAGTGAACGGAGAAGTTCATTGAGATAGGCCTAGGCCCACTGGGGCTGTAGTGCCAAGGGGAAAGAGTATTATTAAACTGTACTGCATCGCTAGCTACTACAGGCAGTTTCTAAGAACAGCCTGAATGTATGGCTGCTCCCTCTTCTGTTGCTGGCGAGCATAAATTTGGTATACGCATAGCCAATCATATCAAGGGATTTTCTTTTAATTTTTTTTAAATGTTAATACGTTGACCATATATTTTCAGCGCGTTCTGTTACGACCAGACGGTAGCGTGCTCACGTAGGGAGGAAGGAGCCGATCACGTTTCTTTAAATATAATGTGATTTAAGTTTTTACCTAGAGTGGTTAATGCTTGTTTTTATGTTAAGATGAGATCGCGCCATAGCTGAAGTGGTTAGTCGCTGGCTTCCCACCGCGGTAGCCCGGGTTCGATCCCGGGTAGAGGTCTTGTGACGAGCTGATCACCCGCGCAAAGAGTCCTACCGAATGTGTAAGATCTAGAAAAACCGAAGTGAACGGAGAAGTTCATTAAGGAAGGCTTAGGCCCACTGGGGCTGTAGTGCCAAGGAAAAACAAAATCTCCGGAAACCTTATTACATATACGGACTTTCAGTATAATCAGTGTGTGTCTTATGCGTGATTCTCATTTGCATCAGTCCACTTTTATGACAGCTGTACTAATGAAGTTAATTATATCTGTGGGTATTCATTCATTCACCTATGGTTCTACACCCCTCTGTCGGGCCCTGGTCTCTTCTTCAGTTTCGTAATCGTTTTTACACAGTCGGTAGGAATCTTGGACGAGTCATCAATCCATCGCAAGGCCGTTACCTACACACAGGACAAGAAACGGAATAAACGCACACAGACACATCCATGCCTTGAGTGGGATTGCAACCCACGCTCCCCGAGTTCGAGCGGTTGAAGACAGTGCGTGCCTTAGGTCGTGCGGCCTCTGCTATCGGCAGAGACATATTTACCGAAAGAAAAAGAAATAACAAAAGCATAAGAGGCTGCGAAATGTACGTTGTGAATTATACAATATTTGCATGGAGCTAATGTTTCTGAGTAAATTACTGGCATAGCGCGAATAATTACTGAGTGTACACCCACCGAAAGGCCTGTTCAAGCTTCTTCCTTGGTGTATAGCTAACATTGCATTGCATGTTTCGAGACATCGGAAATTTCATGCTTGAAAGAGACACATTGCATCCCAAGTATATACGTATTTTTCTGACGATCATGTTTAATGCACAGTTCTATTAAAACCGGATGACATTGCGTATGTGTTTTTACCCTTAGTTATGTGGGACTAAGTCCACTAAGCAGCCTCCGTAGTCTAGAGGTAACGTTCCCACCTCATGACTCGTAGTACGCGGGTTCAAATACCCGGCGGAGGTCGTCGAATTTTTAAGGGCGGAAAAATTCAGGGAATAAGTCCTCCGGGAGGGACTTTAAGCCGTGGATACCGTGTCGTAGCTTTACGGCACGTAAAAGAACCTCATATCTCCAAAGGAGGCCACTGAGCCAAATAACGGACGTTTCCCGCCCAACAGCAGTCTCTAATACCTCCGGTAGATGGGGGAAGCATTATAGATACCTCTCAGCTAGTAGACCCGGTCTCGCTGGCTGGGCGGGACTGATTGTAAGCACCATTACCGGTAGGATATAGAGACTGGTAGAAATCATAGAGGGAAGCACAATGGACCAATACTAGTCTAAGTGCATGGGGAAATCCACCCTCTCCAATAACTAACTAACTAAGTCCACTTGGTATTGCGGCTACTTCTGGCCTATTGTACCAGCCCCAGACGATAGGTGATTGTGATTGTGGAGCAACTGGTGGAATGAATATTTGCAGGGGAAACCGAAGTGCTCTGGAAAAGCCTTCCCCAGCACCACTTTGTCCACCAGAAATCCCACACGACGTGACCCGGGCTCGAACCCGAGCCACCGCGATGTGAAACCAGCGACTAACCGCCTGAGCAATGGCACAGCCTTGCATATCTGTTAGGTTCCCGCTCAGAATATAAATTGACGTCAGTGTAGTCAAAATGGCGGCTGGATATCCATAGTGGAAACAACTCGAAAGTACGGTTTGTGTGTTCTGCCAGTGTTAAAGCGTATTGTAGACTCGTAACAAAATGTGACTGTCATTGATATGTTCATCGGTTCGGTAATGCGACAAAAAGTCTCAGATTGTAGGAGATTACATCTACAAAATAATGGTAGCTGTAAATGTGTAGCGATTATTTACATTCGTCCAAGAAACACAAAAATAAAAATGTTAGTAGGTCAGCGTGAGCAAATGCAGCACTGAAAAGTGCCCCCATTTTTTCACATCCATTTGCAATTTACCTCGCATTCCTGTAGTACAGTTATCTGACTTAACACATTATAACTTGACGTACAGAGTATCAGCTCCATGGGAGAGGAACTGCTATTACAAAGCAGAAAAGGGTATTATTTTTAAACTGATAGTTCTAACGGGGCCTCATGAGGCTTAAGACAGCGCCCTTTGATGTAGTTCAAATGACTAGCTACTATGAATGGAGTTGCTCCCTCCAATTGATTCTGAGCAATTATCGAGAGATCACCTCGCTCTGTGTCTGTACGTGTTCAAACTTTTAGTTCCAATCCTCTTCACCTTTGTCATCTTATATCTGTAGGGTGCTTCATCAGTATACCGATCAAGAAAAGCGTTAAATTCCCAGTCACTTTGAGTTTCTGCCTTTAAATTAGTTGGCTTATCGTCACCTGAGTATTGGAGTGTTCTGTCTCCACTTTTGGGTGAAAATTGGATTAATTTTTAAAGAGTAATACTTAATAGTAATTTCTTGTGCTTGTATTATGACCCCAAGTAACACTTCTGAAGAGAACGCGCAATAGCTCAAGCGGTTAGTTGCTGGCTTCCCACCGCGGCTGCCCGGGTTCGAGCCCGGGTCTGGTCAAGTGCGATTTATGTGGACAAAGTGACGCTGGGTCAGGTTTTCTCCGAGTACTTCGTTTTCCTCTGCGAATCTTCATTCCACAACTTCTCCATCATCATAATCACCTGGGGCAGGTACAATAGGCAAATCAGTGGCCTACGTGCCGATTGGACCCAGGTGGACTCCACCCCCCCACTATGCGAATTAACACTTCTGAACCTACTGACCGATCTCTATGAAACATAAGGTGGTAATCTTGCCATTTTTAATTCTCTACAATCAGTGTCATCAGTAACATGATGACAGTGAGAATGTATGACTTTGTGTCAGTGTTACTTTCACTTTCCTTAAAATGCTGCATTGCTGTGTCTCATTTTTCGGGCCCTAAACCTTTATAGAACATCGGAAAATTTATATTTGGCTTCGAGCTTATGACGATAAGGAAAGAAACATTGGAGTGTTATAAAATTAAATAGTACTTACCTCGTATACGCAGATTCTCTAAGGCTAATTGCTGTAGATTCAAAATTATGAAGATATCTTCATTGAAGATTTGAGGCTTTCACGGCGGTGACTATGAAGTAAGCAGTCTTCTGGGATTTGGCACCGTGTATTGCTTTTACCGGTTCTCACGGTCTCTTCTCTTTGCAGATTTCTTATATTTTTTCTACCCTGAAGATGGAGGCGATACGTTCCTCCGAAACGTCGGTTAACACCACATATACACGGTGCCAAATCCCAGAAGACTGCTTTCTTCATCTTCATTGAAACTTGGAGATTTCATCTAATAAATTTAATATAATTATTTTTAATGTCTGTTGACTGAAATTATGCATGGAATTTACTCATATATTTTATAGCTCCTGCTAACCTGCAGACTGAAGTATTAGAGGAGAGATGGCTCTATGAATTTTTCCCTAAGTATTTTCACCAATGTCGAGTACATGAATGGGAAATGATTCCCATATCAGGGACATGTAAGGGTGTTAAGTTTTCATGTAGTAATAAATTTACAGGTCACATTGGACGGAATGATTTATATTTGTAATTGTTAGTGTGGCGGACCAGAATGAAACAAATCAAATTTATCAGGGACTGTGTGCATTTCGGACGAATACAGACAAATGCTTTTCAAGTCACAAGTCGCTTAAACATTTCAGAGCAGACCTCAGTCTCATGCAGTATTTCAGGTGGAGAACGGGCCTCAAGCGATACAGTCCTCGTTAACTTCGGTCTTTAGATATCTGAACGGCTAAGTTATTAATTTGCTAACTAACTAACTAACCACCTAACTGCTGACTAACCCCGCGAAGAAGAGTCCTTCTTGAGAATGTAATATTTACTCAGCTTTGTGTAGAAACCGAAGGCTCATTATTGTACTCACACGATATTGCCATTGATCCCTTTTCTCAAGCCAAATTAATTCACCTTTCCGACAGTTTCTTCAAAATCCCTCCCTCTGATCTATACCTAAATCTTCCAATCAATCTATGTTTTTTGTTAAATTCACTTAGTGAGGAGTGGAGTCAACTTGGTCTACTCGGCACGGCGGCCACTGATTGGCCTATTGTAGCCTGCCCCGGGTGATTATGATGATGGAGAATTTGGTGGAATGAAGATTGGCAGGGGAAACCAAAGTACTCGGAGAAAACCCACCCCAGCGCCACTTTGTCCACCACAAATCCCATTTGACCAGACTCGGGCTCAAACCCGGGCGGCCGCGATGGGAAGCCAGCGACTAACCGCTTGAGTTATGGCGCGGTCAATTGATGTATTTCCTTTAGCTTTTCATGCAAAATTTTGTGTCGTTTATGATATCGCCCTGTGTGATACATGCATCTAATTCTCTTTATTTGATAATATTAATGTTATTGGTGAGGAATAAAAATTTTGAAGCTCCTCAGTATGGGATTTTCACTAGCCTGGTATTGCCGTCTTCTTAGAACCCTAGGTCCAAATATTCTGTTGAGCATCCTCTTGTGGAGTATCTTCAGTCTATATTCCTCTTCTAATACGAGAGACTTGAGTTTTACACCAACAAGAACAACGGGAAAAATTATAGTTTCTTTATATCTGAATATTTTTTAAGTCCAAATAATCTTTGTGTAAGAGTTTGAAAGAATCATCTGTTCTTGAGTCATGTTTGTATATAATTTTTCCATGATAAAATCGTACAATTCTTGAATGCATTTTAAACCATTGTATAAATCATTATCTCCGTATTCACACTTGGCCACTAAAAGCGGCTAATATATACAAACAAAAAACTCCGTGGCCTGTAGTCCGCAAGCGAACTATACCGACCGAGCGACCGCCGCTTGTCGGTGAAGTTAGTACCTACTTTTGCGGATAGAGGGTTTTCTAGACCGGAGCCGCTGTTTCTTTGAAATAGCTCCTCAGTTATCCTCACGAGGTTGAGTGGACCCCGTTCCAGACCCAGTACTTCTCAGAGGTAATGTGTACAGCTGTGTTATATTCGGGAGATGCCTCACTGATCAATTATTTGAGAGAGAGGTGCTTTGTAGTTTTCTTCAGTCCCTCCAGGAAATCACAAAATAAATGAATTAATCTATTGACTCTGCTAATATTATTACCATCTTCGTCGTTAGCATCAACAAACAAGTCCAGCACCAACTCTGTCATCATCTGCTCCTTCTATCTACCACTGTCATCACCAGCGTCTTCATTGGCAACATTTCATCATTACCAGTGGTAACATTAGGTCTGCCGCAAACCTTTATGATTATCACCGTCTCTGTTAATGATGACTACAAACATATAGGCCTATCTTCAATAGAATTATATTTTTAATAACTATCGTTAGCATCATCAATTATTAATATATTCTTCTATTCAGTAATTCATTTCGATTCATTTCATTCTTTATTTAGTTCTCTGTTGAATTCAATGGCCCCGAGGCTGTTATGATTATAATTATTATAGTAATAATTAAAAGTAATTATCATTGTACATACTATAATTGGAAACGCTGCTAGAGGCGTTCAGTTGTCTGATGTGAGTATTTTTGCTGAATGACATGATAAATTTGATACCAACGGTTCTTTATTTCATGTTATTAATCTAAAATCATAATGAAGTATGACTTCATTCGTGTATGTATAATTTTTATAACAGTTTCCAACACCGTTCTATATGTGCCAGGTAATTCTGTTTCAGAAAGCGAAGATATAACTAACCGAGTTCGTTGATACATTAGCTTTAAATTCCTGTACGTTATATAGCTATTTCTTTTGCTTTAATAATCGCCTACTCAGCGGTTCCTTTTACCCCCTTGTTCCTCTGTGCTTCTATTTTAGGCCCATTTCTTTGTTACAGGGCGTCCTTTACGTCCCTTTGCAGACGTAAGGATCTTCATGACGTGAAGCAGTGCCCCTTCAGGACAAGTTCTGCACTATTTAGCATAGACATTGCTGGAGGAGAAACCAAAACTCATGCAATCGACTAGAAGTACAGAATACAATTTTGAGACTGTATATTTCAGTAACGTAACTTCAGTAGCACAAGCGAACTAACATCAAACCCTCTCTTTTCTTCACAATCTCGACCTCCAGCAACTGTTCCAGTATATGGTTATTATAATTGTGTAGTCTCTGTAATAGTAGACTCGGAGAGAAACTCTATGTGACTGGTCAAAATGGTGAATAGCAAAAGGTTAAAGTTTCCCTTCTCGTACCACTCCCTTGCTTCTCACAGAACTGTCTGAATTCTTACTTCACATGGGCTTCGAGTCCAGAGGAGCAGAGAAAGAGAATGAAGGAGGGAAGAGAGATACCTATATAACGATGTCATTGAACCATAAAAAAGATTTCGAAGAAAAGCGGAAAAGAGACCATGTTAAAAGCATTAGGTGACGCAGTCAGACCATTCGAGGACGCTGTGTGCACAGTGTATGGAGGGGAGTTCGGCGAGCCGGGTATTCAAGAAATCAGCCGTTAAAAAAGAACGTTAGAAATGAGAGGATTTTATACTTAGCGAGAGAGCTCTGGAATGGGGTTAAGTCGGAGAGGGATGCTTAAAATATTTCAAGTGGACTTTGGTTGTAAACTAAATGCAGAGACATTTTGGTGGGAAATGAAATGTACGTGTAGTTCAACATGTCCATATAAACATATCTAGCATTGAGGCAGTAATATCACACAGCAGCTCCATCATATCGCAGTGTGTATCAAAAGGAGCAAAATACGTAGGAGAAGATGCGTATACAATATATACACTTTAACTAATTCTGTGGTAGTTCTTTATTATCTCAGTATATTTAAGCCTATTGGTCATTGTAAGACTATTTAACATTCATTGCCAGCTGCACAATGACCAGTGTTTACAAGTTTTCTATCTATCTATGGCTCTAAAGTCCTTTGTCGGACCTTGGCCACTTTTCCAATTTCTTAATCCTATACGCATTCGGTAGGACTCCTTAGACGGGGGATCAGCCCGTCGTAAGGCCGCTACCTACACACGGAACAACACAAACACAGAATAAACGCATACAGACATCCATGCCTCGAGTGAGTTTCGAACCCACGACCTAAGAGTTCGAGCGAACGTAGACAGTTGGTGCCATAAGGCGCGCGGCCACTGTGACCGGCTTTGGATCTAAATACATAACGCAATTATTGGATGAACCCTGCAGACTGTAACATCTGATCGGATGTTATCGTGTTCCGTGATGTTTCTTAATTTATTTCGTTAAAACTATTAATTTTAATTTGTCTAAAATTTTTAATTTTCACTTGAATTTACTGACTGATGTTCACGCACTACAGAATATTAACCAGTATTTAATGATATAACGCGTCACCCCAGTCCCTTAGTTGCCTGGTACTAGCAATTTTGTATTCCCTTTGTTCGACATATATTTTTCTGTATATAATTCATGGATGATCTCTTCTAATTTTAAAGTTTTTTTATCTTTGTTTTTATCGCTTGATGTAATTTTTCGTCATGGTTTTCTGATGCATATGTTGTTCTCTATATGTGGTTCGGTGCATTGTCTCTTCCAGTCTTTTTATGTTCTAGTTTTTGACGTGGTGTGCGTATCACTGGTTATTAATCTTGCTTACTGTAGATGTTGCTTAGGAAGAGTCTGTCAGTTTCAGTTTCGCAGTGTACCTTTCATATAGACATTAAATTAAGCAAATCATTCAAGTGAAAGCCCAGAGTTTTATATGAATTAAAATTAATAGTTTCAAGACTAATCTTGCAAGTTGTGAAATAAAGAAATAGAATTAATGTAAACAAAACAGAATACGATTCAAACATTTGGATGACAAAACTCCCGTTTGTAATAATGGAAAGCAGGCTCTACATTAAATAGCTGGACCAACTTTAGTTTTAACAGAGAAGCTTGTAACCAGGGATACTAAACATTCCCAAATGTGATCCCTTCAGTACTGAAGGCAACATTTATGGCACTGATTGAGCAGTTGTCTCTTCTTTCTGAAGTATGTGACTTGCATCGCAGTCTTTCATATCTGTAAATATGGAAGAGAATAAGTTTCCAATGGACCTAAAATATTCGTTCGAAGAAAAACATGAAGAAGTCAGGCTTTTTCAGAAACAAAGTACTAGGCATGGAATGATGAACGTGAAATTATTATAAAGGCCGCTACAATTTACGAATTCAGCATTAATAAAAATACTGCAATAAAAAAGACATGATTTAAATGTGATCGTGTGAGTTGACTTTAAGTGTACGTAGTAATGGACCTCTCTGTTGACAGAATTCTGCCTTAACCAAGTCATAAAAGCGGGCGAGAGGAATGAACACAGAGAGGGTGAGATGGAAAGATATTTCAGGGAGTCTGTGTCCTAGGATCCTGAGTTGACAAAGCAGAACCGTGTTTCATTACACCTTGCATGACTTAGCAGACCGGCCGAAGTCATTTTAGAATGAAGCTTCATTGGTCTGACATGTATAAAAGTAGTTGCCACCTTATTCTCCTCTATTTTCTCATTATTTTCTTTCCTCCAAATTTTTCCTCGCACCTTCTCCGGCTTCCTTCCCATTCCCTTCCACTAAGTATAATAAGGTAGGCAAAATTGCCTATTCCAGCTTCATTGGTCGTGCTCTAAAATAATACACCTAGTTTTATGGATAACGTTGTCCCTCAAAGGAACATATTGTTGTGTGTTTCTTATGTGACGCGACAAATAAATTTACAGTGGCCTCGGATTTGGGGGATATGTTTATTGAACGCTCACTTTTTAACTAGCGAGTACAATTAATATAACTTTCAGTATCACAATTACTGCTTCTGCTATGGTCAAAAGCAAACTGAAAACTGGCTACTCTTCTAAGGTCAGGTGCAACCTGAACTGTTCTCGGCAGCTTCTAGAACTCAATTGCCTGTCTGATACATTCAACACCCCTAAATAGGCCTTATGCTGACCGCTTATGGAACACCTTTCCCAACAGTTTGGGTTTCCCGTTCTCATACAACCCTTCAAACAATTCGTTGTAACCATGGAAATTCACAGTTAGAATTGTATTCAATTTCGCTGACTAAGAAATGTTATTCACTGACCAGCAACGAACGTCGAAATATGCTCCAAAGTCCGGCTTTTAGGCAGCACGTCACAATATGTTGGCCCGACTTGACGGTTGGGAGCGTCCTGCTTTGCCGCCAAGTTCGCACTTGTAAAATAGAAAACAAATAAACTGCATATGGGAACAAGTGGTAAAGAAATGAAGACAGTACTGAACTGGCTAATTAGAGTTTCGCGATAAGAAGATATGAATATAATGCCACTGTTTTTTTGAGATGCTATCCCGTATTTCGCAACCAGGGACCGCAAAATCCGAAGATAAGAAAGCTTTCTATATATGTCAGATGTATTTTACTCTGTAACAAAATAAGCATTTGAAGATTCATTGCTTGCTGTCCGGACTGAAAATGGCGATCTTCTTAAAACCATAATATATTTTTTTTTCCTTGACACTACAGCCCAAGTGGGCCTGGGCCTACCTCCACGAACTTCTCCGTTCACTTCGGTTTTTCTAGATCTTACACATTCGGTAGGACTCCTTGGGCGGGTGATCAGCTCGTCGCAAGGCCTCTACCTGTACACAAACACAGAAAAACGCACACACACAAACTATACCTCCGTTCCCTGAGTGGGATTCGAACCCACGATCCCGGTTTCCAAGCGAGCGAAGACAGTACATGCCTTAGACCGCTCGGCTACCGTGACCGGCCAAAACCATAATATATATCTAAAAATTTTCGTGTTTTTATACGAAGGAAAACTCATATAAAATTTGAAGGTTAGTACGTTGAAATGTATCAGAACCACATCCGTTTAATTCTTCATCAATCATCCTTTCTTATTATTTTCCAGTTTCAGTTGAAGTTAAGGAGCATATTACACTTGACTGTTATCTGTAAAATTGTCTTTGAACCGTGGCGAAAACCACATCATTCATGTAATATATCCAATCTATTGATATCCATGACGCGAATTCCCACAGCATATGAATATCTGGCCAGATAGAGACTTGTAGACTGCTATAGATCATTAATGATATTGACAATAAAAATATTTACTCTCCATCTCATCTTTACTCGGTTCGAATATTTGCACTAGCTCGGGAATCGACTTAATGAAATCGAAATATGAAGGTTAATTGAAATTTTAATTGGGAAGCTTGGTCGTCAGTATCACCCGGACACATTCTGAATTTTGTTTTCAGGCTTCAGGGCAGGTCCATTTGCGTAGTGTTGAATGTAGCAGGAAAGAGCAAAGTTGCTTTTGATGTATTGAATAGAGATGCAGGGTTCCTAAACTAGGCACAGTCTCTTCCTCCTCACGTATCTGGACGCCGGTACTAGCTGTCATAGCTAAAGAACTTCAAACGATAGTTCTGATCCTGTAATGCATTTAATACCAACGCAGCGTTAGACTGTGCAACAGTAAGTTTGATGCCATAAATAAATTGATATTAGCTACCATCAAACATAGAGTCTGGTTCGTACGTCGTACTTTTATTCATTCATCAATGGCTCTGAAGCCCTTTGTTGGGCCCTGGCCGCTCTTTCAGTTTCCTAATCCTATATACAGTCGCTAGGACGCATTGGACTGGGGGATCAGCCCCTCGCAAGGCCACTACAACACATAGAACAACACAAACACAGAATAAACGCACACACAGACATCCATGCCTTGAGTGGGATTCGAACCTACGATCACAGTGTTGAGCGAGGGAAGACAGTTAATGCTTTAGACCGCGCAGCCACTGTGATCGGCATATGTAGTGCCACGTATTTACGGTTGCGTGACTACAGACGGGGTATGGATTGGATGATTGGATTTATTGACACCTTATGCACACCACTGGGAACTACAGGCAAATAGAGCACTATCGCTGATATGTACTTTACAGTTCAGCCTTACTCATAGACTAAGGTTCTCAGTCTTCACTAGTCGTTCCCTGTCAACGGACTTCAACACAGTAATTATACCAGTGTCACTGTAATTGCAACACATCTGAAGTCTTTTTTTCACAGCCTAATTAATTTTTTCCATTTCTTCTCAAGCGTTCTTCCACTGCCGTCTCAAGAGACTCCTTCAATTCGATCTCGGCCGGCCTTGGATCCTCGTTATATAACATCGGGGCGGATGCAACAGAAAACACAGTTTCCTTACAATTCTTCTGTCGTTATAGATCATGTGGTGAGGACTGAAAGAAAGTAATATATATTTTAAAATAATTACTTTTATATGATAGTGACAATGAGCTACTCGTTCCAGCAGCATCTACAGGCATTCTTAATTATTAAATAAAATTGTCGATAGGTAAATACGTATCTAAACCAGATGAGGAGACTGTTCTACTAAAGCATCTATACCCCTTTTCCCTTGCTTAGTTTCTCCAGTTTAATTTGTTTAGGGGTCTTGTTGGAAACAAACGCAGTCACAATGATGACGTCGGTAGCCGTTCCAGAGTTGTGTCTGTGAGATGCATGGTTCATCCTTCATATGTCTGTCTCTGTTTCTCTGTGGGGTGCGAGTTCTGTAAGGAAGTAAGCTCAGCTCTGTGGCGGCGTACGGCTGTGACGTGAAAGGAAACCAGGAACCAGAGTCGGTGTTACCCTGGTGACAAATGACAGTAGCACACAATGGAGGAGCCAAGTTGACTGTCCCTCCCTAGAGCAACACTGAAGTGTTAAGGCCCAATATTCATGACCTCGTGATTCTCTTTCAGTGTATAAGCTGTTTATGGTAGCCAAATGATGGTTCCTGGATGATGATTCAATATAATTAGCCATCTGAAAGCAAAGCAATAGCAGGAAAGTGTACAAGAAATATATATTTATTTTATCAATTTATATCAGGTTTATGATCTAATGCTTTAACATAAAGCGCAGATATTGTAGCCTACACCCACTCAATTCTCGTAACTCTACTCACTTGTAGGAATATACAGGGTCAATCGTATAGAACCGGCCCGATGAATTTGCTACAAGGACAATGCCGAAACGTGTCTGCAGTGCGCAGACGACAGTCATGGAGTTCACTGTTGAACAGCGAGTGTTTCTAATGCCTACTTGAAAACAGCGGACACTTTCAACACCTGCTCTGATCACGGCACACAATCTAAAATAAGATATGTATAAATAACTTTAATATCTGTATGGTATATTTTATATTACACCTCATTTCGTCGGGCCGGTTCTATATGAATCACCCTGTATATCATGAAGTATTTGGGATATAATTGTTCCTGATATTTTTTTTTTCTCTCGCACACAATTCTTAAAATCTCCAGTTTTACATCTGGAACTGCCGGCTCATATTTTGAGGATTCCTGAAAAGATAGAACACTACTGTGGTTGAAGTGTTTTACTTATTGTTATTTATTGGTTTCTTCACCGACATCTCGTCGAATGCCTAAGTTACCTAACCTCGAATGGTAGAGTTTTCTTGAAAGATGAATTAGTAAAAATGTGGCAGAAGGAGGTCTTTGCTTACTTGAAGGTGATATACCAGAATAAATGTACTGATATATTGGGTTTTTGGACTTTATCCATCGTCCTGGTTTTTAAGATAACTAATAAAAACACGACGTTTCGGAAACTGGATCTGTTTCCGTCCTCAGGTGAAGAAAAACACCTATTCTGTTGGGTCCGTTAGAAAGAGCTAGCCTCAATCACTGGATTGGTGGTCCAGTGATTGAGGCTAGCTCTTTCTAACGGACCCAACAGAATAGGTGTTTTTCTTCACCTGAGGACGGAAACAGATCCAGTTTCCGAAACGTCGTGTTTTTATTAGTTATCTTAAAAACCAGGACGATGGATAAAGTCCAAAAACCCAATATATCAGTGTGTTATACACCATCGTCAGAATCCTATTGTAACTACCAGAATAAATGTGTCAGATAAGAACTGATAATTAACACGAATGATCCATCACGATAGTTGGCAGTCAGTAGTATATTTGAATTCTTGGACTCCCGAATACGGACCACGAGTTCTATTCAGTGACAGACATCATTTGTTTCTATTTATTTTTTTTTTTTTGCCCCTTTTTCTTATTCTATTATTCAGAGCTGAGAAATGCCGTTAACTCCACTTGCCCCACTCTCAGTTCTGCACTACTCAGCATGATACCGTTATACATTACATTCTGTGGGTACGTAATCTCGACTCCAGCCCTTGTTCTCCATCATGTTTTGTTCCTGAATAGACTCAGAAATAAAACATGAAGACAAATGTTACCGAACGCCACTGTGTTGCCGTTAATTCTCCTTCACGTCCAAGAGATTTCGAATTCGAATTTGGGCCCAGTAAACACTGTTTCGGAGGAATATATCGCCTCCACTCTCAGGGTCGAAAAATGAGCCAAGTAATAATTCAGAATGACTCATGTGGTATGCATCGTGATACCGCTAAGGAAAGCGGCCATATCTGGGGCGAAGAATTGGTATTCTTGAAGTATATCAAATATATATAATATAATACTAAGAATGTTTTGGTTACTGTCATAAGCTTTTTGACCTATAATAATACCAGTAAGATATTTTATCTTGAATATTTGAATGCAGCCACCTGCTCAAGCTGGCTCAGCGCTCTCGGATTTCTCTGCCCTGAAGATGGAGACGATGTGTTCCTCCTAAACGTCGGTTAACAAATTATCTACACGGGTCATAACCCAGAAGACGGCATTCTTCATAGTCACCGCCGTGAAAACCTGAAATCTTTGATAAAATCTTTGTGATTCATAACGAGGAACTGCAAAACACGATAAAGACCTTCTGCCATCGAACGTTAAGATTCGCTGGCTACAAACTCTGCTTCGTTTTCGTCAAATCTCGTGTTCGATTGCTTGCGCTTGGTTTCTATGCAGAAATTTGCCCTCGTTAACTCAAAAGTGCGTACTGATCTGCATTCCTGCTTGTATCCTAGACCGATGTGAAGGTAACTGTTTAGGTGGTTGGGTTTTTTAATTTATATGACAAGTTTGTTGATTTATGCCAACAGAGAGGAGAAGGGGGAAGCAGGCTAGATAGATTGATGGAGGGATATGCATGTAATATTTCGCGGAAATTCTCTGTACCGGGCCCGGCAGTGCCGTAGGGTTTGGCCGTTGTTGGCTCTGTTACTACCCACTCTACCCTAGCCTTGTCGATATATAATGGAAATGCCAGGTACATTCATGAGATGCATAACTCAATGACAAGTCAGCGAAGACATGTCGTGTTAAAATGTTATGGAACACACGGCTTTTATAAATGATGTTTCTACCCTTACAATTCAACGAAAGTTTTGAATTCCATTCCAAATACAGTGGGGTTAAAAATGTTAACAGCTGAAATATAAAATCCCATATATTTGTAATCCTCTTATCTAGGAATATAACAGCAGTTGAAGATACCTGCCAACGGTTTATGATTTTTAAAATGAGAAACAAATAAAACTTTCCTAGAATTTTGTGAAACAAATTCCTTCTGTTACAAGACAGATATAGCTCCCTCACTTTGACAGGTTTTAAGTTGGCTAAAATTGCGCGTTGCAGTCCACTTAAAATAACATAAATAATTACTTCAAATTCATTAAAAATTTTCTATTAAAATGATTCGTAAAATCCTATTTCACCTCGTAATGGGCATCAAAGCAGTGTAACAGTTTGAACGCATTGAAATACCTGAGGATGACCATCTGTGGCCGAAACATGTTGTGTTAGTGTTAAATGGTGAACTTTTTAATAATTGTTGCATTATTGACGGACTAAACACATAGACGTTTAATTAAAGATGTGCAACGGGATGCTGAAATACAGAATGCCTAATAATATAAATCTGTGTAACCTGTAAGGTAATTAAATATACGTAATTGTAATTCTAATGGATTGGTTGATTTCGGTTCTAATTTAGAAGGACGCGCTCCTTTTCACTGCTTTGCTTCTGGCTTCATGATTGCAATTTGTAGATAACGCTTTGCCCTTTCTGTTCCAACAATAAATATGAACAGGCTACCCTATTCCCAACTTTACACTGTCCTCAGGGCTCGTTCAGTCTTCTGCCAGAACCGAGTAAACCGTGTCTACGAGAGCTCCTCTCTAATTTGATGTCCAGTCACTTCCGTATAAATTCAACAGAGGATGCGAACATCAAATTAATATCCTGAAAGTAGCTTCCGGTAATGATAAAACTGCTTCTAATAACGAAGAAAACTTCTAGTGGTGTCCAAATTTGACTATGAAACTGACCCTTATCCTCTCTTCGCATTTATTTTTCGCAAATTCTTGTGTTCATTTATAAGTTTTAATCGGTTCTACATGAATAATATAAATCGACAATAATATATACGTTGTACTTTATATTTTAAGTAGAAGGTTGAAGATTTAATTAGGTGTTTGTGCGATTTTTGTAGCACACGAAACTGTTTCACCTTAAAGATGTATAATTTTAAGTACTTGGCTTGAATCTCATGTACGTATCTGCTAGGAAATATTCTTGATTCTATCAGGCCGTTGTCGTATGTTTAAATTTTATTTCTCCTTCAAGATTTTTCTTCTGGCCAAGTATGTCTTACACTGATCATTTTTGGATTACTACTATCAGTTATTCTGATTCTGAGGCAGAGCATGTAGATACAAGTAAGGAAAATGTATAATTTTTAGAACTCGATATGATGTACTTGAGTCAGTCTGTGACATAACCACGAATTCCGGCAAGAAGGATCTATGTATCTGAGCAGATCGACAGGCGGTTATGAAGAATGGAGGTAAATGTGCGTGCCCTCGCCAAGTTTCCAACTGGCGGCGCCATACTGTGCGTCTCAAACCCCGCTTCACATGGGTTCGGAATCAACATAATATCTGCTAAGGTCACTATGCCTTCTGCTACTCTACTGCCGTAAAAGGTAAACTTTAGAAACAAGTTTCATGTTTCGAGTGAAATGTGTGTTATATGATCAACTGGAATGAAAACGCGACTTGAGATTCTTAACCGAATTCTGTTCTATAATGGAAATTATAATAGACCTTATCGTTTCGCTGTTGCCACAATCACCACTACAGTTTTTGTTTTTAGTATACTTTCATTATTTTGAAGAAAAAAAAAAGAATGTTGGCTTATGTGATCGCCTTTCTGTTTGTCTTATTTCCTTTGGAACACAACAGACGTGGATTTCGAAATATGCCAGCACACGTAAGCAGTCTTATGTTGAGCATTTGGAATACCAGGCATATTTGATACGCAGGACCTTTAGGAGTTGATCCTACTCCCGTGTTCGCGTGACTGGTCATCACAATATTTCCAGATTACTTTTACTGTATTTTATCCGAAGATTAGTTGATAATCACCAGATTCCAAAAGTGTATGTGCCTAAGGATATTGCGCTTGCTTGTTACGGTCTGATTCGACTCCACTTTTTGAGAGTTGGGGTAGGTAGCTCACTTGGTATAAAGACGGGTTGTGAGCTCGGCGACCGGAGTTGAAAACCCGCTAGAGACAAGATATTTCCCTGTTCTCCATGTCCAGACAGGATCTGGGGCCCACCTATTTAATGGGTACCGGGGGGGGGGCGGTTCTTTCCCTAGGGATAAAGCGGCCTAGGCGTGATGATTACTCATCTCTGTCTGTTTCCGAGGTGAAGAATGTTGGAACTGTACCTTCACCCCCCTATACGTCTTCATGGCCTGCTGCTTAATTAATTATTCACAAGGACAATCTTACCATTTTCGCTTTTACCTTCCACTTTTTTTTTGCATCCAAAACCTAGAACCGCACCGGGTGGAAGAATGAGCAAGTTTACATGGATTTGTCTGCGTCATGTGCAGGAGGCAGTGTCTAAACCTGCAGTTTCACGTTGAGTATCGTCTTCCCCAGTTCTTGGACAGAACGTCACGGCGTTGAACCAGTTGTCATTTCTGCATCGTGTTCCGGAGACACCCTGCTTAAAACTCGTATGGATCACAAACTGCCCTCAAGATTTTCTTGTTTTTTCTTAGGTCTTTTATGAGGACCCCAGGACAATACCAACAGGCCACTACAACTTCTTATCCTATATTGTATAATTCCCAATACATGATCGGTCATATTCTTAACTCCCATTGGATGCTGCGTAAACGCTGAAACTGAAATAAAGTCGTTAAGTGGCGTACAAACAAACTTAAAAGATACACACTTATGTGTTATGTGGTTGCATAGTTACACGGATGAAAGTCTGTAATTCAGGCGACTGAAAATAAAGTTATATCTCGTAAGTACAAATCTCGAATTTCCGAGGCTGTGTCATAATTATCGCTCCTGTACGAGTTTGTGTGGGCCCTCAAAACCTGTCATTATCACGAATTGCGAGAAGATAGTTTTACTTTGAGGAAAAGTGTGTGGTTAGTGCTAATTATGTAGTTCTGCCTGCAGTACTGTTCCAGGCTTCGATGTATTAAAATTTGTTGCTGGGACTGTACCAGAATTCACACGTCTTCTTATGCGCTTCGAGCATTTTTGTGATTGAAAACTTTTTGTGCAAACAGATGCAAAGCTTTCGGTTTACAGTCGAACCAATTTTCACACATCGCTAACATTTTTAAGCATAAATTAATAGTTGCTTCCACGGAAAATCTGTTAGTGTTGTTCTTGAAGGAAAATTATTTGATTTTCATAGGAGTAATGAAACATGAAAAAAGTAATTGTTTCGAATATGAGATATTGGACTTCTATGTCTCTTTTAATAACAGTAACTGTTAAAGCATTTGCTTGGTATTAAGTATCAGTTCCATACTCGAAAGTAATTTGCGTGTAAGAATGTGCATATTGTTTACAGTGTCGAGTGGGGTACCAGAGCCAGGAGTTCCAAAAATCTTCGAGAACTTGGTGTGAATGTGAGTACATATTTGTATTTTGGTTCGTTAACTCTTGACACTATGGCATACAGAATTCCTGGGTTTGGTGAATTTTTCCTTAGCATGTTTCCAGGGGTGGAAGAAATAATACGAATACTTAACAATTTAGAATCTGGAAAGTGACTTACCGTGCGCTGTGGATCTTATAGCTTTGCACACGTACTGGTTACTACTGACGAGAGCTCTCCTAAGATTTTTAAGATATTTTTATTGTATGCTTTCCTTAGTATACCTCTTACTTCAGAATTTCTTACGACACTGGAATAATTGGATCTGAACATGGGGTTTACTATAGAGCCCCGTAATACACTGCAGGCGCTCTTCCCTTCTCACGGTATATATTAAACATAGATTGCGAATCTTTTGTGTGTGTGCAAGGAATCGTCGTGCAAAGTTAAACAAAATTCTCAGGCAAGATCGATTAAATAAACGGAATAAAGGATCTGGAAACACTGTTGTGCTGATTGCTTGTGTCCGTGGTGAGTTCTACAGGATGTATCGAAACAAAATTCCTTGCCTCAGGTTTGTATTTCAATACAAATTTGAAGGGCGATATATTTTCGAAATAACACGTGTATATGTAAGTTTTGAGGTTTTCACGTCGATGACTATGAAGAAAGTCGTCTTCTGGGTTTAGGCGCCGTGTATTCTTCGTTTTGGCCGACGTTTCGGAGGAACTACAGCTACTGCTCTCTGCATTCCAAGCCATTCAACTGCTCTAAAGATGGAGGCGATACGTTCCTCCGAAACGTCGGCCAAAACGAAGAATACACGGCGTCTAAACCCAGAAGACGACTTTCTTCAACACGTGTATACTTAATATTTTTCATACTCCTCAGAGAGAGGTATGATAAATGTCTCATCCTGGCTTGATTCTAAATTTTATCTAATTTTCTGATGAAAATATTATTTAATAATATTTCTTCTGATAATCATTTCAGAGGATTGTGCCAATTGTTTTCAAACACATTTTTTTTCCTTGGCACTACAGCCGCAGTGGGCCTACGCCTACCTCCATGAACTTCTCCGTTCACTTCGGTTTTTCTAGATCTTACACATTCGGTAGGATTCCTTGGGTGGGTCATCAGCTCGTCGCAAGGCCTCTATCTGTACACAAACACAGAAAAACGCACACACTCAAACACATCTTACCAATCCTAAAACACTGGCTTAACTTATTCTTCGGCCCTGAAGATGGGGGCGAAATGTTGTATGAAACTTTGTTTAAATTTCAACGGACTACACAGAGCTATATTCCAGAAAATATAACTCTCCAAATCTAACTTGTCTTATCTGTAACTCTTTATCAGTTCATTGCTGTGAGTTAAGAAAGTAATGTAATGTCAGTCTCATGAATAGAACTTCGAATTCATGAGATGTGATGTCAGATATTACCTGACCTTATTTTGTCTATAGATTTGAAGTTCCTTGCAAATTAGTAAATACTTAATGAAACAATCTCATAAAAATTTAAGTGCAACAAAAGTAAATCTGTCTCGACTGGTGTTGCGTAATACGATGAAATTATCGTGCTTACAAATGAACTTCTTGCTGGTAGGAGTCACGCCGGCGCCTACAGTAGTGCCAAGAATTACCTATGCATAAACAGGTATACATACTGTATTCCCTGCTTATCGGTATTACACATGGCGGGTGAAGTGGAAGGGAGGAGGGGATTACATGAACGTAGCTGGTAATAGCCTGATTACTTGTATGTCGTGTAGCTGCAGCGAAACTTGTCTCTAGTGCCGCTTAATGTGGCCGTGACGGGGCTACTCAAAACAAGTGCAGCTGTGTGTGGACGCTTCTTCGCGTGGTGGAAAATACGCTCTTAAAGGTTATCAGATTTTCAGTCTGTTCGAACAAAGCGGGAAATGCTGCATTTTGTACATTGTAAATGAAGACGTGTAGTTCATGGAAAGTCAGACGACGTTTCGGAGGAGCATGCCTCAATCTTCAGGCTTGAATGGTAAGCCAAACAAGAAACCTGCTTGAAGTACTTAGCGTGCAGAACCGGCTTCTTGCTTGGCTTACCCTTAAACCAAGAAAACGCAGGCGAAATATTTTCTGCGAAACTTCGGCGGGCTTAACGGGATACAGGACGTTGTAGAGCAGAAGACAGAAATGTTCGTAACCACAGCGGTGAGAACCTCATATCGTCATATGATGCAACGGTCTTAAGTATTTATATTACCCTAGCCAAGATCAGCTAGTTTTTACAAACTGAAGTAAGCTACTAATGAGGCCGCGCCATAGCTCAAGCGGTTAGTCGCTGGCTTCCTACCGCGGCGGCCCGGGTTTGATCCCGGGTCTGGTCTAGTGGGATTTGTGGTGAATAAAGTGGCGCTGGGGCGTGTTTTTTTCTCCAGTACTTCGGTTTCCCCTGCCAGTCTTCATTCCACCAAATTCTCTATCATCATAATCAGCTACAGGCTACAATAGGCCAATCAGTGGCCGCCGTGCCGAGTGGACCCAGTTGGCCTCCACCCCCACTAAGCGAATTAAAAAAATAGCTACTAATGAGGGGCACGCGGTAGCGTAGTTGGTTGAGGTACTGTGCTACAAGCCGGAAGGTCGTGGGTTCAAGTCTCGTTGAGTTCATTGGATTTTTTTCAATTGACCAAATCCTTCCAGCCGCACTAAGGCACTGGGGTCGACTCAACCTTTAACAGAAATGAGTACCAGGAATATTCTTGGGGGTAAAGGGCGGCCGGCGCGTAAGGCTGGTAACCTTGCCGACATCTGTGAGCCGATTGTCTAGAAAATGTGGGAACCTCAACATCTCAACCCTATGGGTCTCAATGGCTCGTTACAGGATACCTTTACTTTTTTTTACTTTTTAGTAAGCTACTAATGAACAGTTATAACATTCCTACTCGTATAGGTTCAGGCAGTCTCCCGTGCATAATTGTACCTCCTACAATGTATTAACCAATGATGTGCCAAATGCATCGACTCATTTCCTGGAAGCTGTGGGTACATATTCGAGCTAACTTTTGAAGGGAGAATTTGGGTATAAGTTTGTTTAAAGGTCAGTCCGGTTACCCTGTCACCTACCCGCCAAGTTCATCAAATGTAGAACAGGGACATAACAGTTGAGTTACCACGCTGACCTTTCATCCCACACAGATGCCTAATACAAGTTAGACTAACCAATTGGCAGTATGAAGTAGAGTTCTGTTTGAGATCTGCCGAATGTTACGGAACAAGAAGGTTCTTCACTATGTTCACAAGAACCCTCTAGTGGAATACAATGAGCCAGTTTAATCTAGCCCCAGTGTAATTATCCGACTGAAATACTTTGCGATTTTCGTATGTATGCTACATGCACAGTTCATCTTATTCTCCTAGATGTGATCAGCTAATGATGTTAGGCAAAGAGCACAGGTTATTAAGTTCCTCATAATGTAATTTTCATTCGTCCTCTTGTTACTTACTCTCTATTTGGTCCAAAAATTCTCCTCACCACTTTGTTCTAAAAAGCCCGAATTTTTAAACTAGATTATGTAGTTTTAATTTACTTCCTTTAAACAGAGTAAATTTGATTTTCATGTATCGGCATTGTTTCACTGTTCGTCTGGAACTTCCCGAGCATTGTTGCGGGGAGAACCTGTACTTAAAGTCTGCCACTTTTTACGTGAGAGATTACAGACTTTAAGTAATAAAAATTACGTAAAGCTATCCCTGTAACAGGACCTGAAGTCCAGTAAGGTTGTGAGACGTCGAGGCTCCCACAGTTTCTCTCGAAAATCGGCTCAGAGATGGCGGTGAGGTTGTCAGCCTTACGCACCGGTCTCCTTTTACCGCCTAGGAAGATGCCTGGTACTCATTTATGTTAGAAGCTGAGTCGACCCCAGGCCACAGTGCGGCTGGAAGAGTTAGGTCAACTGAAAAAAAAATCCGTCTCACCAGGACTCGAACCCGCGACCTTCCGGCTTGTATCATAGTGCCTCAGCCAACTACGCTACCTCCTGCCCAAGCATTATGTAGCCACAGCATTAGGTCCGAGAGAGAGAAAGCCAAGTTGTCTGGGATGTAGGCAACGTCTGCGCATGTGTACGTAACTTCAAATATGCGTTATGCAGCGCTTTTTAAATTCGTAACCATCTGAGGGATTAGTGTTTCACACAGGCGGAAGGGCTGAACAACACTGAATTGGATCGAAGTGTAGACTACTCTGCAGGAAGTTAGGTCAATTTCGTAAGAAACTCCTTGAAATTTTTGTGAAATTGAAACGACGATACATCATCACTTTTTAACCCTTTAAATACTGACTTTCTTCGACATATTGTTTACGGAAATTCAGTTCGTACGTCTAAGAAGCAGGGTACATATCTGCTTCCAATATCGGCCAGTTAATACTGTTTAGGGAAACGATCGCTCTTTGCTGTGGGAATTGTACCGAACACACATACACTGTGTGGGCAGAATGCAGTGTTTTAATACCTTATGTTAAAGCAGATGGTGGGACACGCAGTAGCATAGTTGGTTGAGGCACTATGCTACAAGCCGGAAGGTCGTGGGTTCGAGTCCAGGTGAAGTGGATTTTTTCAGTTGACCTAATCCTTCCAGCCGCACTGTGGCCCTTGGGTCGACTCAGCCTCTAAAGGAAATAAGTACTAGGAATCTTCCTGGGGGTAAAGGGCGACCGGCGCGTAAGACTGACAACCTCACCACCATCTGTTAGCCGATTATCTAGAAAATATGGGAGCCTCGACGTCTCACAACCCTATCGGCCTTCAGGGCCTGTTACAAGGATAGGTTTAGCTTTAGCTTTTTTGAAGCAGGTGATACGTATAGAACCACCGGACTTTAGAAGTTTGAAGAGTTGCTACGGTTTGTTCATCTTGTCGGCCTGGGCCTGAATCCGTAGCCTGCGAACCGTGTAGGCAGGGGTGGCGGCTTCAGTCTCTATTCAACCTGTGATTGATTACTTAACAAAGCAGTCCCACCTGGGCTCTAATGGAACGTACCATTCAATACCATGCACAGATGTAAATGTTTTAACAAATATTGCATTTTAGTCACCCTTTATGAATAGCTTATATACACAAAGGTAATTTATAGTACCTATCTCACGTGTGATGTATATGAAACTGATTTGTATGTGTGGAACCACTATTTAAGAGATTTTTACCGTTCAGATTCAAAATTCGGATAAAGTTATCGAGGAGGTTAGTTCATTGACAGTGCATGTTATATTTGTGATGAAATTAACGAAATATAGGTGGTGTATATTCCTACCATCTAAATATAGACCTGAGTGTGACGTATGGAATTTTATATATTATTATGTAAGTGCATATCTATTTACAACGTCAACGTTGAGCGTTATGCCTTCCTTTAGGATAATATTTAATTCTTAATCACCAAATTATCATCATAATATCATCTTATTGAATTCCTTATGTTTCAGCCATTTATTCTCTTCAGCTTTTATGGTACATTCTATGCCAAAAATAAAGACGGCGGTGTTAAAGCATCCCCTTTTAGTATATTATGGCATCAGTAGACCTATCGGGTCTACTAGTTTTTTTTTAAATAAACCTAACGAGCCTTTCGGTTATCCAATAATTTTCGCTTGACCCTTTCACTACCGCGTTTCGATCACATGCCAGACTTTCCCGCTAGATTTGAGTTCTAAGGTACTGATGAAATAATTTGTGGGATTCGTATGGCATTCTACATAATATAACATGAAGAGATCACAACAGTAAACAAGAATAAATTATTTCTAAAATGGCCGTAAAATTAAAATCATCACAATTCATATGATTGAAATTTCTTCGGGGATTTCGTGAAGTAGAATATATTTGAAGCTATCACTGCAGCACCTCACCGTGACAAATTCACTCGAGATTAGAAGTAAATTGGTAAAGTCTTTCAATATTCCCTTGTTTGTATGTTTACAGGAGATGCAGTTGTTTTAGAACTCCTGTTTCCTAATCATGTATGGATATTTCAGCAGCTGGATCGCAGTATTATACGCAGTCACTTTTATGAAGGGTATGCCGTAGACAAATGTCATTTTGTTACACTCTTGTGTTATAGGCTTGGTGACATATTTGAGAGTGTACACAAAGCTTCATGTTGCCGGTGCAAATGTGGTTACACAAGTAGTGCAGCCATTTGTTGCATTAAATGACGTGTGAAATACAGTCTGAGGAGCTAAAAATTTTATCTATGCCGACTGCATTTATAAAATACTCATCATTAAAATCAGAGTTCATTTTAGAGAAAGAAACACAGCGTAAAAGGCCGTGCATATCTTTCTGCGGCTTAGGCATCATTTTAAAGGAAATATTCCGATTTTAACATTCAATTCATGCTGAGCATAAATTTGAACCGTTGCAACCCGATCTGGACTCGTATACCTTATATTGTGAGTGTGGATTTGGGGGGGAGGGGGGAATGCAGCTGTCTATCTCTTGTAATAGAAACCAAAACTTAACGATTTGAGGAACATAGTAGACTCGTACAGGATTAGTGCTGCAACAATACAATGGCGTATGCTTTATAACAGGGCCCCACAATATTACGAAACACTGGACGTCCACTTAAGGATCAATGCTTGGATTTTGATACAATCCAGTAATTGTTTTTTAGATTTTGATTTCGGTCAGAATACTAATGTTATCATGTGAACATATTGTGACGTGGATGGCCCAATGGGAAGTCGGGGTCGCGTGAACTCTGTGGTCTCGCGAGTGACGTCACATACCCCCACTCCTTCCATCAGTACGCAACGCTCGGTGGGCGGCCCCTACCCCGCGGTGACGTGGCAGAAGAGCGGCTGTGTTGTTACCAAGGGATACCGAGGTTGCTACGCAGCAATAAACAGCTCTCGACAGCGTTGCTAGCAACACCTGTAAACACGGCGTCAGGCAACAGCGGTACCTATCACGTAGCTGTTTTCTGTGTTGTCCGTGCCAAGGCTAAATACGGAGCAGCGAACACTATTCAGTAGTGAGTGATTTGTTAGTGAGTAGTGAGGAGTGAGCCAGTTACGAGTGAGGATTGAGCTAGTTACGAGTGAGTGAGTTACTAGAGAGAGAGTAACCAGCCAGTTATAGTCTAGCACTCTTCGGAGTGAATGGAAACAGGAGAAGTAATTGTGATATTGCCGATGGCAGTAATTGGGAAACTGTGAATTGTATAAGCGTAAGAGCGAATGTGCAATAAATTCGCTATATCCAATACGGCGTAAAGTTATTTGTCGCGTGACCTACCCAACACGTGACAATATTGTCACGTATTGAGTTCGAATATTGTTGGTCACGTGTGTAAGACCAAATCCCACTTCTGACACCAGTTGTCACGTATTGGGTGTATAACGCGACAAATAACTTCACGCCGTATTTGATATAGCGAATTTTATTTCACATTCGCTCTTACAATCACACAATTAACAATCTGACAACTACTGCCATCGGCAGTATCACAAATACTACACTGCAAATGCCAGAATACAACTGACTGGTTGTTGGCTAACTCGGAACTGACTGTGAATAGTCTTCGCTGCTCCGTATCTAGCCTCGTTCCGGACAACGCAGAAAACAGCCACGTAATAGGCACCATCGTTGTGTGGTGCCGTGTTGCTAGCATCGCTGTCCGGAGTTGTTTACTGCCGCCTAGCAACCGCGGTATACCTTGGTGACGTCACCGCTGTTGACTCGCGTTGCATAGCTACCAGGGTGCTGGGACTCGGCTAACTTCGGCTCCGCTCGGCGCGTCAGCTCCCGGGGGGGGGGGGCGTCCAGCTAGCGCGACACGTCACAATATGTTAACAAAGTAAGTTCGAGGGTTGGGAAACACTCACAGTAAAGAAACTTCACACATTCAATACTGACACCAGCTAACACCTTGGAGAAAATTCCTTCTGAGAGCGAAGTACCCACTTAGTTCGTTAAATTCCGTAGTCTAGGAGTAAAGTTCCTACCTCATGACTCAAGTTACGCGGGTTCAAACCCGGCGGTGGTCGTGGAATTTTTAAGGGCGGAAAAATTAAGGGAACAAGCCCTCCGGGTGGGACTTTAAGCCGTGGGTCCCGTGTCGTAGATTTACGGCACGTAAAAGATCCTCATGTTTTTAGGAGACCTCTGAGCAAAATTAGACAAAGTTTCCTGCCCAAATAGTTTCCAATGCCTCCAGTAGATGGGAAAGTTATCGGGTACCAGTACCAGTAGAGGGCCGACCTCGCTGGCAGAAAGGGGAGATAGCGGGCACCAGTATCGGTAGGGTATGGCAACAGTAGAAATTGAAGGGGGACGTACAATAGTATATTAGTCGCGGTGCATGGGGAAACCCACCCTCTCTATACTGAATAACTGAATAGTTCGTCAAAAAATCCCCTCTCAATTTACAACTAGAAGATGCTCCTTATTTTATATCAAAGCGAACGCTTTAAATACCGATCATTACACCTAGTAATGATCGATATTAATTTTGAAACGTTTAAAAACTGTTCCTTACCACAGTTTTTGTGTTTATTTCTTTCTTTATTTATTCCTTTCTCTCTTGTTTCCACCTCTTTTTCCTTCTTTTCGCTAAGACCTCCTTTGTAATTAATTTGTCATGTTTTAGAAACTTTAAGACCAATCTATATTAAGAGATATTATTAAATGACTAAAAGTCGCTCGGTGTGCACTTTTAGGCCATGAGGGCCCCTGAATATATCTCAACTTTTGTTTATAAAGCGTAACCTTCTTATAAAGGTCTATAGCTGACGCCAGTGTTACCAACTTCATGCGAAAGTCAGCAGTTCTGTTATAAAATATACGTACTTTTTAGTTGTGTTTTAGTTTGTCGTCCAAACTTGCCTTGCTATTGTTTTAGATTGTCTTACTTATACGATAAAACTTGAGAATTTAAACTGTGAGACGCCAGCCAGGCCCGACAACTTAATGAGACGAAAAGTGAAGTCACTTCTTTGTTGGTTCGAGAACAGAGATCAAATGCATGAACTCAGAACTTCCCGACTTAGGTATTGTCCAGTGTTACTGCTTAGTTGTTCATCTGTTTTAAGGTTAGTTGAACGACACGTTGAATTGAGCGAACACGTTAGAAAAATGCTCCTTTGAGTTTTAAGATGGCTTATGACAGGAGGAGAATCAGTTTAATCTGTTGTTTAATGCTTAACTACACCAAACTCCCTGGAGTAGAATTTTCATTAAGAAGCTAAAAGTTCCTGAACTAGTCGTTTATAGATTCAAGAGTATTATTATAGTTTTCAGAAAAGCCCGTTATCCGATCATATCCTGCGTTCAGATGAATTCACCCTCTTTACCTAAACCATTGTGACTTGTAGATCCGTTGCTAGGCAACGACTCGGTAAACACATCCCGCGCAAGCCAACGCTTGCGACGTTAGGACTTTTATTGCTAGGCAACAGCGTGGTAAACACGCCTCGTCAACAATACAGGCTGTGTTTTCCGTGGGATTCGTGCCAAGGGGTTATAAAAGGGCTGTCAGAAAATGCGACTGAGTCTATTGGGCAAAGTAGTCGGCAGTCGGAAGTGAAAGGTCGAGCTTCGAGACGCCAGCTGCCGGGATATGAGCTTAAAAGCAGACGAATTTAATGGAGTCGAGTCTTTGGAATTGACAGGAGCAGAATAAGCAAGAAAGGGACTTATGAGGTGCAAAGAAGACTTCATGTGTTGTTTGAAGTTACAATAAGACAGTGAAAATTCCGTTGCCAGGATACGGCTAGTGAAGACTGAAAATCTTAGTACGTGTGCAGCGGTGAACTGCCAAGTGTGTAGAATAGCGGTAGCGCTGTATTACCTGTAGCCATGAGTTTTGTGTAAATAAAGTGTCAATAAATCCAATCATCCAATCCAAACCCGCCTTGCAAATCACGTACAACCCCTACACGTAATATCCACACCGCAGTGGCTGGCCTAAAGCTCTAGACTTGTATTCGACAGATTCCAAGGGACCCGCTGTCCTGACTGAGGTTTCAGTGGTTCTCCTCAATTCCGTTTAGAGAATTCTGGGATAGTACCTGAATTAATTCAGGGCCGCTTCCTTCCAAATTCTTTCCATTTAATTATTCATCTGTCGTCACACCATCCGGCGCTATTTAATCTCGATTCTGAAAAAGCGTCGTTGAATAAGACAAATTAATTTCCTCCCGTCTATTTCAGACATGGTAAAGTTAATTGCAGGAAAATGACCTTATATTTCTGGATTAAGGATTTTAAGGCTGTCTGGAAATCATAATTGCATACCAGTGGACGTATTTCCAGTGCAGCCAGTCATTGTTCACGATCCATTTATTGAGAACTGAGTATCTGGATGGGTTTTCTGAGTTCTCCCATGTACAGTGACAGCATTCCATTGGAAGACGACAGGTCAGTAACTTAGAACTCTAATACTTCTGTAGTGTATACCTCTTTACCAAGAAAATACTCACTTTTGTAAGAAGTGTATTTGTGTCATGTTGACATGTGAATCATTGCAAGGCCAGTTCGATCAGAACATCAATTTTTCTCTAGAACGAAAATAATTTGTTTGTTTCTGTACACCTAAATACAACTTGCGCAATGAGATATTACCTACCTACCTACCTACCTACCTACTTACCACTCGGCGCTACAGCCATTGATGAGCCTTGGCCTCTTCTACAATCAGTCTCCACAAACATGCGTGCTGCCATATGAATGGACCCACGAATGATGACCCGAGGCTGGTTGTTAGGTCTCTGAAGAAAATTATTTTTACAGGTTGTTAGCCTCATGCCCAACCACCAACCTGGAGGACAAGGGTATCTCTCTTATTCTGGACTCTACCTTTTGACCTTTCTGGCATATGTGATCCTACTGGTAGTTAAACTACCGCCGGCATAGCTCTCCAGGTTACAGAATCACGCAAGCCCCACCACCACGACAAGGTGGAGGAATCTTTGAGGGGACAATGAGATACTACAGACTACATTTTCAGTTGTAGAATATAGGATCTGAGGGTAGAAGCCGGTAGAAGCATGATTTTATATATATATATATATAATCAGGATTTGGGAACGACGATAACAAATCAAAATCTGATTGAGGAGGAAATTAAGAGGAGATTGAACTCGGGTAATGCTTGCTACCATTCAGTCCAGAACCTTTTGTCTTCTCGTCTGCTGTCCAAAAACGTAAAAATTAGAATATGCAAAAATATAATTTTGTCTGTAGTTCTGTATGGGTGTAAAACTTGGTCTCTGACATTAAGGGAGGAACATAGACTGAGGGTGTTTGAAAACAGGGTGTTGAGGAGAATGTTTGGACCGAAGAGGGATGAAGTGACAGGAGGTTGGAGAACACTGCATAATGAGGAGCTTCATAACTTGTACTCTCGTCCAAGTATAATTAGAATGATCAAGTGAAGGGGGATGAAGTGGGCCGGGCATGTAGCACAAATGGGGGAGAAGAGGAATACACAGATAATATTGGTGGGAAAGCCAGAAGGAATGAGACTACTGGGTAGACCAAGGCGTAGGTGGGTGGACAATATTAAAATGGATCTTAGTTAGATAGGATGGGATGGTATGGATTGGATTGATCTGACTCAGGATAGGGACCAGTGGAGGGCTCTTGTGAACACGGTAATGAACCTTCGGGGTCCATAAAATGCTGCGAAATTCTTGAGTAGCTGCAAATTTGGCTTCTCCGCAAGAAGGGCTCAGCTCCATAAATAAGCAAGTATATATAATCAGGATTAACACCTGTGGGATCTGTTTGTCTGATTTTCAAGAAAAAATTTATTTGTCGTATACCTAAAACTTCTTATCTCTGGGGTTCATAAATTCGAACCTACATTACGTCTGGTGATAGTATTTTCAGCGCTTAAGGTTTGTTCGAGACCATTATGTGCCTCTATATAAACCTTACGAACAAATTTCAATATCTTAAACCGGAGTCTCTTGCATCAGCAGACATATTTCAAGGTCATCTTCTACTCCCCGTCCTATTAATTAGTAAAAGTAAGAGCTGCTGCCTGTGTTCTGAAATTAGATATCCCTTAGATTGCAGATTCTTCATTAATTTCTGAGAAATCCATAAGGCTGGTAATGCTATGTAAAGTACCTTATTGTAAGCCGGACAGTTCGATCAATAAAGTGACTGACTGCAGGTTGGGTGACGGGATTTGATGTCTGGATAGGACAGGAAATGTTGTCTTCGTCGGATAGGACCTTGGGCTCTCTGAGCCCTCCCGCTTTTTCTAGGCGTTAAGCAGTCGGAGCGTGAAACGCATCACTCACTTCCATCTAGTGTCGAAGTCTAGTTTACGTTTTAGTGTCATGGGTACTTCACCGTCACGAGAATTATTCAACATACCTCGCACACTTGTGAAGACCAGGATTTTCAGAGTAAGTGTGTCTTACTGATGCAGTGAAACAACATGAATGGCGATTTTCTGTCCCATGTATAAGCTTCCTTGTATTCATTGTGTATAGTGTGTCCTTTATTGTTTATGTAGTTTTGTGTTCTGTTTGAACGTGGTGTGTGATTTTGTGTCGTGTGTTATTTGTGTTTCATCCTACTGTAGTACCACTCAACCGCGTAAAAACCCATTTGCAGTTAAAATAAATATAATATAATATTACATATTGTGACGTTCCGCCTAAAAGCCAGAATATCTGGGTCACAGCAGGCGTCCATTGTTAGTCAACGGCTCGGTATCCACGGTTCCATAGCTTTGTCGGGGTAACAATGAAACAGGTTTACGCGACAACGCATACCAAATAGACGTTACCACGCAAGTGAAAAACCAGAACTAGTGAAGATCCCGCGGCAACGAATACACCAGCTGTTGGACGATAGAACACGCAAAACGGAACCCATTAATTTCTTGTCGCGTTAGCATGATACGTGACAATATAATTGATAAAAATATACCAAATACACTTGAGGATAACATATGAAACAGCGAAACGCTACATTATGACACTACACCTTGTGGCCTTTCTTTAATACCAGAAAACTTGTTCATGTGCTCCTTGTTTAAAGTAGATATGCGCTTATTAGAATCATATTTCGTATTCCAACAATTATGCATTTAAGGAAAGATTACTGCCCCACTGTCCTTAATCGCTTATGATCTTGACATCAGCTCTGTGTTTATTCGTTACATCAGAGCAACGCAACGTGTTACAGCACTACCCTCGCTCCAATCGAATTCCCTCTCGGCTGCTCTGCACTGCGCCGTGCTCCGATCGGCTGCTGTGCGCAGCATTATTCTGAAAACTGACTCCCTAACCAGCTAATTCGCTGCTTACTCCTGGTAGTCTTACATGCACATCTTCTTCTTCTTCTACTTCTTCTATTCCTGAAGCATGGGCCATCCGAGAAACGCTTCATTTTATTTTAGCTTCTTAATCTAAGACAGTTGGTAAGACTCCTTGGATGGGTGATCAGCCCGTCTCAAGGCCGCTGTNTCTTCTTCTTCTTATATTGGTGTTGCTCCCACTTGAAGCATGGGCCATCCGAGAAACGCTTCATTTTATTTTAGCTCTTAATCTAAGACAATTGGTAAGACTCCTTGGATGGGTGATCAGCCTGTCTCAAGGCCGCTATCTAACACAAAGACAGAATAAGGACCGACAGCCATGACTCGAGTGGGATTCGAACTGACGACCCCAGTGTAAGAGCGGACGAAGGCTTTGCATTCCATAGACCGCGCGGCCACTCTGATCGGCGTATGCACAGCACCAATAGAGGAATTTTTAGCATGTTCACGGACGATCTCGCTCCTCTTTATTTTCAGATCCGCTTCCGAAATATGCCAGACGGTACCAGAAGCGCGCGCAGGCCGGTCGACAGAATTCCACCGCATTCCGTTCCGGCGAAAATGTGATATATTTATAAAGGTTTTGAAATTCCCAAAGCGGTGGTTATAAAGAGGACTACCTTCTGCGATATTAAGTCGTAATATCCCAGAAAAAAGAAGTCTTAAATATTAAATAAAGGTAAAATCGTCCCTGTGCTTAACTAATAAAGCCCTGTGCCATGAAGGAATATGGGGGAGCGGATGTATAGATCCACGTATTATTGACTTTCGGTACTATTTGGAGGTCAATGGTGAGCTTCACGCCCCGGCCGCTTTACACCAGGGTTAAAAGCCGCCAGTACAAATTTGGTAGGCTGGGTGGGCCTCAGAACCGGTGTGGATGCCATGAGAGAAAAATGTTACCCCTACCGGAACTCGAAATGCGGCACTTCTGCCGTCCAGCTCGTAGTCAGCGGCTGTACCGACTGAGCCAACCAGACGCCTTAAGATATTTATAACTCATCAATACGAAATGAAAGATTAAAAACACTTTAATTTTTTAAAATATCATCTTGTCACTTCGAAATCCCTTACGATATTATTGCTGTGACAAATACTACAAATACTACAGTAGGATTTCGAGGCATTAATTTAAATAATTTATGTCTGCAGGCAGCTTAGCCCAGTTAACTGATTGATGTAATATACGATAAACACGTTGGATAATTCTCTATTGCAGAACTCACAATGCTGTGATACCGTCCTACAAATTAACTGGTAGGTTTATATCTGAGCATTCCCGTTAATACGAGAGAATGTTTCAGGTTAACTGACTTGTGGGTCACTCTGTGTGTCTATATAAAGTTTCCTTTTGTGAGTGTAATATGAGTGAACATTGAAGCCTTGTTTTTGTATGCAGCGTTTAGTTTTATTTCCGTCTACTTTGAACACATGCCAGTTAACACTGAATACTTGCATGCGAATTTAATGCTTTTTATTATAAAAGAAGAATTAATTGCAGTCCTAATTATTCAGTTTATCTAGAATAAGAAACCTCCGGAATTACGCTTCCCTTTCTAACACTAACTACATTTTCTTCTTTTGTAAGTAAGATGAAGAACTTGAATGTTTTATAATTCCTTCTGCCGAACACGGCTGTGAAGTGTTTACTGTGTAAGTTTCGAATGACTACGGGTTGGACAACCGAGAGGTCGGAGTTCGCGCTTCGATAATGGCAAGATTTCTCGCTTCATATCGTCCAGAGTGGTTCTGTGGCCCACCCGGCCTCCTATCCAGTGGACACCGGGGGCTCTTTCCCCGAGGGGAAGGAGCCGGTGCGTGAAGTTAACATCTCAACTCCAGCAGTGCCGAGGTCAAGAGTACGTGGAACTAGACATCCACTCCCCCATACGCCTTCATGGTATAGTGCTTAATTACTTGTGGTTAAACACAGGGACAACTTTACTTTTACTGTGTAATTTAAAATATTATTTTAAACACAAATTATCTTGTAAGATTTGAGGCTTCCACGGCGGTGACTATGAAGAAAGCAGTTTTCTGGGATTTGGCACCGTGTATATGTGGTCTTAACCGACGTTTCTGAGGAACGTCGGTTAACACCACATATGCACGGTGCCAAATCCCAGAAGACTGCTTTCTTAACAAATTGTCTTGAATTTTACTTATATTTCATTAGTAATTTGGGCCTGTAATACACCATCTTTCTTTATATACTACCTGAATTTCACTTGGCAGGTAGATAATTTTTACAGCAGATATTACGGAAAGTAAAATGTAATTAATTCAAATTTCTTTGTGTCTAATAACTGGATTTTAAGAAAAATTAATTGGGTAAATACTATTGCGAGTCTACAAAACTACGCCTGAATACCCCTAGGACGTAGAAATTCTTAAACACGATTCCTAATAACGTCACTTCCCAGATGCTTGCCTTCTCTGCCAGACATTTCTAAACATAATTTAATTAACGAAATAATGGCTTAAGGCTCGGTTTAATGAAATAAGGACTTGTGAATAATTCGTAACAACACTGTATTTGGTCATCCAAATGCTCGTATAACGATAAGTTATTAGCAGATTCTGAAGGGTTCTGACGATGGTACGTATACAACACTCGGATTTTTTCTTCTATTTTTAGCAGCGTCCGGTGTTTTTAGGTTACAGGACAATGGAATCCCCCACTCCCAAAATAAGTAATCCCGACGAGTTACTGGTTTCATTATTTCACATGATAATATGAGTGCATCATAATATTCATCACTAACCATTTTTACCTTCCTATTGCAAAGATTAAAACTGTTCATTATTTTCTGCGACAGTTCTGCCATACTGTGTCCTTTACTTCACATTAGTAGATGAAGTTTAGTATTCAGTTCAGATATTCCTTGCAAATGTCCTAGCCATCTGAAAATTGATAAAAATTATATCCATTCTGCCCGTATTTAAAAATCGTTTTATGATCCGCCATTCTATGACCTTTAACCTCTCCCTGGAAACGCATTTGCGCTATCTCCATACATATAATTCCGTGCTTTGTTAAGGTCTAGCTTTTGAACGCATATGAAATTAAGTAGGCTTGTGTATAGTGTTCTGTAGACCAATAGCCACTGTATTTATGCAAGAATCTTAAAACATGTTTAATTATGAAGCTAAAATTACAATCAAAATACATTCATTTAACCATATAAACAGAATATATGACAACAATAGAAATGTTGTGTTTGTTTCGAGATAGAACGTCGAAATTCAGCATAAACGTACTCTTTCTAATGCGAGTTTTTCACGTTATATTTATCTTCATTATTTTAAGTGCTTGTTCCTTATGCTTGTCTCGTACGAATTGACGTTTCAAGTACTCAAGATGAGATTCTGTATTCTGCCAGCACTCTCATTAAATAACTGAGAGAATACTTTCTACATATTTTGGCCAAATACGTTGCCACTTTGCTCGAATGTCTGTATTTTCGTTCATTTTATGTATGTTAAATATTCATCAAGGCGAAATAGAAATTAGATGAAAGTCGAAGAGAAGACAGAATATTCAGAGTAGTTTGTCGTTCGGTCAAGCGTCGAAGCGAACGCTTTAGAGAACGTTTCCTCCCTATCTCAGTGACAGGGTTCTGACAAAATGTAGAAGTCTACAATTAGAGGTATGTATGGTGACAGTGATTCACAGGCGCTAGATCAAAATTCGACACAATGTGGCATGCCGCCTAAAATTCAGAATATCTGAGTCACAGCGGGCGTCCATTGTTAGGCAACGGTCCGCTATCCACTGTTCTATAGCTTTGTTGGGATGACAATGGAACAAGTTCACGCGACAACACACAGGCAACAGACGTAACAAGGAAGTGAAAAACCAGAACTAGCGACCGGTACATAGAACACGTGAAACGGAACTCTTGAAAAGGTGTCTTCTAGCCTGCCCGATTATCGGTTATAACAGACCAGGAGAAGTCAGAATTGGAGGTACACATAGAACAGAAGAGATCAGAGACGAACGGAGCTGAGAGCAGGAGAAACCAGCTCAGCTAAGAACCAGAAGACGACAAACTAGCCAGGTGGCATCGCCCGGAAAACGTTATTTCTGAGTGATTTTAATTGTAATTGTAAACGACTTATCCAATAAACAGCTTCGTCTAATCCGAAACCCATTAGTTTCTAGTGGCGTTACCAGGAGACGTGACAGTATTCATACACTGATGTCTACACTATTTCTTGCTTTGGGTGGTTCACTTCGAGGAAGGAAGTCACATGGTTGACTGAACTCCTTTGAAAGAAATTCAGTTCAAAAGAAACACATAATGAGCTTAAAGACGTAGAAAATATGCATAGGGAGGAATAAAAGTGTGCCTATACAAGAGCCCTCAAGGGACGTTGTGGCTGAAAGAAGCTGTTTTTTTCATTGCTAGTGGGGTGGGACTAAGTCTCTTGTACTGCGGCCACTTCTGGCCTATTGTACTAGCCCCAGATGATAGGTGAGGGTGATTGTGGAGCAATTGGTGGAATGAAGATTGGCAGGGGAAACCGAAGTACTCGGAGAAAACCTGCCCCAGCGCCACTTTGTCCACCACAAATCCCACTTGACCAGACCCGGGATCGAACCCGGGCCGCCATGGTGGGAAGGCAGCGACTAACCGCTCGATCTGTGGTGCGGCCTTTAGGCCAGTGTCTTACCCATAGACCACCAGCACTTCACAAGAAGCTGTTTGGTACTCAGAGCAGACTTTACCACATAATAGCGTGACAGATTTATTCTGAGTCGTGGTTTTCTCCACAAGAATACCCTATGACAAACAACAGAACCGAATATCTCATGAATGTCGAGTGTATATGTATCAAATGTATGTTTCTTTCCTTAACCTGAAGTAATTTTCAAATGGCTATGATTTCTGTAGCAATTGAGATTAAGCACTTGCTGAAGAGAAGCATGAATGCCAAACATTGAAGAGTCCGCGGAATATAAACAAGTTTTAAACATAAATCACTCTAATTTAACCTACTTTTTAGAGATAAATGAATATAAAACAGTTGTTACCTGTCTCTAATTCTACGAGTATTTATTCTATTCTGGACTAGCGTTCGTGCTGTGCTACAGGATCAAACACAACATTCGCAGAAACGTCGTTGCATCCATAATTGTATCGAGAATATTATCTATATGCCTTTTGCAAGCACAGTCTAATGGGGCGGAGCCTGAATAAGTTTTACACCTGTATTTTTTTTTGTACTGAAAGTTGCGGTCCTCTTGTACACAAAGAATAGAGATTCACGGGTTTGAGAGCAAACTTCTTTGATATTTACTTGAACTTGCTTGCTAACTTCTTGACCCTAAGTTCCTACAGTGACCGTTTTGACGACAGGTGCTTGTCTTCTTTAATTTGCGTTAGGCTCCACTTCATCACTTCCGGCTCTCATACTCGTACATCACATACAAATCGTCCACTTGTTAAGTTTCGGATTAGAAGTTTGCAGGGATATTAAAACATTTAAAGGTCTAAGAACTACATACGTCTATCTCAGGGTATGCGGAAAATGTCAGCTGTTAGGGAAAAAGAGAAATTCTGAGGAAGATACGAATTGGATCGTGGAATAATTTTTATGTTAATGTTTATGACAGGTCCAAAATAAAGGGATTGCAAATGACGGAAATGCACTGTCAGGTTTCAGAACGTTAGGTAATTTCTTTTGCATAGGACGAACTGTCATGAGGTTGCCTCCCAGAGTGGCGGGCGGCCCATGACACTGATGACCGGCCTAGAACTCGAGTTGTAAGAGGGGGTTGGTATCGCAAGTTTATATACAAATTCGTCTCCTAAAATTGAGGAAAACATCTGAATATTTCTCTGACGCTCTGAACTAGTGGCGTTTAGCTAGCTATAGCACGAAGCATATGAAGTAAACAAAACAAATTAATCTTTTGTACGTACCTTTCATACTTTCTGTTAAGTCATGATTAAATTTATTTTAAAATGGAGGCGAGAAATAAAGACGCCAGGTGCCACGGGCCTTTGTGTAGATAATAACTTCAATCTGGTTGTGATATTCGTTCAACTCAGCACCTTCTGTGTTTAGCGTTCCTAGCGTCTGGAATTTCTGAATAGGAAGTGTTTTCAGCTTGAAGAGCTCTGATAAATAAGTTTTCTTTATTCATAATTAAAATCGGCAACAAAATTATATTAATGAAAACAAGATTTAAGTGAATAACACAAACTCAGCAATTAAGAAGAAGACTGTTAGGGCGCAAATGTAGCATTGGCGTCCGTTCGATTATACATACCCGATTTAGTGCACAATACATTTGCGTACTATATTATATTTAAGCATCCTATTACATTCCACACTTCTATATGTATAATATAAACTCCGTCGTAAATGTAACATTTTATTGTAGTTCTTGTCCCCCTTCTTTTACACAAGAAGGGGGACAAGAGCTATAATAAAATGTTACATTTACGACGGCGTTTTTATTTTACATATCTACATTTGCGTACGATAATTTTTGTTTTGAAACTTTTGTTATAGACAAGAGATAATTTTATAATTATCACTGCTGTACTTGGTCATAAGTAATGGGTCTGGAACTGGGTCCACACAGCCTCGTGAGGATAATTGAGGAGCTATTTCAAGGAAATAGCGGCTCTGGTCTAGAAAACCGAGATAAACGGCCGTGGGGATCCATTGCGCTCACCACGCGACACCATCTATCCGCATAAGTTGGCACTAACTTCGCCGACAAGCGGCGGTCGCTCGGTCGGTATAGTTCGCTTCCGGATTAGAGGCCACAGTGTTTTTCTTTGTTTGTTTGTACTTGGACATTCATATTGAAAAGTATTTAATCTTATTTATTACGTATATTTATAATCTTAAATAAGCGAATTACACACGGGTCGTACTCAAAATATACAGAAAAATTGCTGTTTTATGTATTTTTAACAAATAAATTAATTTTATTGCCAGCGTGCATTGTATGAAGCTGTTAAAAACAAGGACGCACTCAGTGTTTTCGCTATACTTAGCTTATTTACCTTTCTTTGGGGGATCAGCAATAGAACACGTACCTTCATTGCGCAGAAGAATACAATACTAATCATGCTGGGGGAAATATTCTGTTCCTTCTTTTACTTCGCGAGATCGAACATTGATACGTGAGCAGAGCGCCACCGGTGAGGCTGTTTCCACTGGAGGGGCTGGACCTATTAGGGTGGCATTGCTGTCTACTTCCTGTACATAACCTGAACACCCTAGCACAGGCGTGACGCCCCTGACTTGTGTTCCTGATGTGTCTATCCGTATACCGCTCGATACACTGGCAGTTGTATTGGAGATTTCTGGTCTTCGTTCGGCCTTTTATGCCTTAAACATTACACCGTCGTTTCCCGCGCCTCTGTTCTTTTTCTTATTCTGTTGCTCCCACTTGCAGCATAGGGCATTCTCGAAACGCTTCGTTTCATTTCAGTTTGTTATTCTTAGACGGGGATTCTGCCCTCGCAAGGCCGGTACCTAAAGGCTCGTCCACATTACTCGTGCTCGTCGGGAGACTCGTATGGCTTTTACTTGTGCCCTTAAATCTTCGTCCACACTACTTCAGTTGCTCGCCAGGCTTCGGCACGTGAGGATCCGTATATTTACTCGTAGTGTGTATAGGCTGTAGTCGTATTTTAATTTATTGGCCATAGTTTTTAAATTAAAAATTTAAAATTTGCTTGTCTCATGACTTGTCATATCGTCCACATTACTGGCGAGCATAACGAGTAACACGAGCACGAGTAATGTGGACGCGCCTTTACACAAAGAGAGATCATGCCTTGAATGGGATTCTAACCCACGATCCAAGTGTTCGAGCGGGCGAAGTTATTTCATGCCTTAGACCGCGCGGCCATTCTAATCGGCCCTCTGATACCTGTCGATATTAACCAATCTCTATTTGGTAAACGTCGTTACGAACCCACTAAACATAGACCGTTTTTAATTCTCGTATTTCTGCATTTGTTTTCGTGAATAATTTAACGACATTGTCAGTGTCGGGACTATGCAGCGCACGATGGTAGATGAGAGATGCGTTGAAAAGGATTTGGAAGGAAACTGTCGTGGCCTAGTCGATGTAATATCCCAGAATTTTCCTGGAGGAACTGAAGAAAGCCACAGAACCTCAGTCACTGTAGCTGGTGTCACGGTCGAGATCTGAAGCAAGCAACTCCCCACCCGAATACCAGTCAAGAGCGTTACCTCAACAGAGAGCAGAGCAACTTCACAGAAATCCGTAGAACTTACCTTCCTTCGCAGCAAGCGCACTGCTACAGATGCACAGAAATAAACTCAGCGGTAATTTTTTTCGTTAGTCCTTGGTACTACGTCCACTTCTGGCCTGTTGTACCAGCACCAGATGATAGGTGAGGGTGATTGTGTAGCAATTGGTGGAATGAAGATTGGCAAGGGAAACCGAAGTACTCGGAGAAAACCTGCCCCAACGCTTCTTTGTCCACCACAAATTCCACATGACCATACCCGGGATCGAACCCCGTCTGCCGCGGTGGGGAGCCAGCGACTAACCGCTTGAGGTATGGCGCGGCCCAACGATAAATTACTCTAGATTTAATCGCAAATGAATCCCAAAAAACGTTAACATAATTATACTTGACTGTACTTGATCTTATTGTTCGCCATTGAATTTTAAAATTCCGGTATATTCGGGTTGATCTTTTTTTTTTCTTGCACTATGAAATGTCACCAGCTCTGCTATGATAATGATATGGCTCATGGACTTGCAAATAGGAATATCAGATCGCTGTCTATTTGCAGTTCATTTGCAATACAGAATGCGGCCTTTGAGCATTATTGACGGTTTTGTGAATCTGGCTGCATTCATGATGTCGGATGTTAATTAAAGTCCATGAATTCATTTCAGATTAAAGTTGAATACTTGAAACGCTTCCGATTATCCGAACAATGCAGTAACAAGATACACCGTGCAAGTTGAGGAGTCAAGTGCTTACAGTGGTATATTAATATCTGCCCTCTCTGGAAGTGAGATGTGTTTCGTATATCTTGTGTGCCGAGGTATAGCAGAATGGGGACCGAGTTGTGTGCGCCAGAAAATTAAAAGCGGCGTTACACAGTTCATAAATACTAGAATTTTAATGAAGTATAATTAAAATGTTTTAATTCTGATAAACATTTGTTGATATATTTTTGCATTGCTTGCACGTGGTAGCGTAATTGGTTGAGGCACTATGCTACAAGCAGGAAGGTCGCGTGATCGATTCCCGATGAGGCGGAGTTTTCAATTTACCCAATCCTTATGCCCTGTGGTCGCCTCAGCGTCTAACAGAAATGAATACCAGGAATATTTCTGCGGGTAAAGGGCGGCCTGCGCGTAGGGCTGACAACCTCACCGCCAACTATGAGCCGATTGTCTAGAAAATGCGGGAGCCTCAGCACATCACAATCCTATGGGCGTTCACGACCTCTTAGAGGTATACTTTTACTTTATTTTTACTGGTGTTTGTCTACATGTGGAGCAGTTATCACATCCATTAATGGAATATCTTACTGGTTACGTAATTAGTCTGTATGACATATGTCAGACAGGATAAGTCTCAACAATTACGTGGAGAAAATATTACAAACTATTAAGTCTTGCTGTTGAGGAGCGCGGAGCACGAACGACTGTAGGATTTGAGGTTCTCGCATCTGTGGTTATGTACAGTCCTGTCCAGTTTTATGCAACATAACGCCGAGTAGTTCCGTGTAAAATGGCATCCCTTACTTGGATCACTCTTCAAACCTGAAGATGGAGGGGACGTGTTCTTCCGAAACATCGACTTTCTTTGGACAGCACTGCCTTATATCCCAGAAGATAGAGCTCTTCATGACTGAACACTTGCTTTTATTTTATTGCTAGTGGGATGGGACTAAGTCCCTTGCACTGCGGCCACTTCTGGCCTATTGTACCAGTCCCAGTGATAGGTGAGGGTGATTGTGGAGCAGTCGGTGGAATGAAGATTGGCAGGGAAACCGAAGTACTCTGAGAAAACCTGCCCCAGCGCCACTTTGTCCACCACAGATCCCACTTGACCAGACCCGGGATCGAACCCGGGCCACCGCGATGGGAAGCCAGTGACTAACCGCTTGAGCCATGGCGCGGCCTTGAACACTTGCTCACCCAGATAATATAACTTTACGCTCTGCTACATGAAGTATCCTGTTTGTATTCTTGTTCTCCTTCTTGCATCACTTCCCTTTTATACGGGCAGATGGACGATAAGTTTCCAGTCCCTCATTTCTTCCCACAATCCTTCGTGATATATTTATCGGTAGCTCTTTCCTCTACTCTGGATTTCTTCCAGCACCTGGCTGAACGGTTCTCTTCTTGGTCGTCCCATATGTCACCTTCTTTTATTTTTCAAATATAAGTACAGAAATATAATATTTTTATGATAGACATTGCTGTAGACCGCCGCATCTTACAGCATAAAGAAAACTAGGACTAAATTTCATCAAATTCAAAAATTTTTTTAATACTGAAATAAAACCTTTACAGATTTCGGCCAATGATGGCCAACATTATAAGGCGACTAACACTTCAAATGAAAGCTTCACATATGTTACATGCTTATGTTGTCCTGTAAGGGTAAGGCAATATAATATGTATATCAATTAATTCTGCATTTGAAGAAAAATGTTAATGTCACTAGTACAGTTCTCCCTAGAACAAATATTCAGACAGTTCTGTTTGTTGACTTTGTTGCTATAGGCGATGAACACTCGGTTTCTGTTGCAAGAGGGTCTGAATATTTAGTTACAAATAAGCCGATCTCCTGTAATATGCAAAAATATCGATATATTCTTCAGTATGAGTTCAGTTCTGAACACTGTCGTTTGGAGAACGACGGATTCTTGTGGCCTATATTTACCTTGCACCTACTTTGAATGCTGTGGACATCCCGTTACTAAACAAGCAAGTTCATTTGTATCATTGTCATCACGAGGTGACTACAGAGTGTGACATTTGATTATTTTTATTTTTTAAATTATTCCTGATCTTAATCAGACACTGTTGGAGGAATGAAATATTTGGCGGAGTAAACACTCCCCAAAAGATAGCTCTGAAAGTTTGGGCGAAACTCGGACAATTTCAACTAAATTTCGTCTACATTTACCACCGATAGACCTAATGTAAATTAAAATAAGTTACTATTATTTTAAATCGCTTTCAATATATTACTCTCATCAATGAGCCTTTTATATTTTCAAAGTGTACAAAATCTTCAGTTCGAAAGAAAGCCTGCTGCCGTGTTTTACATGCTGCTTTGACAGATCTCATCCCGAGAGTAGGTTACAAAGAAACGTAATATTTTACAATAAAGGTGACGGCAGTTACATAGCGTCTTGCAAGTTGCGTATTCCATATTCCGGAATTATTATGAGGGTATAGAACTTGGATATACCGTATTTACGCATGTATAGGCCGCACATTTTTTGCCAAAAATTCAAGAGGAAAACTGGGGTGCGGCTTATATTCGAAATATTCGAAATCACACTTCATTAAAAAAAATTATATTCATAATTAGTAATACAGGGTGTTCTACTCCTGAAATAATATTCCAAGAAAATTATTTTTTCTATAATTTCTGTCTGAAAATTGTGCTGCGGCCTATACATGCGTAAATACGGTACTATCTGAAGTCCTTCTCTGAACTTGGGGGAAGAAAGGAAACGAAATATTATTTTTACAAATATGGAGTATTTTATAAATCTTCACATGTGGCTTTGTGTGTATCCTGTTGTTCGAACAGAATTCTGTGAAGAGTTTCTCTGGGAGTAAAATGGATTAATGCTCCGAGTAAAGCATTTAGGAGACATATCCTGTAGTATATTTCATTTACACCATTTGAATTCCTTCACGCCGATTTCGAGGAGGATGGATGATATAGCTTCCTGAGAAGTTTCAGATGGGAAATAGCGTTTTCTCGATGAGAAGCTGCGTAGCGCTGTTGTCTAGTGCCTAATTCCATCTCTCTGACTCTCCGTTGAATTCTGCTGGCAATGCTCCATCAAACCCATGAATATGAATGACGTCATTAGAGGGCGTTTCGTACCTCATTCTTCATTCAATTGAACATGTTTCGTGGGCAGGAAAATGGACTCCTTGTTGTACGACTATTTTGGGGACTTTTCATATGTTGTATTTTTTTAAATAAAATAATCGTGTAGACAAATGGCTAGAAGTGGAATTAGAAATGGAGTTGTAAAAATAAAATTGCTGGATGTATAATTACATTGATACAGGAATGTAATCAGGTTAATATATGAATAGAAACGTGTGTGATATATGTGGGGGGCCAAAGGGGGGGGGTCAGAGGAATGGTGTCATACAGTTTAGTGTTGCATCAAAATACATTTTATATGCAAATGTAATTTTGCTCTCTTTATTGGAGGCTGAATAGAAAATTAAGTTATAAAACCATATATGAATTTGCTTCTATGGAATGTGCATTCTATATAACTCGGTGGATTTGGAATCCTGTCTAGTTCCGAGAAAACTAGAAACATACAGACGACAAGGTTCATTACAACTTCAGATTTTTTTTTTATAATTGGCGAGCTGTGGGACCACATTACAGCTAAACGTTAATGCGCGTATCACCTAACGCCTGTGTCAAGATATAAGAACCTTTTGCTTAATGTTGTGCATGCCTAGGAAGGCATAATGGGAGGAAGAACAAGGAAATTAAGTATTTGTTTAGGTCTAGTGGTCAGAGTTCCTGGCTACAGATCCAGAGGTCCCGGGTTCGATTACCGGCACTACCAGATTTTCTAAGAAGTAGTGGGTTTGGAACGGGGCCCACTCAACCTCGTGAAGGTAATTGAGGAGCTATTTCAAGGCAATAGCGGCTCCAGTATAGGAACCCGAGATTAACGTCCGTGGACATTCGTTTCACTGACCACGTGACACCATCTATCCGCAAAAGTTGGCACTAACTCCGCTGGTCTGCAGGCCACGGAGTTTGTTTTTTTTTTTTTAATATAAACTTCGTTACTGGTTGTTAAGTGATCTACAAGTGAAGAAAACACGTTATGTTATGCGTCGCAGAAGAAATTAACTGAACAGGAACAAGTAATATTTCACACGGTGTAATTGAGTATCATGGAAGCGAACTCTCCGTTTATTCAACAGATGTCACTGGTTCACCGTCTTAGTGCAACGCACCCATCTAAAACTTATTTAAAGGTTTCTTACGTCAGACAACGCGGCTTTTAAAATATTGTCCAAAAGCTTCTGTACATTGCACTACATGTTTCGGCCGACATCGGTCATCATCAGATGTTTAAACAATTGTTGGTGGAAACTTCTGTGCTTCCAATATTCGATGTGTAGTCCCTTCCACGCGCTCGTGCATTCCATGGTGCTGGGTGGCTCTTCCTGTTGAGTTGTGTGTCTAGACTTTTGTAGACTAGTCTGTTCCTCCAAGGTAACGTTGCAAAACGTGTATGTGTCTCTGTTCCATACTTTAAGGGCTCTTACTGTTGAATTAAAAGTAAAAGTTGTCTCTGTGCTTAACTAATTAAGCACTCCGCCATGAAGGCGTGTGGGGGAATAGATATATTTATTGATCCATAATTTCTTGACTTCGGCATCAGCTGGAGGTGATTGGGTCAGCTTCACTCCACGGCCGCTCTACCCCAGGGGAAAGAGCCCCCGGTACCCAATGGATAGTAGGTGCTGTGAACCCCAGAAGGGGTCTGAACGACATGGAGAAGTGAAAATTCTTACCCCCACCGGGACTTGAACTTCGACTCCTCGGTTGTCCTGCCCGTAGCTAGTCGCTTTACCGACTTCGCTATCCCGGCTCAGCGCAGTATAAGTATGAAAGAATTATATTCAAAGGAAAGACAAGTTTTGCTAAGAGGTTTTTATTATCCCTGAAACGATTGTCAAGACTTCGCATCCAGATATTGAAACCCATCTCTTCAAATTTCCCAGAACCACGCGCCTTGGTAGTCTAAGCCTACTTATCCACTGCTTCAGAAATAACATTTTTATAGCCTAATAACCCTCACAATTTTTAATCTTTTAGTGCTCATTATCTCCGCAGTAGATTACAATTAGTGGAGCAAGTAAGTTTCTGCAGCTCATGATAGATCAACACTTTCTGCACAATAGAGGACAATGAGGTATGTATTTGAAATGAGAGTGAAGATAGATTCAATTATTACGTCTACAAGGGGTAGTCTCTGTTCAACTTTAGACAGAGAAACAGCTTCTCTCATATTTTTCATTATTTCTGTTACTTCTTCCCCCTAAATATCTGAATAATACCTGCTCTATTTTAGTATGTTCCAAAAATACCATTCACAATAACATGTTTTCCTGACTGGATGTTCTAAAAATAGCTACTACTCAACCTTATTAAATATTGCTGGCAAACAGAGTAAATATGTTACTGTATTACCAACTTATTGACGATCATCTCTAACATGAAGATATGTATATAGGTGTATATATATATATCCCATAAAGAGGACACACTTTAACTATTTGGCTTGCGAAGAACTTTGCCAGACTCTTGCTTTCAATTAGATTAAGCTTTCGAAATTCCATGCAGAATCTTGGGGCTTGATCACTAGAATTAAGTAGTGACTGAAGTTGTTATACGTGTAAGTTCTCTCAGGAGCAGTGTAGTTTGCCAGAGAGGGTTCAAACTTCTGCAAGAGCTCTCTGTGGGATGAGTCCAGGGGAATGGTTGGTTACAGAGGGACGGTCTAGATAGGCTTATTGAAGGTGGAGGCTAGTTGTTTGTAATTAGTAATTACCCCATTCCTCTCCCCTGTCTGTCAGATTGTAGTGGGCGATAGTAAACAGTTGACAAGTAGTTAGCGTGTGCTACGCGACCGATAACGTCAACATCATTGTGAGAGCAGCTGTGCGCACGCGCCACATCCCGAATATACTCTCAGCTACTCCAATGTCCATAAAGGGATTTTTAAGCCCATTTTATATTATGAAATTAACGTTTTTCTATGCCTTAGTCTTTCATTTCAACCTGTTGATCGCATAGAATTACTTTCTGCTCTTTGATAACTTCTAGTGCAGTAATTATGCTATCCTGTACTGCAGATGTCTGCATTGCCTGCAAATGTTAGTATGAAGTTTTTTTTTATTGGTAATGGGGTGGGACTAAGTCCCTTTTACTGCCGCCACTTGTGGCCTATTGTACCAGCCCCAGATGATAGGTCAGGATGATTGTGGAGCAATTGGTGGAATGAAGATTGGCAGGGGAAACCGAAGTATTCGGAGAAAACCGCCCCAGCGCCACTTTCTCCACCACAAATCCCACTTGATCAGACCCGGGATCGAACCCGGGCCGCCGCAGTGGAAAGCCAGCGACTAACCGTTTGAGCTATGGAGCGGCCTTAGTATGAAGTTACGTGAAGAATATAGCCTACATTCAGTTTAGTGTCTCTATCTGAGGCTAGTATACGTTATAAATTATCGATCATACAATACTAATATTGATATGAGGTGTTTGATCACAGGGGTCCTCAGAAGTGTATAGTATGTGTAACTAAGAAGGAAGAAGTTATTGAAAGTGCAAGAAAACTGCAAGAAATGAGCGCTGAAATAGTCAGCTCATGTTCTGTTACCTATATATTCCTATTATTCAGTTTAGAAGATTGTATTTCCATCATATTTCTAAAAAACTTAATGACTGGAGTACGAAGTGCTGTCCTGTAATTTTACATGCTGTTTTGTATGGGTCTGAACCTTAGTCTTTCGCCCTAAAGAAAGAACAGATATCAGGGCGATGGGGACGTTGATGCAAACGTGAATATCCCAGCCCAAGAGAAAGGGAGAGACATCGGGTTGCAGCAACTTGTATAACGTGGAGCATCATAATTTGTAATCTTAACAAAATTGCGATAGGGTGTTCAAATCAAGAAGTATGAGATGGCGGGACATGCAGCATGCATAAGAAGAGACTGCAATACAATTTTAGGCGATAAACCTACAAGGGAGAGACTTCTAAATATAGGCGAAAAAGAAAATAAAATTTACAACAATTTTAATAAATAAGGAGACGGGGTGAGGGAATCTGAAATGAATACAGGTGGCTCGGTGTAAGGACCAGTCACGGGCTCTTGTGAATACGGCGTGAAGCTTTGGGCTCTATGACAGGGAATTTATTGCATAGCTGAGCGACTATTAGGTTATCAGAAAGGACTCAGCTTCATGGAATTAGTCTTTCAGTTACACACACAGCATTTTATATAACAGTGATAATTCTTATAAACTTCTACTGCAGGAGGATTATCAAACATAAACCCATCATATCACACCTCCACGGCTCATAATTCTCCAGATGTTACACAACTGTTAGCCATAAGCNAGATCTTACACATTCGGTAGGACTCCTTGGGCGGGTGATCAGCTCGTCGCAAGGCCTCTACCTGTACACAAACACAGAAAAACGCACACACACAAACTAAACATCCATGCCCTGAGTGGGATTCGAACCCACGATCCAGGTTTCCAAGCGAGCGAAGACAGTACATGCCTTAGACCGCTCGGCTACCGTGCCCGGCTACTGCAGGAGGATTATCAAACATAAACCCATCATATCACACCTTCACGGCTCATAATTCTCAAGATGTTACACAACTGTTAGCCATAAGCAGCTGTGTAACCCAGTGTGACCGTATACATGTATTTCGAAAGAGGAAACCAACACGTACTTCGGACAGAAAGACGGACGGAATGAGGGGGAATATGGAATGGCACATTTACATATTGAAAACTGAACAAATTTCTCTTCTGAAATTATGAACAAGAAAATTCACGGGTCTCTGTAGCGGCAGCGCTTTATATTTGTGTTCGGGAGGTACTTCATTCGAATCTCGGCTTTGACACCGGCTGTTCTAACTGAACTTACTGAGTGCCTGCAGGCAAATGCGGGGGTATTACTTCGACTGGGTCACGATGGACACTTCCTTCCAAATCCCTTCCAGTTTACGATTCATCTATCATCCCGCCATTCGACGCCATAGAACGTAAACACGGAGTCCCGTAAAATAAATCCCACGCGCGAATTGAATTTACTTCTGCTCTCGCGGACGACACAATGAAACAGTGTGTCAGGCTGTTTCAGAACAAATTTGTCTCTCGAGGAACAAGTGTTGTTACAACAAGGATGATTTAAAGTCTAAATGCTGACAAATATTCAGTTCTTAATGTACCAACCGGAGCAGGATACAAAAACCGGGAATGTCATGGCCGAACCGGGGAATATGGTCAGTCTGTCTATAACCAACCAAATTTCACGTTGTAGCATTAAAAACTCGTCATGTGTTGCTTTAATATGTTGGAGTAACACTCTATTCTCACTTACACAATTATTCTTTTAAGTTATATATTAAAAGAAATTTACGTAGATTTCGATAATTTGTCACTGTAAAATATTTCATACGTAAATATTAATTGAACTCGTTCGCTCGGAAGCCGGGGTCATGGGTTCGAATCCCACGGAAGACATGGATGTTTGGTATGTCTATGTGTTTATTCTATATTTGTCTTGTCCTATGTTTAGGTAGAGGCCTTGCAACGGGCTGATCACTTGTCCATGGAGTCAAGCCATCTGTAAAATAATCATGAGACTAAAAATTAGAGATCAGGGCCCAAAGAGGGCTGTAGAGTCAGTGAAAAAAAAAATTATTTCAATGACAACGAATGATACGGGGTTGAGAAACAATCAAATAATCAATTCGTTGTTAATGTAGAGTTAAGTTTAGACAATTTCCGCCATAAATTAAATTATTTCAGGTTTGGCTTAACTGAGATCAGTGATAGTGTTGCAGTACCAATCACTACTGAGGGTATCTAATTTGACGGGTACTGAGGAGCGTGCGAATGCACGAATTTGAATGTCTGCCTCTAATCAAGAGCGTAAACACCGCTTTAGTGCCCAGAGCATGAGTCCGTGCACTCCTGTCTCCTCTTCCATAGACAGCAGGGCCTCTATTACGTCATTCACTCTTCTGTATCAAAGCAAGGGCCATTCGCCCATATGCAATGCATGATTAAATTCAGCCTTTCGAAAGCCCTAATGAATTTAGTCTCGCAAGGCACGAATATTTGACATTATAGCATGTAGAATAATAAATAAACAAACTCCGTGGACTGTTGCCCACAAGCGAACTATACCTACCGAGCGACCGCCGCTTACCGGCGAAGTTAGTGCCAACTTTTGCGGATAGAGGGTGTCGCGTGGTCAGCGCAACGAATCCCTACGGCCGTTAATCTCGGTTTTCTAGATCGGAGCCGCTATTTCCTTGAAATAGCTCCTCAATTATCCTCACGAGGCTGAGTAGACCCCGTTCCAGACTCACTGCTTCTCAGAAAATCTGGTAGCGCTGGGAATATAACCCAGACCTCTGGATCTGTAGCCAGGAACTCTGACCACTAGACCACAGAGGCGGTCATGTTATCATATAACAGTTCAGAAAATTAAGAGGATAATATTGGGAATACAGGAAACGTCATGTAATACCATTAATGTATTACACTTGATTTCTTGAAGAAAACTGCACGTCTGGCACTATATTAGAGCCATGATGATGATGAAATGGAGCAAATTTCCGAAATGTTGCGCGTTATAAATGCAGGCGAACGTCAGACGGACAGCTCCCAACATAAATGAGGTTCAATGTTATATCGTCACATCCGTTGTGTCTCAGATTAGGTTAGGGAGACACCAGTTTATTTTGCAGGATATCACGGGTTTGCACGGGCGAATTTATGCACATTTCTTCACTCTTCTTTACTAGCATTGCTTGTACCTTACGTTCTAAAGAACTAACTCCATAGATTAGAAGCTGGTTAGAAAAATTTTAAAGTGCCTGCGAAATTTCCTACATGGTTATGGAAATGGAAGATATTTTACCGTGCCCACAAGAGCCCAACATTGGTCCCTGTACTGAGCCGCATAAATCTAGTCCATATTTTCCCAATATATTTAATTAAACAGACCAAGTCTGAGGCGTTGTGTAACATTTCATAACATGCTGATATTTTTTGCTAGTTAAGAGTTGCTAGCCGAACCCCACACTCCAGGTCCTCTCCTGTCAGCTGTCCGCGACTGCTTATTCGATATATTCACAGCCGCCTTCCATATCGAGAGGATCCACCATGCCGTGGCGATGATGTTCCTGCTTAACATAGAACTGCAGCAAAATAGTAACAAACCAACGCCTTACTCTTTCTTTTATTGCTAGTGGGGTGGGACTAAGTCCCTTGTACTGCGGCCACTTCTGGCCTATTGTACCAGCCCCAGATGATAGGTGAGGGTGATTGTGGAGCAATTGGTGGAATGAAGATTGGCAGGGGAAACCGAAGTACTCGGAGAGAACCTGCACCAGCGCCACTTTGTCCACCGCAAATCCCACTTGACCAGACCCGGGATGGAACCCGGGCCGCCGCGGTGGGAAGCCAGCGACTAACCGCTTGAGCTATGGCGCGGCCAACGCCTTACTTAATTCAGAATTTAAGCGAAACAACATGTAAACAATTTTCGCCTGCATATAATCCACTTTTCCGGGAAACTTTGTTATATTCTAGAACCACGAATAACCATAATTCTCGGCGTTGATAATGTAGATAATATCTGTTATAATTATGACTGCATAGAGCTCGCATAAATATGAGAGTGAAAATTATACTAACAGATTACGAATTATATATAAAAACATTTCCCGCAAAACGTCAATCTGTTTAATAATTTATGGTTTAAAATTACTTTCCATTCATTTAAATAGCTTCATTGCTGTAGAAAATGTTACATATAATACGCTTCGTATTGTAATGGAAAGTAATGGAAAGAGCAGTTTATACATACCCGCCTGGGATATCACAGCAACACTCAGTGCAATGATACAACATTTCCGCATATCGGTTCTCTACTCTAATGTTGTGTTGTGTGTAGAATCATAGTACTCCTCATAGTAACGTGCATTATGACGTAATTCTGGATGCAATCCCCGCCCTCCAGTAAACGAGTTGGCAAGCTGGCGCCGCGTCTTACCACCCACAGCAGTCTACGTCATGGCACGTCCTTGTGCAGCTTAAGTTGCAAGGTATTATCACAGTCCATACAGCCAGTCTATCTCGGCAAAAGCGGCCGTCCACTGACTACCCTATCAACGTTACAAATCAGTACATAGTGCCTAGTCCCTAAATGGTTACATTTCGATTATGATACCAGTGGAAGCCTCGAGAATCTTAGAATTTCTAATCGAGCCCATGAAGAAAAAAAAACTTTATAATATATTACACGTTTAATTTAATATACTATGTGTTCCTTCCATACTGTTGGGTCATTCTCGGATGGTAAAATACTTAATATGAATTAACGTAATTTCGCACCATATATCTTATTTGAACACGGGTCTCTTTCTCATAGGTTTAGCGTAGTCTGTAGAGTGGCTGGCTACAGACATTATCATCAGATAATGAAGTGTGTGGAAAGCGACACTCTGCTAAACCAAGCGCTCGCGCAGCATATACTCGTATATGCTTGTATGCTGTAACGCGCTCACTGTATACAGTTACGTAACTGATCCGCCCATTTCGTGCCAAGTGTACGGTTTGGGGATATTTATGGCTGGCTACAGTCATGCAACACGAACTGAATTCAGTAACCAGACAAAAAAGCGAGCATCATTCAAAAGGGGATTTCCAACTAAAAGTTAAATACTGAACTTCAGAGTCCTGCCTTCACACATTTTGACTTCTTATTATGAATTTTTCTTTGTGGGTTTTATGCGACCTTGTTCGTACCAAAACTACGTAGCGGCTAATGTCGGTATGATTCATGGATTGGAAAGATTTGTAAGGAAGGTTTCGGTGCCTAATCGAGGTACTGTCCAGGCATTTGCCTCGAGGGACTGAGGGAAAACTATGANGCTTTCTTCATATGAAAAAATAGTCATGATAACCGGTGTCCCGGCGGAGGTGTGAACCAGGAACTTCTGGAGTGCAGGAACAAAGCGTTTCCAAAAGAATGTGGAGGACATTTGGCCCTAAGAAAGATGAAGTCACGGGAGGTTGGAGGAAACCGCGTAATGAGGAGCTTCATAATTTGTGCTGCACCAAGTACATATTACTAAAACAGTAAAGTTGTCCTTGTGCTTAAATAATTAAGCACTATACCATGAAGACGTAGGGGGATGGAGGTATAGCTCCACCTTTCTTGACCTCGGCACTAGATGGAGGTGAGTGGTCAGCTTCACTCCCCATCCGCTTTACCCCCTCGGGCAGAGTCTAGTTACCAAATTTACAGGAGACTGGGTGGGCCGCATAGCCGGTCTGGATGCTATGGAGAAGAGAAAAATGTTGCTCTGTTGGGAATCGAACCCCGACCATCCAGTCTATAGCCCTTCGATATTGTATACTCACTGTGCTATCCCTAATCCTACCTAATATTATTACCCTTATAAAATCACGGAGAACTAGTTTTGCTGCGCCTGCATCATACATAGACAATGTGTGAAGGGCATACAACACGTTAAGCCGAAACTAAAAGAAAAGACAATTTGGAAAACCTTGGTGTAGACGGGAGCATGGTATTAAAATTTATCATAAAGAAATAGGATGTGGCGACGTGTACTGGATTCATCAGGCTCAATAACAGGCTCGCAAATGCTTGACTAGCTGAGTGGAGTTGTTTAATGACTTGTCTCCCAATCAGATTCAATTTCAACTTCCTACAAATGCAGTTATTTTTATCGTCATCCTTCTGGACCTGAAGATGGGTGCAATGGAATCTGTACGGAGTGACGGATAACTTCAATTTACATGTAATTGGCGAGCTGTACAGGTGCGCCATGCTAATCACTTGATGCAAAGTGACAGAGCATATCATGAACGAGATGCCAAATTGGGTTGTGTTACGTGGAATTTCAAGGGACAGAGCGTTATATTTTTAAATGACCTCTCTGCTAAGTTTTAAATTTGAAATCATGAATTTTGCATACACAATTTCCAATCATTTCTACACAGGCTCAGTCGTGTCAAATGATAGATCGCTATTCTGTGCGTATATTTCTGTATTTCATGACAGACATATCTAGTACAATGCTGATAGAACAGAAGAAATGATAGGCTGTTGGATACTCGCTTTTAATTTATGCTTCACAGATTTCTCTGTCACTGTACAGTTGATATCCAACATGACGCAGTTGACACTGCTTTACCTCCAGTCGACTCAGCAGATTGGATATGCAGTAGTTGAACCTACTTGCACTACTGGTGACCCACTTAATATCTGACGGTACATAGCCACTTAGCTACATTTCAGTAACATTTTTTTCCCCTTGGCACTACAGCCCCAGTGGGCCTAGGCCTACCTCCATTAACTTCTCCGTTCACTTCGGTTTTTCTAGATCTTAGACATACGATAGGACTCCTTGGGCGGGTGATCAGCTCGTCGCAAGGCCTCTACCTGTACACAAACACAGAAAAACGCACACACACTAACTAAACATCCATGCCCTGAGTGGGATTCGAACCCACGATCCCGGCTTCCTAGCGAGCGAAGACAGTGCATGCCTTAGACCGCTCGGCTACCTTGACCGGCTAACATTTTAGTAAAGGTAAAAAATAAAGTGTTCACTGTACTTAACTAATTAAGCACTACGCAATTAGGACGTATGGGGAGTGGGTTGCATATAGATCCATGTTTTCTTGACCTCGGCACTAGTTGGCGGTGGTGGCCAGCTTCACGCTCCGACCTCTTTACCGCAGAATATGATAGGATTGATAGGATGCTGAGTGGGCCCCAGAACCGGTCTCGACGACATGGGGAAGATAAAATTCTTGACCCTACCGGGACTCGAACTCACCTAGCCAGTCGCTATACGGACTACGCTACCCCGGCTCCAACAGAATTTTAGTGTTGTGCATGACTTCTATCTATCTGTGGTTCTACAGCCCGTTTGTTGGACCTTGGCCGCTTTTCAGTTTCTTGATCTTGTACACAGTCGGTAGGACGCCTTCGACGGGGGATCAGTCAGTCGCAAGGCCCCTACCTCTACACACTGGAGAGCACAAACACAGAATAAACGCACACAGCAATCCATGCCTCAAGTAGGATTTCAACTGACGATCCCAGCATTCCAGCGGGCGAAGACAGTTCATGTCTTGCACCTCCTGGGCACTGTGATCGGTCTGTGCATAACTTCGATTTTCATAAAAATGACATTGTAAAATACTGATGGTATTCCAACGTTCTGACAAACGTCGCAGTTGCTCTCTTCAGGGTCATTGTCTTGGGGTGGGGGGTGGCGGAAGTCCTTATAGACTTCTGACAGAGGCGACGGCGTGACTAAAGTAAACAGAGGAGCTGGGTGCTTTCCAGTAGGGACTGAACGTATGGTTAAGGAAGTTTTCAGAGACCAGGTGCTCACGAAGAGAAAAAGAGAGGACACAAAATGTTATGTATATCCGTTCCTGCCTCTTTCACTCATATAACGGAATTAGAACTGTAATCCTCACAACAGAGCACACTTTGTAGCTACTATGTACTTTCATGACAATTGATAGAAGAATATTATATCAACAAGGCACTCTAATCCAAATTCTCAGTTATTGCTTCTCAAAATGGGGGGCTCTAATCAGTAGGAGTAAGGGGAGGGGTGAAATTTCCTGATATTTCTACTGTTTGCAGTTAGGTGTTTAAATAAATCCTCATTGATAACGGAGCGCAGTTTGTTGAAGAGTACTGGTAGCTGTGTTGCTAATATATGTACAGGTAAAACCTGTACTAACTACCTGAAGGTTCAGCAGCTCGTTCAGTGATATTGTTCAGCATGATACCCTTTTCTGATACCGCAAATTATTACACCATGGGCAATTTAGAATGAAAGAAATGTGAAGAACTGAAGGACGAAAGTTAACTAGAAAAATACTGCGATGGCCATGGCAGTGGTTCTTAAAGTGTGGTCCGCGGACCTGTTGGCCTCCTCGAGATTATTTTTCTTCCTATTTATCCTATATGTTAGAAGGAAACAATTATATTTAATGTTTTTAATACATTACAGAACCTGTTTATCTGGAATAATGGCATAACAAGCATTTTGGACTCGGAATTGTGTGTTATTTATGCTAGATACATGGTGGAGACTGAGCCATTTTTGTTATTAACTGATTGAGGTAAGAAGATTCATTGTAATTGGTTTTAAACATTTTGTAAATATAGTATAAACATAAAAAACATTTTAAATAAATCATTTTATTTGTTCTGTTTTAAATAGATATATGGATAAATTAAAGCGAGAGGGATGAAGGGTTCTCGAGTTGTTAATATGTCGCAAAGAGGTTCGGGGATTCGAAATGTTGGAGAACAACTGGTCCATGCTATGTATGGAACCTCAGCGCTGTTAGGTTATATCAGTCTTGCTTGGGTTTGGAAAACACTGTGTATGCATGCTGAGGATTATGGCTATCTTAATTTTTTTTTTTCAAATTCGCATAGTTGGGGGTGGAGTCCAACTGGATCCACTCGGCACGGCGGCCACTGATTGGCCTATTGTAGCCTGCCCCGGGTGATTATGATGATGAGAATTTTGTGGAAATAAGATTGGCAGGTGAGACCGAAGTACTCAGAGAAAACCTGTCCCAGCGCCACTTTATCCACCACAAATCTCACATGACCAGAACCGGAATCGAACCCGGGCGGCCACAATGGGACGCCAGCGGCTAACCGCTTGAGCTATGGCCCGGCCTTTATGGCTATCTTAGTCAGTCCTAAACAGATTCTGTAAGTCCGTCATACTGCGACCACTTCTGGCCTGTTGTACCAACCCCAGATCGTGAGGGTGATCGTTTTAGCAGTTGGTGAAATGAAGATTGACAGGGGAAACCGAAGTACTCGGGGAAAACCTGCCCCAGCGGCACTTTCTCCACCACAAATCCCACCCGTGATAGAACCCGGGCCGCCACGGTGGGGAGCCAGCGGCTAACCGCTTGAGCTATGGCGCTGTCTTTCTGTGAGTCTTAATCTCTGTACCCTCAATCCTCTTATGTCTGACATCTCCCTAACAACTGCAGATGAAACAGCATGGCTAACTAACCAGGCAAAATAATTTATCATAAATTGGTTCTCGGGCTGTGTGTGTGGAATGTTGTACAGTTTACACCAGCAGCGGAAGAAAGCGAGGCACATGACGAAGAACAAGAGAGAGGGAGCGAGAGGGTATATTCGTTCTGTGGAACTGAGGGATATAATGGGTCATGAAAACAAGGCTGATGACGTGGCGGGGCATGTAATATGGCTGGAACATATTAGAGTACATGCGGGGTTTTGATCGAAACGCCCGAAGGGAAGTACACATTAAACATGTACGTTCTGTTGCATGGATTTTTGTTACCTAAAGACGCCGTCAGTGTCGAAACTATATAGCGTGGGTGACAAGATGATAAATGAATATGGAGCAGTCGGTGGAATGAGAATTGGCAGTGGAAACCGAAGTACTTGGAGAAAACATGTCCTAGTGCCACTTCGTGCAGCACAGATCCCACATGTCCTGGCCTACAGGAGGGGATCATAGTAAGTAAAAAAAAAAGTAAAGCCATCCCTGTAACAGGCCGTGAAGGCCCATGGGGTTGTGAGACGTTGAGGGTCCCACATTATCTAGACAACCGGCTCAAAGATGGCGGTAAGGTTGTCAGCCCTACTCGCCGGCCGCGCTTTACTCCCCAGCAAATTATTTATTTAATTCCTGGTACTCATTTCTGTTAGAGGCTGAGTAAGCGATGAAAATTGTTTAAGTTTCAACCGGCCCTGTTTCTTCACGCGAGTAAGCTATTTTAATTTTCCAGACATTCGTGTCTGAAACGGAAACAAACTGAGGATATGTACGCATGACATATGAATGTATCCTTAGCAACTTCGCCCACATCTCACTGTGCTGAGTCAGTACGCCTTTGGACGGAGAATGCAAGACCATTATTTGAATGAGAGTCAGAACTCGAAAGAAGGACGTGTGAAAGGGAGGAAAGGAAGTGGTGGGATAGGGAAGAGGGGACAGAGAGGGAGGGAAAGTGTGAGTCATGTGGCCATGGCAGGTTTTGAAGAGCCAACGTCTAGATGAAAGGAAAATATGGAAATAAAAGAGACTTGATGTCCTCCTCTGCCTCATGCACGCAGACTTAATGGAACGGCAGGAAGTGAGACGGAATCTCAGCGCCACTGCCTTTCCGGGAAAGATTTTCTTCTCCAAAATGTAGAAGGATCCTAGAAGGAATTCTTTTCACGACTGACTCCTTTGGGTGTTCATAAACTACTACTCTGTCCATTATTTGACACTAAAAGCGCAAACGCGTCGAAAGTTCAGGCCTATTCATGCGCGTTAGGTAAGATGGATTAACTGAAGGAGGGCCAAGGAACGCATTACATTTTTTACATTCAAATGGCTACCACATGATCCGCAAACAGGCTACATCCCAATGGGAATTAAGAATAGAAAGAAAGGTTGATCAACAGAATAGGTGTTTAAAGCTGGTATATAATTATGAGGTAGCCGGCCACAGTGATAGCGCGATGTAGTGCATGTACTGTCTTCGCTCTCTCGGACGATGGGATCGTGGGTTCGAATCCCACTCGATGAATGGATTTTTAGTGTGTGTATGCGTTTATTCTGTGTTTATGTTGTCCTGTGTTTAGGTAGCGGCATTGAGGTGGGCTGATCGCTCACTCAAGGAGTCCTACCTTCTGTGAAAAATGATTAGGAACTGCATAACAGGCCTGGGCACTGAAAAGAACCATTGAAAAAAATATATATAATTATGGGGTACGTAATTGCGCTTCTGATGTAGTGTCGAATGATGTTTAATGAACTTAGTGCGTTTGGATGATGCGAGATTCCATCATTCGATTCTTTATTCTGACAACGAATATAATAACTTCTTAGTTAGTTAGTTAGTTAGTTAGTTATTGGAGAGGGTGGGTTTCCCCATGCACTTAGACCAGTATTGGTCCATTGTGCTTCCCTCTATGATATTCTACCAGTCTCTATATCCTACCGATATTGGTGCGTACCATCAGTCCCGACCGAGCCAGCGAGTTCGGCCTCCACTAGCTTGGCGGTATCTATAATGCTTCCCCCATCTATCAGAGGTGTTAGAGACTACTTGTTGGGCGGGAAACTTCCTTAAATTTGGCTCAGTGACCTCCTTTGGAGATATGAGGTTCTTTTACGTGCCGTAAAGCTACGACACGCCACACACGGCTTAAAGTCCCTCCCGGAGGACTTATTCCCTGAATTTTTCCGCCCTTAAAAATTCAACGACCTCCGCCGGGTTTGAACCCGCGTACCACGAGTCATGAGGTGGGAACGTTACCTCTAGACTACGGAGACCGCTTTAAAAACTGCTTAACTGCCAAGTGTATACGTCAGTTCTCTGTGTCCTCCTTCATAGAGAATAGGGCCTCTTACATAATTTTGCCTCCCTTATCGGAGAAGGTACAAGTCGCTGATAGGACATGCATGATTAGACGGTCTATGAAAGCCTCAGCAATTGTCATTATTGCTCTTTTTTCCCCTTGGCCCTACAGCCCCACTGGGCTGTGAACTCCGTTCACTTGTGTTTTTCTAGATCTTACACATTCGGTAGGACTCCTTGGGCGGGTGATCAGCTCGTCGCAAGGCTTCTACCTGTACACAAACAAAGAAAAACGCACACACACAAACTAAACATCCATGCCCTGATTGGGATTCGAACCCGCGATCCCGGTTTCCAAGCGAGCGAAGACAGTACATGCCTTAGACCGCTGAGCTACAGTGACCGGCCTTTATTACTCTACTAAAGCAATTAGAGTAGAGTAATTCTTATACACTGCCGGTCACGGTAACTCAGCGGTCTAAGGCATGCACTGTCCTCTCTTCATCGGAAGCCCGGACCGTGGGTTCGAATCCCAATCGGGGCATGAATATTTTGTCTTTGTGTGTGTGTATAACACTGCATTACCCTGCTACGAGTACATCTCACCTCATGCGTGATTAACATAACGCTGATTTAAATTTCGATCAAGTAAAACAACGCAAAAAATAAATATTAATTAGCGGCTTCCACCTAATTTCAAGATAGCACGAAATATCAGCATCTATATACCAAACAGACGAAAGGACAGGCGCATGAATCTCGATCTTCGATTTATGAAGGAGAAACCACGATATGACGACAAGGGGGAAGAATGGACATGTTTCGCAATTTTGTGACGATAAATTGTCGTTGCGTGGCATATACAATTTTGTAAGCTTGAGTTCTGTAGAAAGAGCTGAAAAGTTAGTATAACGATTCTCTCCATGCTGAAGTTTATCAGCATTTGAAATGTACTTGAAATTTTTGTAAACTGAAATTCAGTTCTACTAAAAACAGTTTATGCCTATCATAAAATTTCATAATTTTTCAGTTTAATTAGTGTGTTATGTGCTGTGTACTGAGGCGAAAAATTTAGAAGGAAAGCTGGATCAATTATTGTTTCTCAGAACTTGGTTCCATATTCTGCGAGATTAATTCTGCAGGCAGTTGTCTGAAATTGCACTTCTGAGCGAGGGCTAGCACATGCATGGCGGGCAGCAGTAGAATGCTAGCTCTCTATCGGCCCCAGACGGAGAAGTTTCCATAAAAGCGATTCATGGAATGTACTTTGTGTCCCTTATCGCAGAACAAGCGAGCAGGAAATCAATAAAGGAGCATAAAATGTTTGCAATGATAGAGTTTAAGACCTTTATTGCCATTAGTACAGCGATTGGCGAGCATGGGTGATCAGTGACTTTCAGAATATGGGAACTCATTTCATACAACCGTCTGCTCATTGTGAATTACATTTCCCGCGTGTCGCACTGCATATTCTCCCTGTGTTTATGTCTGCCCATAGCATTGCGAGTGCAGTGTGACATAGACACAAATATCCCCATCTTGTAGGACAGGGATGTCCAACATTAACCACTGAGAGGCCACAATTTACCTTAGGCAACTTTTCGCGCCCCTCATTATAAAAATACGAGTATATTTTCCCAGTATTTGGATGACAATATTTGGTGGTCAAATGCCTCCACCGTAACCCTGCGAGTCGTAGGAGGCAACGAAAAGGGAAACCAGTACCTGAGGGATATAATAAATACGGGGACCTGGCGCTCCAGATTTGGGGTCTCGAATTTGAAACAGTAAAATATGGTCACGAGTCCCGCGGGAGTCGGACCTGAGAATGACTGCACTGGTGAAGGCCAACAGCAATTGTAAACTACAGACCCACCCTCTCGTCAGAGAGGATGTTACGTAATGACTATGAAAGTAAGTATTCAGTTGAAAAAAATGCTGGTCGTATGTCTCAAGGGGATTGTCACCAAGACGAACTGATTGGTGGTAAACCGTCAGTCGTAAAGTAACTCTGACTCTGGCTCTGGCTCTGCCTCTGGAAATATTTACTCTGCACTGATAACGTCTATTAGTCAGATGCATGAGAATGAGGACTGGAAACATACCAAAATTAGTCTTTTGATTGCTTTTCTCCCCCCAAAAATTCATTTCCTTTTCTAATACGAGGAAAATATTAACATGTATTTTGGCTACTGGAAGGATAATCTCGTAGGTCTCACGAAACGAACTGACGGATCCCATGCGGTCCGCATGCCCCAAACTGTACATAGTTGTTCTAGAATTATTCTAATAATATCCGTAATAACAGAAATTAATTCGTAACCGCTTTACAATTCATCACTATCGATTCACAGAAATTATCATGGTTGATATATGTTCAATATTCCAATAAATATAGCCTGTACTTGACTGTTGTGCCGGTCACGGTAGCCGAGCGGTCTAAGGCACGCACTGTCTTCGCTCGCTCGGAAGCCGGGATCGTGGGTTCAAATCCCACTCAGGGCATTGATGTTTGTGTGCGTTTTTCTGTGTTTGTCTACAGGTAGAGGCCTTGCGACGAGCTGATCACTCGCCCAAGGAGTCCTACTGTATGTGTAAGATCTAGAAAAACCGAAGTGAACGGAGTTCATGGAGGTAGGCCTAGGCGCACTGGGGCTGTAGTGCCAAGGAAAAAAAGCTTGACTGTTGTGGTAGCAATGATATTATGTTTTACAGCTGCGTCATATCTGACGTCATTAATTTCTTTATAATCTTGTAGTGTTGGTAATTTGGCCAATGCAGAAAGATAAGAACGCTGTCCTGAGTTCTGATTGGAATACGCGAAGAGCAGGGAGAAGGTTGATTCTCTTGGCTCGTAAAGAAGGCAATATAGAGTCAGTGGAACCATAAGGCAGAGCGGATGTTCGGAGAGGTGAAGACATAGCGAGTGAGACGCAGAAAAAGAAATGCCAATTCTCCCTCATAATTCCATTTAGGTTGAACTGACGTGTAGAATTTAAACATAAAAGCTGGGCAGAATGAATATAGAATAAATGGACAGCAAACTGGAGGGAAACGGAGTTACATAAAGAACGGACTGCATGAAAGGGGAGTGGAAGAGTGACAGAAATACGAGGGTATTATTTTTCAAAGGCGTTCTTGGGTTTGATAAAATAAGGAGAATTTCAGTAAGAGGAGGAAATGGGTGAGGAACAGGAATGGAAAGGACAAAGTACAGTTGGAGTGGGGGACGTTCCAGGAAGATGAAGGTTTAGGGGAGTACATTTTGTCCTCTATAAAATAAACTGGAAAACAAAGATCCAATGAAAAATGGATTTTATTTTAATTAAAAGTAAATTTCAATATAAGGGGCAATACGTGACTAATAATAGTTTCAATTTTAATCATCTGAGGAAGATTATACGCGCATATCAGGGAAAATAATATCGAAGCAAGTACTGGAATGCGTGCCATTGGTACGAAAGGATCCTGGATGCCACATAAAAACGTGGAAGACAAGGTGTACATAGTATATTGTTACATGTATACCCAATGCTAGGTAACGTGTTGTTAAACGAGTTCCCGCGAAAACAAATTCTTGATAAACAATCTGTTGCTAGGTTACGCAACAGTAGAGGAGGATGTGTTTTCTATTTAGTTCGCACCAAGCAACAGTAGAATTGTTATGCAATCCGTTTCTAAGCAACGGAACTGTAAACACGTCTACAGTAATAGGTGTTTTCTGTGGCGTATGTGCAAAGTGCTTATAAGACAAGTGAATTCAGATGCCAGTTCAGTTCAGGGCAGTTACGAGTGAATAATAGCTGCAGAAGCACGCGAACAAGCAAGCAAGGAGATAACCATGGGAAGTTCGTAGTTGAAAAAGAACTAGAAGTCGGCCTGTGAGGATTTAATATAGGATTAGAAGCCTTTATGTGTGTCCTTAAGGAGACTTCTATAGTTCTTGTGTTATGAATCCTTTAAGACTAGTGGAGACAGACTGAAGAGATTAGGTTGGAGTGCTTTGTAGTTTGAAAATCAGTAACAGTGTTATAATTATTTGTAGTTACGACTTGTATATATCCAATTAATTAAATTACCATTCCAAACCCGCGTCTTAATCACTATGATACGCGTGACAATATTTATGCATTTACAGTTACAAATAACTCTGTATAGTTCTTGATTATATACATATTTATATGAAAATCATATGGCCGCGCCATAGCTGAAGCGGTTAGTAACTGGCTTCCCACCGCGGCGGCCCGGGTTCGATCCGTGGTCTGGTCAAGTGGGATTTGTGGTGGACACAGTGGCGCTGGGGAGGGTTTTCTCCGAATACTTCGGTTTCCCCTGCCAATCTTCATTCCACCAAATTCTCCATCATCATAATCCCACGGGGCAGGCTACAATAGGCCAGTCAGTGGCCGCCGTGCCGAGTGGACCCAGTTGGACTCCACTCCCCACTAAGCGAATTAAAAAAAAATTATATGAATCTCATAGCGTTCGGTCCATATTTTTGACAGACCAGGAAACTTTTAAAATGCATTCAATTGATAGGTTCATTTAGCTGCGGGTGCCGGAATTTTGGGTCCGGAATTTTTATATAGAGCCATTCATTGTAATTTATTCACTTTCCTAGTAGATGTACGTTCTTCTGACATATCATAACTGGGTTCGCCTCAGATGGGTCGTGGCCGTGACATAGCTCAAGCGGTTAGTCGCTGGCTTCCCACCGCGGCGGCCCGGGTTCGAGCCCCGCTCAGTGGTGTGGTATTTGTGGTGGACAAAGTGACACTGGGCAGGTTTCCTCCGAGTACTTCGGTTTTCTATGCCAATCTTCATTCCACCAATTGCTCCACAATCACCCTCACCTATCACCTGGGGCTGGTACAATAGGCAAGAAGTGGCCGCAGTACGAGGGACTTAGTCCCATCTTACTAGCATAAAGAAAATGGGTACTGCAAAGAATAATCCTACCTTCTACCACATTTCATTTTCTTCGGGATTGAGGTAAATATATTCAGGACTAAGATTAATTAACTAATTTGTTATACATATTTTATTTTATAAAATTCTGAAGGAAAATATTTTCATAGAACTGTATGATATATACGTTTGGCACGTCACGACATACTGCACATATGAATGATACCATCCATTTTTTAGATTATCCCAATTGTATTGGGTTTTCGTTTAGTACTATTCAGTCTAGTGCATCATTTCTTTTCTAGGTATACTTTTTATACGTTCTAACATTATAATGTTCTCGCTAATTATTATTTAGAATAAACATAACCCATAACTGCAGATTGGTTTACAGTCAGAACTATAATTATCATGGAAATATAATTTTCAATCGCGGAGATTATTTAATCAAATTAGCCATCTTTACCCTTCAGTTTCCTGAAGCAGTTATTGATCTTTCTTCCTCTCTCTAATTGCCATCATTTAACACAAAGTGATCTTCAGTCATTCGTCAGCTTCGAATAGCTCTCAGTATAATTCCCTCGTTATTACTATTGAATAGAGTGATGCTGTGGTTTATCCAACTTGTCTCCACTGCAGATGCTCAATGAGAGGTTCCACAGCTTACCTCGTTCTGCGGTGGAACATTCCGTGCTCTGCATTTCTTGGTACTTTATGAATACCGCAGGAGTCCGTTACAGGCTTGCCAACTGAACCACAAGTATGGCCAAATATAGGCACAATAATTCTAACAAGAATTAAACTAATCATAGAAGCGAATCACTTTGAGGGGTCCATGGAATATTAATTGGATTAGTAACCCGTCGTTGGAAAAAGCTTCTAACCACTCACCAACAAACCAACCAACCAACCAACCAATCAGCCAACCAGCCACCGACCAACCCAAACCTCATCCCAGCAGCAGGATGGAAACAGAAACGCGTTTCACAGAGCAAAATTCCACGGTTAGCCTTGTTCGTGCCCACTTCTTTGTTTCAATAAACGTTCCTCATCAATGTTTGATTTCCGGAAATTGAGCTGTGGTCATGAGCGGAAAGGTGGAGGGAGGAGGGAGTGGAATGGCTCGTTCGTCACAAAGAGTTAATTAACGAAATTAATTCTCAGAGAATTTCCCATGTTCCCATGTCTGGTTTTGATATTGCAGTATTAATACAAAATCAAAACCTTAACGCATACCGAACCAAAAATTTGCACAGTATGTATTATACAGTATTTTTCTGGTAATGCCGAAAGACATCTGGCCTCAAACAAACGTTTAAGGTACATAAAATCACTTATCGAAAGGTGACCATAGCTAAAATTCCTAGAAGGGAGCGTAAATATTACTGTACAGTTTGTTTCTGTGGAATACAGTTGTATCCGAGAGCAAGAATGTGTACGGCATAGGAACTTTTGCATCTTGTAATTTTCCTTAAGCCAAACAGGCATTACAGTTGTTGCTGTACAGTATTTTGTCCTGAAGAGATCTGTCTAACAGGATATAACGCCGTGTATTCGTTTCTAAAGTAAACAAACGTTTCAGAGGAACATTTCACCTCCATCTTCACCGTTCAAGAATGAGCCGAGCAAGAAATCAGCTTGAAAACAGGTGGGAAGCTTATCTTATTCTTCTGTCCTAAAGATTGATGCGAAATGTTACTCCGAAACGTCGGTTGGCTTTCAACGGATGGAGCACTTCATATTCTACACAGCATTTCTTCCTGTTTCACACTTCTACTCCTTACTTGTATCTAGTGTAAAAATCAAGAATGGTGGAGCTATACCTCCATTCCCCCATACGTCTTCATGGCATAGCGCTTAATTAATGAAGCACAGTGAGAAATTTACCTACATCTGCTCATTCTCTGTTCTCGTCCCTAGAAATAAAACATGCGTTTGATGCTTCGCTCTTTTATTATCGACCTAGCGAGGAGCCAGCGAACGCTTAACCTAGTCCTTTAGTACATTCTTGCACTGTTCGTCAGTACGGATTGCAACTGCAGTCACAGACATTCCTCTGTTGCAATACTGAATCTGATACATGCAGGAACTCCTAAAAGTAACGCTAAATACGTTTGGCACTTGTTGCCATTAAAGAAATTAAAATATGTTGTGACAATACCATATTAGCACGAATATGAGGCGATTTTTTCCCCCAGATATTTCTTCCTACAAAAGGTTTGCCTTATTTTCGGGTTCTTAAGAATAAATATGAAGAAGATGATTACGAGCAGTTATAATAGCCAATTCTGATACTTTTTATGAAAATACTTAAGATTATGTTCAAGGTATTGCATTTTGAATGTATTATTTCTTAATAATATAGTTTTTACTTATTTTTTATTAAAAATCATGACTAAACGACATATTCAGTTTTGTCAAAATTTGATTTTCTGATTTTCTCATTGTAAAATATAGGGTTGCTTTATACTGGGGCTCATACAGTGCTGCATCTCCGTCTGGGTCTCGGGCCTATGAATTCTTATAGCAAAACTCGACCTATACGAACTCGCGATCTGCAGTAGAGAAATATTGCATGAAGTTCTGGGGAGGGTAGATGATAATTCAGGCACGATGTGAATAGGCAGGATCTGATCTAATTCCCTACAGTTTCAGACTAGCCGTGGTGCCCACACAGCTTGTGGTTTCACTAGTCGGATTGTGAAACTTACTACTCATCTTTCTGTATTTAATGCCGGGTTTCAGATTTTCCTCCACCTACATGCGCTCGCCTACATAGCGTACAGCTTATGCTTATAGGCTAATCCCTTTACACACCGAGCGTATTAGGACGCACGTAACTCTGGTTGCAATCTCGGTTGCTAAATCTGTTCTCATTTCTTTTCCGTGGGTTCAGTCATTTACTTTACTTTCATTCCGAGGTAATACACTCAAACAGACAACCGTAGTTTTCCAAATCCTCTTCTTACCCCTAGAAGTGCCACGTGTCGAAAATTTCGACTTCTGCGAAAATTTCTCTACCTGACAGTATGTGATGATATATACCGTACCAACACATGTATAGGCCGCACATTTTTTGCCAAAAATTCAAGAGGAAAACTGGGGTGCGGCTTATATTCGAAATATTCGAAATCACACTTCATTTAAAAAAATTATATTCATAATTAGTAATACAGGGTGTTCTACTCCTGAAATAATATTCCAAGAAAATTATTTTTTCTATAATTTCTGTCTGAAAATTGTGCTGCGGCCTATACACGCACGCGGCCTATACATGCGTAAATACGGTATGTTGACATTTTGCCTGAATTAGATAGTCAAGAAATATTTAGAGGACAATTTTCTCTGAAATTGAAATTCTTAGAGACTTCTCTTTTTGACAACATTTACTCATGAAAGAAGAATCGCTTTGATGACCTAAAATGGTAGCTTCGGACAACAGGAATTAAAGCTGGAATTCCAGCATTTAATCATAATTAATATTTATCTCGTTCAGCATTAAGTAACTTAAGTTGAAACAGAACCTAAAGACAGTGTAACAATTGATCATAAATCCGTAATGCATTCTGCACATTGCGGGCCATTAGCCACCGCTGGTACAACTCGACGGTTCCTTCAGACTGGCGAGAAGACGCGAGGATCTCCCAGTGCTGATCGAGAGTGATGATCCTCTTTCTCACGATCGAAGATACTTTGAATCGTTATCGCCAAAGGGCTGAAGGGGCAGAGCTGTGGAGCAAGGCATGTTTCTACGCATATGCAATGCACATGTCAAGGATTACATAAAGTATAGAATGGTGAGATGGAGAAGGCTTAAGAAGGTGTTCGTTCTAATTTCAACTACGTAAAATACGTTTTTATCGGATTCATTCTTACACTGCTAAGTTATAAGTCAAATAAAAAGCAAAAAGTAAGTAAAACTATCCTTGTAAGAGACCGTGGAGGCTCATACGGTTATGAGACATCTAAGCTCCCACATTTTCTGAACAATGGGCTCACAGATGGCTGAGAGCAGCTGAGAGGTTGTCAGCCTTATGCTCCGGCCTCCCTTTACCTCTCCCCCCCCCCAGGAAGATTCTTGGTACTCATTTCTGTTAGAGGTTGAGTCGACTACAGGGCCATAGTGCGACTGGAAAGATTAGGTCAATTGAAAAAGAATTCAGTAACCTCAGCGGGAATCGAACGCACGACCTTCCGGCTTATAGCATACTGCCTCAACCAACTACACTACCGTGTTAACCAAGAGGCCAAATGCCGGTGAATATTACATGCACCTTTATATTAACGTACAGTACAAGGGAAAGACGATAGCATAAATTGTTGACGTGAAATCAGAAGAGTGGTGTTACTCGAATGCTTCCAGAATATTCGTGAATCCATGTACCCAGGCTTAAATACATTTATTTCTTCCAGTTTCAAGCCCTTAATAGGATAAATAAAGAGCGTATTTAGTTATACTATTTTCATGTTTTGGCAAAGAAAAGGCAAAATTTATCCGAATCTTCGAATATTCAAGATTATGAAGTTCCTGGATGTTTTTCTAATTCTTAAATAGCAATGTTTCGGGAAATTGATCGTTTGCTGTCGTCAGGCTGAAAGGTTAGGAAACACTCACTTGGCTCCCTTAGAACTAATCTGAATCGTTGGATGGGATTAGCCCTTTTTAATGGATCCAGTCTTTCACCCAAGGACGGAAAAGAGGTCCATTTTCCGAAGCTCTTCTTCGAAGATGCAGCAGAATGCACGTACAACAGAAAGTCATCACTCCTAAGTGTAATGTACCATCATCAGGACCCTTTCAAATTTGTTTCTTTTTTTCAGTTATTGAAATGGCTATTTCTAATGGACCCAAGTGAATTTCTGTCCCCCCCCCCCAATCCTATTCATCTGAAGATGGAAACAAATTCAGTTTCCAAAATATTGTGTTCTCTTGGAATACAAGACGTTAGACCAAGTCTAAAACTCCGTATTCACACATGCAGTACACCATCGCCAGAGTCCTTTGGAACTGGCTTCTATGAATACTGTTCCGTAAATAATTTTACGTCCTTCTGTATTTAAGTATTCTATTGCAAGCCATATTAATGCATATTAAGGCAGTGTAGCAGTTTTAATATATTGAGACTCCTGAAGATGGCCATCTAAGGCCGAAACATGTTGTGTTAAAGTATATATGGAAGAAAAAGTAACAATTTGTTGCATTATTGACGTACTGTGTTATACATAGAAATTTTACGTCCGTTAAGACAGCAGAAAAATGTTGAGACTCACTGCTCAAGTGGATTTTCATTCTTGTAAGATTTAATAACTATAAAGACTTGAAGTATTTCATGATAATTCCGAAGGCCGATAAAATTATTTCACCACTTCATAGCCCAGTTTTGTAACTTTTTAAGAAGAGTGAACCGTGTATTGTCTGAACCGTGACAGCGAAGGTAATTGGAGAATTTTATGATATTTGAATTACCTCTTAAGCATGTTACATTAATTTGGGCACTTGTTACTATTTCTTTATCCAGATTCAAATGCTTTAAATTGATATCGATTTGAAACTCACTTCAGACACAATGTCTACCGTATTTCCTGCAACGTAATTCAGTAGGCTGGCCGTTTCACCTTATGGAAGATGTTTCTTGGAGTTCAAAGAAGGGATCGACACACCTGTGCCATGAAACACATTATAAGTTTACTGTACCTGATATAAGGAACAATTCACAAATATTTCTTCCTAGTACTTTATTTCTTTTTAACATTTCTTGAGTCGTTGATATGTAGAATTTCCATTTAACATTTCTATATATATTTCTCACGAGCTTGGTTTTGTAGCCCAGAATTTCTTTAAAAAGAACTTAGGATGGCAACAGTGCCACAACAACGACGATCCTGCTGACACAGCCTCCATAGACAGGATAGATATTAAATTCCTCGGAACAAATGACTAGCGAATGGCGACTGGTCACGTAAAACCCAACCCACGATACTGGTAGCTCTAGTGCAGATATCAAACCACATACACGGTACACAAGGCAATATAGTAGGCCCTGACCCTTCTCCCGATAAACAGTCTGAGAACTGTGAAAGATAAAGAAATAAACATTGCAAGATAAGATCGCAGGTTCCCGCCATTTCTAGGTGTAAACCGAGATAATGATTCACACTCACTGCCTCTGTGTATACCCTAGTAATACTGTACACGTAAGAACATGTAATAAAGAATATACCGAATTTTATAGATCGTGCGGAAGCTAGAAACGATTTCTTGGTCTGTAGGTTTAAAAAAACTGGGAGATATTTAGAACAGTTTGTAGAAAATGTTGAGCTCACACAATTAATGTGTTTGCAGTAGTTCAAAATGAATAAATATAAATTGCGAACAATATCGTCAGTAATACAACTCCCTATAATTGCATCTCATATCTCCCACTACTGGCGCTCTGTGTCGGGTGCTAACTTGATGTCTCGAAGACTTGATTAATAATAAGCCGTGAAATTCCTGCGAAACATTATTATCGGCTGTTGTACTGCGATGTGGAAAGCAAATGGAAAAACTACCTCATTATTACTTTTTCTGGATAGTCTCTTTCCAAAAACAGAGATACTATGTGTGCGAACAGAAGACGAGGAAGAAGACTTGAGAAGATGCTGGATGACCTTGGGGACAGAAGAGGATATTCTCATTTGGGAGAAAGCTCTAGATCGCATTAAGTGGAGGAACTGTTTTGGAAGAGACCGTGGACCTGTCGTCTGGCAGATTACTGATGAATGAATATCGCTATTACAAAAGATAAACTTTTATAATTTATGTTTATTTTGGCTATATGTTCTTAAAGGGCGGCACGCGGTAGCACACTTGGTTGAAGCTACAAGTCGGCGAGGTCACTGGATTTATCAATTAACCTAATCCTTCCAGCTGCACTATTGGTCCTATGGTCGATTCAACCTCTGACATAAGTGAGCACCAGGAATCTTCCTGATGTTAAAGTGCGGCCGGCGCGTAAGGCTGACAAACTCACCGCCTTCTGTGAGCCGATTGTATAGAATATGTAGGAACATCGACGTTTCATAACCCTATGGACCTCCACGGCCTGTTACAGGGATACTTTTCTTTTTAATTTTATATCTTCTTAAAGAATCAAGCAAATCAAAGAAAATTTTGATATTCTTTGTATAACATGACGTATGAAAAATAAGTAAAGGTAACCCTGTAACACCTTGGAAGCCAATAGGGTTGTGAGATGTTGAGGTTCCCACATTTTATAGACAATCGGCTCATAGATGGCGGTAAGTTTGTCAGCTTTACGCGCCGGCCGCCCTTTACCCCCAAGAATATTCCTGGTACTCATTTCTGGTACAGGCTAAGTCGACAGCAGGGCCATAGTGCGGCCGGAAAATTATGTAAATTGAAAAAAAACATCCATCTCATCGGGATTCGATCCCGCCACCTTCCGGCTTGTAGCATAGTGTCTCAACCAACTGCCCTACCTCATACCCCAATATGATATGTGAATATTTTTCTTAGTTAATTTGAATATAATTCAGCTTATTATTTCATGCCATTGTGACATGGATGTATTACCCTACTGCTAGATAAAATCAGTTTTCAAGGTGGAAATCTGAAAGTACAAGAAGCAAACAGAGATAAGATGACATTATTTGTCCTCTTAACTTAGAACTGACCCCGTGGAGTACAATCATTCTTGAGAAACCAAGAGTCGCTCGGATGGTCAACAATTTCTTCACCGTTTATGGGACCCGAAGGTTTACGTTGTGTTGGAAAGACACAAAGGTTACTGCTTTAGCATCAATTTCAATATCACTCTCGTCTACATGCGCAGTTCTTCCTTGTGGTATCTCCCTCTTTTCGGCCGAAGTTTTATGTACATTTCCTATCAGTCCATTTCATGCTACATACTCTGACCATCTTATTTATTAGATCACCCGGATGTCTGGAGAAGAGTACACATTAGGAAGCTCCTCAGTTTGTAGTTTTCTCTGTGTTTCTGGTTCTCCCTCCTAAGTAAGTGTCCTCCTGTCCTTCCGTCAGGTTAAAAGACGAAGATTCACACCCACACATAATAGAGAATGACTTGCAGTTTTTATATTTTAATATTAGCACTATGCAATGAAATCTGGACAATAAATAATTTTGAAATATTTTTAGCGAATTTTCCCCTAAATTTATCCAAGAGTGTAATTCTGATTTCTTTCTGTCTTTCTAAAAGTGACCTGCTTGAACTTTGCCAAATTCTCGAAGTACATGTTAATTATATGTCCCAGTTTTGTCCCGGATTCTAGTGACGAGACATGAATTTACAGAGGTGGGCATTTATATCCCGAACTCATGAAATAAACAAGAAACACATTCAAAAATCTTTTTGTTATTTATTGTAGTTAGAAGAATGCGGTAGCCAAGCAGTCTAAGGCATGTACTGTCTTCGCTTGCTCGGAGGCCGGGATCGTGGGTTCGAATGTGGATGTTTAGTGTGTGTGTGTGTGTGTGTGTGTGTGTATGCGCTTGCGTTTTCTGTATTTGTGTACAGGTAGAGGTCTTGCGACGAGCTAATATAACCGCTCACAATTACGACATAAGAATCCGTGGGCCGTGCTGAGTCGAATGGTGTGCGCATGATCCGGCAAGTGGAAGCCCTTATGCTGCAAGGTCAAGGACAATGCCGAAACGTGTCTGCAGTGCGCAGGCGACAGTCATGTAGTTCACTATTGAACAGCGAGTGTTTCTAGTGCCTACTTGAAAACGGCGGACACTTTCAACACCTGCTCTGATCACGGCACACAATCCAAGATAAGATATGTGTAAATTACTTTAATATCTGTATGGTATATTTTATATTACACTTCATTTCGTCGGGCCGGTTCTATATGAATCACCCTGTAGTACAGGGGTAGAGGTATGGTTGTATCAGACGCTCTCCATATCACTGCTGTGTGGTTGCTTGTCAGGACTAACAAAAGCAGCAGAGATCGGATGTAGCCTGGACAATGAATAGGACAATACCGAAACACACAACAATGGATTGACCTAGCCGGTGGTTGAATCTCAACAATGGGGTGAGGCTAGGGTATATACCGACACAGTAACGCCCTCTCTCTCTCTCTCTTCTACCACACATGGTCGAACCCTTTTCCCACCCTCCACCAATTGTTCTGTACACCTTTCATGAATTGACAGTGTAAACAAACGCATGCGCATACACCTTAAAGCGTGTATGTGTAAGTTAATACGTAGGATCAATTTCTAGAGACGTAAAAATACTATAGAGTTAGAACACTAGCCATTTGCTTCGTCAGACGGACACAGGAAGCTGGATTCCGTGATTTTATTCGAATGTCTCGACTCTACTTTATCGATTTATTTAATTTATTCTGTCGTATGTCGTACAGTATTTTCATAATTTTCGTAGGAAATAGTTCTGCAAATACAATTGTGTTTGTATGAACTTATGCATGACAGAATGTATTCCTTAAGATTATTTAAAGCTTTTATTTGAAAAAATACGATATCTTATATATTTAACGGGATGCAGTTAAAGGTAAGTTCATAAGCTGTATGAACCGGTATATCTATACCTTTGCATCACTGGTTTCGTTTGTCCAAATTATTGTGACGTGTTGCGCTATGCAGGACACCCTCTCCCCCCGCCACCTGTGACGTAACACCATCGGAGCGCTGTCGTTACTAGGGTAATAGGCGTGTCAACCCTCCTTCCCCTACCCCGCCAGCTGAGCCGAAGTGAGCCGAGTCCCAGCACGCTGGTTGCTAAGCAAAGCGGGTAAACAGTGGTTGCCAGAGACGACGGTAATAACACCGGTACCCATTACGTAACAGGCAAACACGGCGTCAGACAACAGTGGTGCCTATTACGTAACTGTTTTCCCGTTGTCCGGTTGAAGGTTTATAAGGGAACTACACAGCCGCCGAAGACAGTCAACCCCTATATAAGCAGAGCCAGGGACGACATTGATTATCTTCCTGAATCTTCCAGGATAATTAACCATCCACTTATACGCTTATAGTGTAAATATTATCGCTTTGACAGCCATGCGTTCCAGAAACATACCAACGAATAAGATTAATCTGCGGTTGATACTGGTCAGCGGGAAGACGAAAGAGTTCCTGTTTCGCCCCAGCGATTCGGCGGGCGACATCGCCCAGACGGTATTCGAGAAATGGCCAGAAGACTGGGCTGAAGAAGCAGTAGCAAAGGCAGAGAATCTGCGACTCATCTATCAGGGCCGCTTCTTACAGAGCAATGTCACGCTGCGGGCGCTTGGATTGCCATTTGGCAAGACCACTGTCATGCATCTGGTGCTACGGGAAAACCTGCCAGAACCTAATTCACAAGACCAACGGCAGAAAAGCGAGGGTGGGAGGTGCAGTTGCTGCTCTGCATCATGCTGTATTTTGTAATTAGTACCATGGGCACCAGTACAAGCATGTAGAAGCCTATATCCCAGTATGAACTGGAGCAAAGTGACAAGCTTGTATAAATTGGAAACAAAGGATGTGGTATGCGTGCAGTGGCCATGGACTTACATGCTGATTCTGGATCAACTGCTGAGCAATGTGCACTGGGGTGGATAAGTATCTCAAGATTGCAAATGTGAATACAAGCAGTGTACTGGTACCACAGTGCCACGCTCAGTGTGGCTAATTAGTCCAGGACTGCTAAGCAGACTGGAGTAGGGAACTGTCTGCCTACCTGCCTGCCATAAGTCCTGTTGTGAGATTTTCATATTGTTGTGATATTCAGGTAGTGTAACAGATTCTAAGTGTGTATTCGACGAAGCAATTGAGGGACTGAGCAGTGAAATCTGGTTGTTGTGCTACTCCTTGTGGAGCTACAAAATTATATCTGAGTTCTTTACATTCAGTTACTCACTAGGAGCAAAATATTTCTTGGTTTTTGTTTCCATTTCAGTCTTGGAACTCTTTGTTTTATAGTTTTTTTCTCTTTCTAGAATTATATGTATATTATTTGACCCTTATTATGCTTGAGGAAATTACTTTTTCTGTTCAGAGCTGTTACACAGAAGCATGTTCTCAGTTTATCTGTATGGGGATGTCAACTGTGGGATTTACTGGCCAATTGACAAGATATGTGTGCATGCTATTTATCAAACTGCTTTAGCCACAAAATGTTATATCTTGTCACATAGTACTGATGTATACATACAGGTCTGTGGTTTCAGTTTGACATCTGGCATCATTGAATTCATATATAAGTGCATGTGTGTACATTACATATTTTGTAATGCTTAAGAATTTGTAATTCATTTACATATATACAACATTTGATCTAAAATTAAATGTTTATATCTGAAAGTGAAATGTATCATGATTATTGAACTGATTGAACTGAGTCCCAAGGGACTCAGACCCTAGAAAGCCTGCACTGGCAAGGGCCAGCAGCACATACAAAAGGCAGACCCGTCGTCTCCTCAGAGAGGGCCCCTCACAAAAACAAGAACGTAACTGTTAAAGGTAATAAATATCTGGTCATGAGCCCCATATGGGGCTCGACACCAAGACTAACTGACTGACTGACCGACCGTCAGTCGCAGTGTGACTTGGACTTGGACTTGGACTGGCCTAAGAAAGTTCTCAAGGCAGCTGCCTACGAGTTGAGTTGGAATCCAGCCAGCGGCGAGTTACGAGTTGAATTGTGGTAGTCACCGAGTTTAGTTGTAACGAGTGAATCGTGATACAGTGGACGGATTTGTGAGTAGGATTCTAACGTGTGTAAACCCGTAACATTGTTGTAATTAATCGTAGCCGATATTTGTAAGGTGTTAAATAAACCAGTTAACAATCAAACGGCAGTTTCAGTAACTAAACACGTTACATTTGGTGTCAGAATTGTTTACGAACTTATACACGCGAAAATAACATGGAATCACAGCAGATGATGGAACTCCTGCTGAAGAAAATCAGCGCTGGCCAAGAAAAACAGACGAGATGCTGAAGGAGATGAGGGCCAACCAAGTAAAAACAGATGCCGATCGAGTGCAGATGCAAGACAGAATGGAGGCAAATAGGAAGAAAGACAAAGAGGAAATGCTGGCAAGAATGGACACGAACATGAAATTCAGCCAAGAAAAGGCGGAAGCAAATAGAAAAAAAGACATAGAAGACTTCCTGGCAAAATTAGACGTCAACCAAAAAAAACGACGTCATGCTGACAAAATTAGACGCCTACCAAGAAAAGGCGACGGCCGACAAGGAACAATTGAAGGCCGAAATTCGATCTATGCGGTCAGAGTTGGATGACAAAATCCAACATAGAGTTGAAAACATTTTGGCGATCATTGAACACGACAAACGAAATCTCCAGGAAGAACTAACGAAAACCTGTGCAGCAACTGAAGAGACCAAACGAGATTTCCAGGCCCGGTTGGAAGTAGTACAGACAAGGACCGAGCGGGGAATCACACCCACGGTCGTCGCGAGTACAGCTCAGCCACCGACATTCAACGGAAATTCAACATGGAGCGTGTTCCGGCGACAATTCGAGACCGTAGCGGAACCCAACCAATGGTCGGACAGGGAAAAATCAACATACCTGATCACCGCTCTGAAAGGCCGGGCGGCAGAAGTGCTACCCGGCATTCCGACAAATACAACTTACGAGGAAACACTTCGGGCACTGGAGGACTGTTTCGGGGACCAACACTTTGCAGCAGCTTACCACTGCCAGCTAAGAACAAGGATGCAGAAACGTGGAAAATCCCTGCAAGACTTTGCCACTGCCATTGATCTGCTTGCCCTTCGTGCCTACCCCAATCTACCTGCAGACCACCTAGGAAGAGAGGCAGGAAAAGCCTTCGTATACGGAATACGAGATTCCGATATTAAGATTCAGCTGCTGCTGGGAGGGGAGAAGACAGTAAACGAGGCCCTCCGACAAGCACTAGAGCTGCAGGCGGTACTGGTAGCAGCTAGACCTCACGAAGGTAGCACCAAGACATACCGGAAGTTCCGATCGTCCCCCACCCAACGAGGAGACGCTCAACAGACAAGAAGCTGGAACTAAGGCAGAGGAAATGACAGTAGACAGCACCAGGACCGAAAAGAAGGAACCCCAAGAAATAAACGGGAATCGCCGGAGAGACCAGAATGGCGACCCGGAAACAACAGGAAACAAGCTGAAGAAGTGACCAACCGTCGGGAAACGAGCGACGGCCGGCGGAGATGGGCGAACGCCAGTATATGCGTTAAGGACCCCACACTACGCACTCACCGACATGACGGAGAAAGCCAACACCAGTCTGGTCGGCGATAAGCCGTGTCAGGTGACAGTGGACACTGGAGCATACGTCACGGTAGTAAGACCGGATATCGCCGCCAGATGGCCTGAAAGACAGCCAAATCCAGATTTCACGCTGCAGACCGTGTCGGGAAGATACCTACCCATCCTGAAGGAAGTTCTGTTGACCCTTACCGTGGGGCGCCGACCGATAACAATGTGGGTTTTCGTCGCGAATATCACAGATGAGCTCATCCTGGGAGTGGACATACTGCGCGCCTATGATGCGTCTGTGGACATAGGGCGCCAAACTCTGCGTCTGGTGGAAGAAGAAATTTCGTTATGGAGTCCTGGGGCAGGGCCCTGTCCTTCCAGCTTAGTAGTGATAAAGGACCATGTGATACCCGCACAGAGCGAGGGAATATAGATGGCTAAAATGGAGAATCATCTGGGAGTAAAAAGTGGTCTAGTAGAGCCAAGCCAGCATGCCCATCCACCTGATGGCATCTATGTAGCCAGGACCCTAGTTCAGGACGGCCAGGAAGTACCAGTGAGCGTCATGAATGTTACACACAAGGACCCAAAGCTCACGAGAGGATCTCCTCTGGCGCACTGTGAGCCAGTAACACTTGTGACTTTTCCCGATGTGGGGCAGCAACTAGCACCAGGCCGAAAACCGAAATTAGCGGACGTGACCACAGCGGCCAAGCCACACCTAAACACCAGAAAATTTCAAGAATTAGAAGATCTCGTGTCCGAGTACGCGGATATCTTCGCGCAGGACAACGAAGATTATGGAAGGACAAACAAAGTATATCATCGCATAGACACGGGAGAAGCCCGACCAATTCGACAGCCACCGAGGAGAGTACCCCTGGCAAAACAAGCGGAAGTGAAGGAAATGCTCGACAACATGAGAGGACAGGGGGTTATAGAAGAATCGGACAACCCTTGGTCGTCCCCGGTCGTTTTGGTCAGGAAAAAAAATGGGGAGCTCCGTTTCTGTGTGGACTACAGAAAGCTGAACGACGTCACCAAGAAGGATTGCTTTCCACTACCCCGCATTGATGACACCCTGGACACGCTGGCCGGAGCCAAATGGTTTTCAACTCTGGATTTATAGAGTGGCTATTGGCAAGTCGATGTACACACAGGCGACAAAGAGAAAACAGCCTCTTCGACAGGTCAAGGGTTATGGCAGTTCACAGTCATGCCCTTTGGCCTCTGCAATGCTCCGGCAACCTTCGAGAGGCTAATGGAGACAGTCCTACGAGGTCTCACGTACGATTCATGCCTTGTGTATTTGGATGACGTGATCGTAATAGGCCGCACATTCCAAGAGCACATGCTCAACTTACGGAAATGTTCGAGAGGTTCCGGGAAGCCCGTCTGAAACTTAACCCGGAAAAGTGTAAACTCTTGCAGGAAGAGGTCAGGTACCTCGGTCATATCGTTTCACCAGTATATCCACCAACCCGGAAAAATTGAAAGCCGTGCGAGAATGGCCGACCCCGAAGGACAAACATAAAATAAGAGCTTTCTGGGACTATGCGCATATTACAGCTGATTTATTTTATATCTAGAATAAATTAATATTAAGGCGAATGAAGTATACAAAATCACAAAGAAAATATATGCCTTACAAATTTAAGTTTATATTTTCTTCCTATTTTCTCGTTCTTATGTGAAGACAGGAGCATTCGTATCCACACGGAACGCCTATTAAGGCCGGTGTGTTCGTCCGTCGCTCTGTACATATGAAAATACCTGAGAACCACTGAAGGATTTTTAATGAAATTTGATATTTTGTAAGTCTAATTAAAATTTATGCCTCCGTTCCAATATTGCTTCAGATAATAACGGATATTTTGCATTAATTTCCACTTGCGTTTCTGCGTGCCTCACGAGCTTAGCTAATGCATAACTTCATGCCTTAAACGAGATTCGAACCCACGATGCCAGCGTCTGAGCGAGCGAAGACTTCATGCCTTATACCCCGCGTCTACTATGACCTTTACGGTCTTTACCTACTGGCAATAATAACAATTGCTATTCCTGCTCAAAGCATTTCTCTGTGTCTAATGTTCTTGTCTCTCCGCCAAGAATTATTTCCCATGTTTATAATTGTGAGCTAAATCGATCATTTTGAATGGAAGACAAGGTGTTAATGTTTACGAGGCGGGGAGGAGAATACGTTGCAACAGAATTAATCATCCGAGTGACATGTTAAACCCGTTGCCTCTTATTTATGCAACGTAATTCATGTAACACTATTAGTTTGTTGAAATGATCTAATTACAAGTAGAAATGTTATGTTGTCCTTATCAGTTTCTAATCGCGAGTGTTATAATTCACTTATGACGACATAAATTAGGGCGAGGGGGAGACAAAAAACGAATTACAAATATTCCCGTTTCCCGTCACTTGAGCGAAGTACCACAAAATGGTATCTGACAGTAATAACCTGAAATTGTCGTGTTAAATTAGGTTTTGACATTGGGATATTACATTACAAAGTAACATGATTCGCAAAATCATTTTACTGAACTTGCTACTAACGTACTTAATGAAGCCAAGCAGAATTCCCAGGTGGTCGTGTCGTCTTTCATTTATCTTTGTGACTTCAGGTGGCTTTATAAGAATCGTGTCGTCATTTATTTGTTAACAATTATGCCTTCTCTAAATGTCATTGCGAGTTAGCGCTAATTAAATGGATATCACTAGAATGGAAATGCTGGCAGATGCACGTACAAAATGTTTAGCGTAATATTATGGAACCCGAGAATCAAGCTTATTCGAATGATTTCAAAGGACACATTCGTTGGTCGTATAATTAAGGTAGAACTCTTGAAACATGATACAGATCTCATTAGTGTATGTGGCGGACATATGTCAACTTACAAATACTGTGCCACGTCTAACTGTTTCTAACGACTGTGAGCAACAGTAAACACGGCTGTTGTTCTGTAGATTGCCTGCAGTCTCGAGTTTCTACAAACACGATTCTTCCCCTGGATTTTATTATTTAAACGGTCCAAGTTTCGGAAACTTTTGACAAAACTCACGAAGACAGACAGTGTACGAAACATTAGCCATGTTTATTATTATAAATATTATATTAACCCAGTACTTCGTGTAGAAAATTCCTTGCAATGTAGGTATAATCTGTAACACGTATTAAAATTACAGCGTATGATATATGTTTACAAATAACTGTGTTGCTGGAGCCACATAATGATAAAAAATGTTAACTGTATCAACTGGATTTAGCATGACAGTTTTAGATTTTTTATCAGTTTGTAATGTTATACATTGCCGGTCATGGTAGCCGAGCGGTCTAATGCATGTACTGTCTTCGCTTGCTCGGAAGCCGGAATCGTGGGTTCGAATCTCACACAAGACATTAATGATTGGTGTGTGTGTGTATGCGGTTATTCTGTGTTTGTGTTGTCCTGTGTTTAAGTAGAGGCCTTGCGACAGCTGATCACCCGTCCAAGGAGTCCTACCGTCTGTAAAATGACCATGAAACTGAGAAATCAGCCCTATGCTCCAAAGCGGGAGTGAAGTGAGAGAAAAAAGTTATATATTACTGTGTAATTAAGACTAGTTTGGAGCTATCCTTCGTCAGGTAAAGTAATCCCTTTTGTAGTCCTAAATACACTTGCTCTATTTTAAAGTCACGAACTAAATATGCCATTACTCTCTTCTGAAATGTGATGCCGTGTGGATTGGTAGTTAAGTTCCTAACTGTAGTTATCTGGGCAGGTCAGATCTGTGGAGTTTCCAAATTATATGACAGAGCTGGAAATTGGCGGGGTGGCGGGGGCCTTCTGTTCAAACAGCCACTATTTTACCTTTGTACCTTTGCTGATGATATTGCATTCATAATATTTAAAATTTCACGAAACACACGCATGGATATTACGACTGTATTAAAATTAATTCGTGAATGATAAAATAATGCATGATAATCGCACATAAAATTCGTGCCTTTGTCTACTCTTATCCATAAAAACAACCAGTGACTGATTATGAATCTGTTTTAAATTTTGTCTTGTATTTCGTTTCTGTGGGGCACGCGGTAGCGTAGTTGGTTCAGTCACTATGCTACAAGCCAGAAGGTCGCCGGTTCGATTCCCGATGCGTAATTGGGTTTTTCAATTTAATTAACCCTTCCAGCCGCACAATGGCGCTGAGGTCGACTCAGCCTCTAACAGAAATGAGTACCAGGAATATTCTTTGGGGTAAAGGGCGGCCGGCGTGTAATGCTGGCTCCCTCACTGCTATTTGTGAGCCGATTGCCTAGAAAGTGTGGGAGCCTCGATGTCTCACAAGCCTGTAGGCATCCACGGCCTGTTACAGGGATAGCTTTACTTTCTTTCATTAGGTAGTTTCTGTAATTGTTCTAGCGTTTTGTATAGTGTGCGATATTTAAACGAGTTGCAGGAAAAAAGAAAATTGAAGAATGTGGAATGAAATGATTGTGTCCTATTTTAAAATCCTTTTCCGAAATTTGTGTGGATGGACCAAGAAATATAATCATTATAGCTGCCTTTCAAACGAGAATAATCCAGAATTCGAATCAGTCGTGTTAACCACTGTGGTAACTCGCTTGGTCTGCCATGACATATGTTACTTTTAGAGTATTCGGAATTATTCCTTTCCGTTGTTTTTGATGCAACAGGAGCTTCTGCTTGCTACGAAATTCATAACGTAATGTGAACTGGTATAAGTAAAATTGTCCCTGTGTTTAATTAATTAAACACTACACCATGAAGACGTATGGGGGAGTGTACCTCGGTACTAGTTGGAGGTGAGTGGTCAGCTTCACGTCCCGTCCGCTATACCTCCAGGGAAAGAGCCCACGGTACCCATTCGATAGTAGGTTGGGTGGACCCCAGAGCCGGTCTGGACGACATGTAGAAGTGAAAATTCTTGCCCTCACCGGGACTCGAACTCCGACCCCTTGGTCATCCAGCCAATAGCTAGCCGCTATACTGACTGCGATATCCTGGCTTTTTAACGTGAACTAATAAATGTAAAAATAATCGCATGTTAGTAGGCTTACTTAGCGCATCACAGCGACGAACTGTATGGACGTCCACGGATATTTGGTCTTGAAATGTCGGTAATGAGCTCCCATCATAATTAGCTCAGAAATAAAGCAATAATGACAAGAGGAATAAGAGGGAAGAAAATAAAGTAAAGAATGAAGAGTGGGCACGGCAATGGCGGCGGGGATCCAGGCATTTCTTAATTAGGGAACTGGATCCTCCACAGAGGCATTCCGGCCGTAGTAAGTAGAACTATTTCAAGACTGCAACCGGAATTGTAACCCCAATCCATTATGGCGATACCATGCATACAGTACACTAAATCCTTTCTTATATTCAGCAGAAAGTGGGCAATGATGACAACAAATAGAAACTTATATAAAACATTAACTGCTTGTAGGGCGAAAATCCATATATGATGAACTATAACTTGTAACGGTAAAGTTGAACCAATTAATTGAATTTATTTGGGGGGTTATGAAATAATATATCGCTCAATAACTGCTGCTTGGTTATGTTTCGAAATCCTGAGGACGAATTTCCGGTCACTGTAGCTGCGCGGTCTAAGGCATGAACTGTCTTCGCTAGCCCAGACGCTGGGATCGTGATTTCGAATCCCACACAAGGCATGGATGTTTGGCGTGTGTATGCGTTTGTTCTGTGTTTAGGTAGCGGCCTTGCGACGGGCTGATCACTCGTCCAAGGAGTCCTACCGTCTGTGATGAATGATTGCGGAGCTGAATAAGAGGCCTGGGCCTTCAATGGGCCGGAAGAGCCATTAAAGAAAGATGAATTACACTTTGTTATATGTAGATTCTTACAGGTCCTATATAGATGGAGGACATTTCTAACAGCTTTTGTTTAATGTTCTGCCAAAAGGTACAAAACGTGCTTCTCCCTCCTTCAGAATTTTCTGACTAAAATAAAATATAACCACAGAATTAAAAAGTGTAAGAAAATTTGTATGTGTAATGTCTTGACGGATTAGTCCCTCTAGCCTGTTTCCGGTCAAAATGAATGTGGAACTATAGATCTTATAGGAAGTTCAGTAGCGTGAAAAGTCATGTGACAAGGTCGTTGTCTGCACAGGATAACAAGAACACAGAAGAAAAATATATACATCCATACCTCCAGTTGGATTCGAACTCACGACCTCCGTGTTTGAGCAGGAGAAGATACAGTAAATTGCAGATTTAACGAACCCCGATGTAACAGACAAAATTCACTATTTCTTGTTAATCTCCGGTTGACATGTCGGTCCTTCCCCGTAATAGTCTGGTTGATATATCATTATGTATGTACTTTGTCTGTCGTTGTGTGACCCTGACGCGTATCTACCACATAGTTCGTTCTATCGCAAATTGAATCTGTGTTGTGCTGTGTCTGGTTTATTCTTTGTTACAAATATGATCTAAAAGCCTGTGACGATGGTACATTAGTACAAATATTATATTTCTGGACGTTATCCATCATCCTGTCTTTATCTAAAAACCGTTCTGTTTATTTTTCAAAACACAGCGTTTCGGGAACTGAATTCTGTCTCCGTCTTCAGGTAAAACCTGGTCAGTTGGGCCCAATCGATATAGCTAGTTTTTATATAAAGACAGGATGATGGATAGTGTTCAGAAACATAATATTTGTACAGATATTTTGTTTTAGATTAATACCCCACAGAAAAAGGACAACGTTTAGTGTAAAACGAAAGTTAGGGTTGAAAATCGTGAGTATCTGTGGCACGTGTTTGTGAAGAATACGGACATTCGCGCAATATCGGACACCCTCCTCCCCAATTAGTCCGTTAAATCGAGGATAAACTGTATTTCGTGCTTGCGCCGCAACTATGCCCATCTTGTGACCTTATTAAAAGTCAAAGCATAGTACCCTGTACAGAACTTCTTTGCTGTTACTTCAGCCAAACGCACTAAAAATCGCAGCTGAATACCAATTTGTGATGACGTGCTGGCCAGCCTGCCGGGTCAGTCGCACTCCTAGGCGGTGGCGGGTTTGATACATGAGTACAGAGCAATGGTCGAGTGACACGGGAATACCGAAATATTCGGAGAGGAAACAAACCCCGCTATGTAGACTACAAACCCTGAATTGTGGCCATTGTAACAAGAACCTGACGCTATGAAAGCTATGGAACATTCATGATATATGAAATCCATATCAAATTCGTTATCTCCTGGACGGCGCAATCAATTTATAAACAACTTTTCTTTACGAGACGAGCAGCACGGCTCTCAATGTCATTCTCATGTCCTGGGAGGAGGCTTGAAATCAATGACAAGAAAGCCGGTGCGCTAATGTCACTGACTGCTGAGCGCAAAGAACGAAACCATACAAAGGCACGTTCCCAGTAGGAGTACCTTGCTCCCAGATTTGTCTGCAGGCAGCTTCACATTATCCCCTGTGCTTAACTAATTAAGCACTACGCCATGAAGGCCTATGGAGGTGTAGATGTATGGATCCCTTTTTCTTGATCTCGGCAATAGTTTGAGATAAGTGGTCAGCTTCACGCCTCTGCCGCTTTATCCCCGGGGTAAAGCCCCCGGTACCCATTAGATAGGAGGCTGGGTGGGCCCCAGAGCCAGTCTAGACATCATGGAGGAGAGAAAATTCTTGACCCTACCTGGACTCCAACACCGACCCTTCGTTCGTCCAGCCCGTAGCCAGTCGCTATACCGACTACGCTATCTCAGCTCATAAATGTTCAAGTAATAGAAACAAATTATAAACACACCCTATACTTAGGATATGGGCATTCCCGCTGTTTTTCTCTGTTCCTGTTTTTGTCTGCGATAAATATCGCCATTTGAGCGCACAATGAATTTAACACGGAACTAGGGAACAGGAAATCCGAATAAATAGAATTCATTTCTATATGAGCTTTGCGTATTATTATAGAAAGTGATACTGAAATTATGGCTGTGTATATTTCATTTCATTGTGGCCATCTGTTCCCTGAAAGGAGAGGTTGCGAATTGTGAAATAAATGTAGTATGGGATATGTTTACCAGATCTATTGAAATCTACGCACAGAGTTGAGCTTAGCAATAGAAAATGTACGGATCTAGCCGAGTCCATATGATGATCATGTAGTTGTATGTAGGTGTGTGTATTATTCAAGATGTGAGGATATTTTGTTAGGCATAAATACAACTTTTAATCAGTGGTTCCCGCTATATATCCTCAGTACTCAGTAAATTGATTTTATGACGAACTGTGAAGGCTACGTCACTGAGATACGAATTTTCTGCAGACTTAAAAATGTTAAAATTTTCTGTTGACTAAACTACATATAAATAATCGAAATAAAATATTAAATTAAATGCACAAATATTTTTTGGGTCACTGGTGTTCTATTTCAGCTAAAGATTTAAATTAATCGTCAGAATATTGTAATGTTGCTTTTTGAGTTATTGGTCATTAGTATGTGAATTCTCTGTTTATGATTCAGTTTGACAAAACAAAGTCATAAATAACTGTAGTTTCCTATACAAAACGTCTGTAATAATCCAATTATATTTCAAATATTGAATAAATATTGTAATAATTATGTAACAAAATATTTCAAACTAATTTTAGTCTAATACAAATATTATGTTCCTGGTCATTATCCATCGTCCTGTTTTTATTTAAAAACACATTTCGTACCCTGGATTCTGTCTCCGTCTTCAGGTAAAACCTACTTAATTGGGCCCAATCGATACAGTTGGTCCCTATCTTCAGACCCCTACACCAACGCAAGATGGGTTATACAAGCCAAGTACAGCATAAACCATCTACGAGAGCTAAGACAGAATATTAAAACATTAAAACTTATGAGTCCTAGCACCAGAGAACTATCAGAATAGAAATCATCTCTGGAGAGATAAATTCTCTGTATGGCACCAACGCCCAAAAGTAAACACAAATTTCCCTACTCAGTCTACAATGGGTGGAATTGTCATTTTTACTTCTGCTGTGATAACGGAGTCCCCATGGGAGAGATGTCCAAGCTAGCTTGGCTGATCGGATGGTCCACCAGAGACATGTGGGCCGATTCCTTGTAGTGCATCCTGCATGTGGTGTTTGGTTCAACCTGCAGGGCCCTCTCTTCATTCCAACAAATTTTGTGGCTTTCCTCGTACTAATGTTGGGCTAATTTTTCCAGGAGACATTGAGTCAGGTTACATTTGTATATTCCTTAATGCGTTCTTGTAAATATCTACTTATTTTGCCGATGTAACATCTGCCACAATATAAATGGGTTGCTGTACACACACTGCTTCGTCTGCTGGGCATCTCTAACAGGTCCAGTTTCCATCAATATCCCACGGAGTGCATGCTTAGTATTGAAAGTGGCCCTGACATTTCAAGGGTTTCCAGTGCGTCTGAATATCTCGGAGATACCCTTAACATACGACAGTGCCCTAGTATACGAGTATTGCACCTGAAGAAGGACGGTTGCTTCTCGATTGTATCATTATCAAGTCAACGAAATCTTATGGGTATTCATTGAGCATCATCAGATTGTGTCTTATCTTCTTAATTTCCTTCTTGAAATCCTTCTGATCCTGACATACGTGTATAACCTTGGCTCTGCTGATCAAAATATGAACTACTCCCCTTTTTTACGTGATATGGGCGATTGGATTGTGTAGATAACGACCAGAATGAGTAGGTTTCCGGTACACAGCGTTAGACCTACCATAAAATTCACAATGGAAGTTGAAGCTAATGATACCATTCCGTTCTTTGACGTTTTGGTCAGGAAGAAGGGTCCAAATTTGGCCACGAAAGTATGCGTGTATGAGAAAGCATGTGAAGTGTTTTACACCGATTATATACTCGTATATAAGGATATATTTCGCTCTTAGTTTTCTTGATATAGATGTCGGAAAGTTTGATGTTCAAGGAAAAAGTCTAATTCAGCGTGAATTGGAGAATGAAGTATATCCGTTGTTCTTCAGATTTCTGTGGATGACCGGAGGAGAGTTCACGGTTTTAATAATCTGCTGAAGTAGGCTTCAAACTAAAGACAGTTTACAGTGACAGCTTTATCTTATATTTATGCACTAACTGATAGTAATTAGAGAGTTTATTAGAAGAATTTCTAGCCTACTTATGCAATCGTTTTGTTGTCTGCGTGTTTGTGTACCCAGTATCAACTTTTGAATGCCTGGAGAAATCTGTATGACACTTGGTATTTATATCATGGCAGCTGAGCGTACTCCATAAACCGCTCCCATCCGTGTGTGTCTATATATACACGTATATCCGTCCTATCGTTGCTAGGCAACTGCTCGGTAAAATATATCACACTGTTCTTTGCTAGACAACAGTTCGGTAAACATGTTCTCGCTGCAATGAATACAGCACCAATAGACGAATTGTTTGATGCGTATCTTATCAAAGGAGAGCCTGTGTTTCTGTGTATCGCTCTGTCGTTGCTAGGTAAACAATAATGACGTTCCCGCAGCAGCCAATTGTTCGAGGCGTCGTTTTCTGTTTGGTACGTGTCGTATCAAAGGAAAGTAGGCAGTTAGTGCTTTCCGCAATTTCTTGTCTATTATAAAGAAATAGACCTATGGACATGCGTACCATTGTAATGCAGAGGTAATACGTACTGGTGACTTTCCTCATTTACTTGCATAAAATGAAACCATTGAAAATGTACGTAATTTGTGCTAATATTGTGAGACGCAGACTGTACAGGTGCTGTGTGTTGTAGGCCACAGAAGTTAACATACATTTAAGAGCAATAGATTGCTTTCGTCTTCAGGATAGAAGAGCAAGCCGCTCCGCTTGCTTACTTCATGCTGATTACTTGCTTGGCTCATTCTTCAGTTCTGAGCAGGGAAGCAATATCTTCCTCTGAGGTGTTGGTGCAATTGTACTGGACTGCATTTCACTGCGTCCCGGAAGGCGCCGCTCTGGTTGGGCTCACGGTAGCGTACTTGGTTAAGGCACTATGCTACAAGCAGGAAGGATGCGGGTTCGAATCCCGATGAACCCAATGGATATTTTAAATTTACCTAATCCTTCCAGCAGGACAATGGCCCTGGGGGCATAGAAGGGGGCTGGAGCGTAAGGCTGACCTCGCAACTGTGATCCTATTGTCTAGAAAATATGGGAGCCTCGTCATCTCACAACCCTATGGGCCTTCATGGCCTGTTACACGGATAGCTTCACTTTTTTTTCTTCATTTTAGTCACCGTTGTGGGGACCTCAGTTCCAGCGTAAATTATAAAGTTGAGGTCGCAGTTTGGCTTATTTTCCATTTTAATGCTCCTTTTAGCTGGTGGCCAGTAATGGTTTCAATCCTCAGTATACACGTTGTCGGAAAGTTTTGCACTTTATCCTCCCTCACGAAGCGTGGAGCGTCTCCGCTTTTTTACACGGACAGCGCTGAACTTATCACTCGGCGGTCCTGGGATGCAATATCAGTTATTAGAGGCACGCACCAGACGGGGACTCACGCGATACCCTACCGATAGCACACAATGTACAGCAAGTCAACTTTAATGCAACCCGCTTTACAAAACATTCTGTATTTCTGTGAGTACGTCATGGAGACCGCATCTGTCGTCTAGTTATCAGAGTTCCTGACTACAGATCCTCACCCTCGCGAGGATAATTGAGGAGCTACTTGAATGGAAAAGTAGCGGCTCCGGTCTAGAAAACCGAAATTAACGGCCGTGGGGTCCCGTTCCGCTGACCACGTGACACCCTCTATACTCAAAAGATGGCACTAACTTCGTCGACAAGCGGCGGTCGCTCTGTCGGTATAGTTCGATTGCAGGCTACAGGCCACGGAGTTTGTTTGTGAGAGGCCGAGTTCCCCACCCATGCAAGGAAGCAAAATTATAGTTATGGCGCAGCCATGTTGTCGTCACATTTATGAAATATGTTTCGATTTACCAGTATTAAGTGCTGGAGCTCATACAAAAATATTTGTGCTATATTTTGTCATACCGTGTAGTTCTTCAGAATGCTATATTCTGGTGCCGTGTACCAGCTTTATATGCAACTGTCGTTCTGCAGGTTTATATGATATTTGTCATTTTGTCTTTATTTTACTTGTCACTTTTTTTGGATCTATTTGTTTTACTGGGTTGTGATATTGGTTTACATAGTTTAACTTTACTAACACTTTGAAAAAATTGTGTACATTTTAAATATGTCCAGTGAACACGAAGATAAATCAGTTTATCGATATAAAACAGTGGGGCTGAAGTACTGGTATGAGACATTAAACAAATCGCAGGAATCATAGCTGGAGTGTTGTGTTTAACAACTTCGGTTGGCCATTGTTCCATTAGGCCTCTTCCGGAGGGAGGACAATGTTGTGAACAAGAGTCGCTATGGGCTAGGTTAACATGAAAGCCTAATAAGATTCAATCACCACCGATGTATATACAAACTACATGCTCATGTTTTAGCAACGAACTCGGTCCTAAAATTAAATTTCAGTCCCTCTCACTCTAATTATACTGTATTGCCTGGAAATGTACCTAGACTGAAATCCAATATGGGTTAATTTAAAATAAAATTGTTCCTCTCATATGCGTGTTATTGGATTTAATACTAAAGATTCTATTTTTCTACTGTACGATCGTATAACAGCACATCTAAACATTTATCAGAAACCTAATTCATGAGTCCAGTATTAATATACAATACAATAAAAGATAATCTCAGATCTCTTGTTTTATAGAAGAGTGTACCATACGAGAAATTCATCTTCGTCTTTGGTGGATTTTTTTTTCCTTTGGCGCTACTGCCCCAATTTAGACTTTGGCCTACCTCCATGAAATTCTCCGTCTCACTTTGGTTTTCTATATTTTATACATTCAGTAGGACTCCTTGTGCGGGTGATTATCATTATTATTATTAGGATGTTGAGCTGCAACAGAAATAAGTAAGAATTAATTGGGATATTGTTATTATTATTATTATTATTATTATTATTATTATTATTATTAACTTCTATGTGTGTATGTATGTGTATTGTCCTTTCTCGCCACATAATGGAATAACCATTCGAAATATACTCATTTTATTTTTCTCACTGTTAATGCTAACTTTAATTTTTCTTGGAATTATTATTAATGAGCTCTTTCTTGTATATACGTCATCTGGCACGGAAGATTATTTTCGATAACGGACAAACGATACTTAAATATCGGGGTTTGCTTCGCGCCAATAAAATCTGCCACCAAAATTTAGAACATGTTATAGAGAAATGTTTTGATAATGTTTTGTCATCTTCTGTTGCGTTTAAGTGGCACAGTCTGTTTCATTAAGGACGACAAGCGGAAGAAATAGTCCCACGTTGAATGACCTTCTGCTTCGTTCGCCGATGAAACTGTTGATCATATCCAACAAATTTTGCCAAAAGAAACACATAGTTTGAGGTAGGAAATTCATTACGTTTGCTTTGTTTCTAATTTCCAGTCTAGCTAGTGTGTCCAGTAACAGCTGTATATTAATAATTATAATATTTTTTATTCATGTCTGCATGTAATTTCAGTTATTATAGATTTTGACAGAGAGATATTTTTCAGGCACAATGTAAAAGCTTTGAAATGTTTCAAAATTTGTAATTCTCTCGGGACACATATTTTTAGCCATTCTTTAGTGTTAATAATACCACGTTTGTAACCTTGATTATTATATTTATTAATACAAAATTTTATATGGATATCAACGTTTCACTAATTAATTAAAAATAAATACATTTTTTGTAGCCATCATGTTTTTTATTTACAGCATACAAAACAAGCCTTAGCTGAATTTTATGTGTTTCTACAATGTAGTATTGTACACAATTTCAGGACTCCACATATAGTGGATATGAAATAAGAACATGTTGACAAAGAGATTGTGGATTGCTGGAAAATGGCATTAGTAAAATTATGATTGTGGTCTTTTGGGCAATTACACCATTTAGTTTTGTAGGCAGTAGACCTCTGTCTGTGGGATATACAGTATATATACGAAAAGGATAGAAAAGAATGTAGAATGTTGGGAGATAACAATATTAAAACCATGTAAGGTTTGAGGTTTTCAAGGCGGTGACTCTGAAGAAAGCGGTCTTCTGGGATGTGGCGCCGTGTAGACTTTGTGTTACCGACGTTTCGGAGGAACTTATCGCCTCCATCTTCAGGGTAGATGAAGATGGAGGTTATACGTTCCTCCCAAACGTCGGTTAACACAATATCAACACGGCGCCACATCCCAAATAGACTGCTTTCTTCAATATTAAAACCGTCTGCCATTCTGTTGTTACTTAGCTTCTGTTAAGACTTTACATCACCGAAGACTCTCCTGCAGCCATCACTCTGTGTAGAAGTTTGGAGTCTTGTTCCAGTACCTGTGTGGAGGTATGGATTCGTATATAGGTTTAACGAAAACTAAGACTGTTAGCGCGATTTTAGAACATCTTAGTACCATTTGGATGGTAAAGGTTGGAATCCCTGCCGAAGATCTAACAGTTGTAAAGATTCCCGCTCTCTCCCTGAACTCATCACGTGACTATCAAGCTCATATCCTATGTACTGCTGCAGTGTTGACAGATCTGATTCCATTTCTTAAGATACACTATTTGAATCCTATGCGGGAACCAGCTATCCTAGCCGAGGTTCATCATGATTTTCCTTGAGCGCTAAGTGAAATGCAGAAATTGAGGTTTTCAGAGCGGTGGTTACGGAAGTTTAAGAGAAAGCCAAGCAAGAAGCCGGCATGAAGCATGAAGTAAGCTTATAATTTGACCCTGAAAATGGGGGGACCATATATTCTCCGAAACGTCAGTGGACGTTCAACGGACTAAACGTCGTTTTAGCTGAGAAGACAGAATTCTTGACTCTAAGCGAAAGCAGAGAGATAATCCCAAATAGGCCTCTACCTTCCGGCTTCCTTTTGAATTCATGCACTGCGTCGTAAATTAACAGAGAAATAAACCCACCAATCTTGAAGTAGTTTTTTTTTTCATTCTAATTTTATGAGTGGGATGAGAGTGAGTCCACTTGGTACGTCGGTTACAAGTATTTGGCGCATTGTACCAATCCCGGATGGTAGATGATGAGTGTGGAGCAGTCAGTGGAATGAGAATTGGCAGGAGAAACTGAAGTACTCGGAGAAAGCTTGCCATATTGCCACTTTGTCCACCGCTAATCCCACATGACCTGACTTGGGAACAATTCCTTCCGCCGTTGCAGGAGGTTATCTTCACCTCCCTTTACGCGAAATCTTCATATCGCACTTCCCCTTTGCTGCAAAATTTTTGCAGTTGTTAGAATGAAGGAACGATTGAAGGACATGAGTATACAAATAAAGATTTTACTTATAATATTGGAGTTACTTCACTGAAAACATTAGGGCAGCCTTCGGTACGACATCCGTTGATTAATGACATTGCGGGGAAGTTCTGTTCGCCTGTATAATTCAGACACTGCCAAATAGAGAATGGACTTATAAGTTTCATTTCATGTTCCTGGAGAAAATGAGATTCTTTCCTACAGCACTTAACGATGTTTATACATCTGCAGAGGTTACATTGAGTCGAATTGGAGGATGATTGTGGATGGTGAGCGAGGGATCTGGGAGGAAGCGCTTCTTGAGGATTTTGATGTTCGGTAAATGCATCTGCCTAGAGTGAATGACGAAACTTGTAAATACAGGAAAGTGGAATTCCTGGCTTAGAATCAAAAGGAGGTCAATCCGAATGTAAATTGGGGATGATAAGTTCTCACTCGTGACATTCGGCTGAACTTGTCAATCCTGAAAGAATAAAAATGATTTAATTGACCTTTTTATAAGCTTTATTCTAATTTCTCACTCATGACATTCAGCTGAACTTATCAATCGTTAAAGAATAAAAATAATTTAATTGACGTTTTTGTAAGCTTTACTATAATTTCTCACTCGTTACATTGACTGAACGTATCAATCCTGAAAGAATAAAAACAATTTAATTGACCTTGTTATAAGCTTTACTATGCGAGCAGCAAGCTTAAAAACTTTGATGTAATTGTGCTGAATGCAAATGCGAAGCATTTTCTTGCACAATTTCAAATTATGTGTATATCAGTCCATTTGCGATATTATATTTATTCATTTATAATGATGATTGAACTTACATTTAAATTGCAGTTAGAATTTAAATAATTCTTTAATTACTTAAGAAATCAATGCTTTATTTGCCTAAATGTTACATAGCATTATTCAATATTTTTCAATTTGTGGAAATTTTAATTAAATAATTTAAACCTGTAAACATGCACGCGCAGCTGGGTTGTGCATTATAGTCTTACTTCGAATAAAATATTTGTTATAGTTTCTTTTATTCCTTTCATTTGCTAATTTCGCCAACATACAATTTTAATATTAAGTTAAATATTTATTTGGTCGATAACATAAAAGAAGATAATTTTTAGGGTTGAGAAATAGGAGTTTCTCTTGTGAAAGCAAATATAAATTAGTTCTAAGAAGAAATCAAAGGATGAGGCCGTCGGACAAGGACGAAGAAACAAGATAGTACTACAATATCTTTATGAAAGTCACAAGCGATGTTAGCAATCAAACATAAGGAAATTTGTCTCTGTGAATAATATTCCAAAAGCCGTACTCTTAAGGCAGCCCAACAGTTCTACAGCAGTTTTCATTACTTACGTCCTGCAAATTTTCTCAGCAGCAGTTTCACTTCTTTTCCTGTGGGTAGTATATAAAAAGTAAACTTCCTTCTTCCATGACGCGATGGAAGACCAACTATCTGAGCATTGAAGTGGATATCACCTTACCGTGTTTAAATATTAGCAGACTAACTTAATACACGTATATCCTAATTTAATTCATGATGAAATTAATGCAGGTTGAATTTTGAGAATTCTTGAAACCATTCAGTAGAGAATTGCATTCCCAGCTGCTCACGAAGGGCGTAGAGGTTAAAATAACTAAACTGTATTTTACCTCCTATTTTGTATTGGTGTGAAACTTAATAATTCTCATTGAAAGAAGATCATCGGGTGAGGGTGCTTGAAGAAAAGGTACTAAGGAGAATATTTGGAGCTAAAAGGGTAAGCAATAGGAGACCAAAAACTGAATAATGAGGAGATTCATAATTTGATCTCTTCGCCAAATATTATTATGAAGATCAATTGAATTATAAACTGGACGAAACAATTAGCATTCATAGAAAGTAATAAATAGCTGTACGTGTAGAATTTTAGCCGGAAGGTATGAAAGGAAAAGGTGATAGTATAATATTAAAATTGGTCTTAATTAAATAGGACATGAACGTGTTGACTACGTCGTTCCAGCTCAGAATGAGAACCGGTGAAATGCTGTTGTGAACCATTAGTTTCCACTTAAGGTGATTAATTTTTTGATGTGCATGGTGACTGTAAGTTCGTCCCGTAGGTTTGTGATTACCTGAGCCATGAAGTCAAGTACTGAAACTCCTATCTAAACCAAGCAATTTTCACTGGACCGTCAAAGTTATTTTGATATAAAATTTTGCCTGTTGAGAGCAATCTTTCACAGCCGCGCATGTAGTGATGGGGTCTGTGGTAGCTTCATCATCACCGTACAGTTTTCATGGCGTCTGAATAGTGATGCTGATAGTGATACGGGTGTGTTTTACAGCCATAAAATTAGATGATGGCATATAATGATACTTATGATGTTGTCATTATGATTTACATTCGCTTCTGCTCCCTTTAAAGATTTTGGTCGGTGTACAGTTATGTTCAGAAAGTACGAACCACGGCCTGTATGAAGAATTTAATCAAATCGAACATGGACCAGCTGGACCGCTGAGCATGGATTCGTAATTAATTATGAATGAACTTTGAAGATTCTTCAGAATTTCAATCTGAAGACATGTTAATCATTGGTTTAAATTTCTTTGCATCATACCTTTAATAAGTAAAACAAAGTCATGTAAAGCAAAATATTAAATAATATGTGTTAATGCTAGGGAACCTATTTTGTTATTCGTTGGAATTACTGAATTTTTTTTGTAATTTGGCCGTCCGGTATTTTAAAATCACTAAAGAGCACAAGTTTCGAAAACTAAATCTGTTTCCGTCCTCAGGTGAAGCGATAGGAGATACCTGCTTTGTTGGGTGCGTTAGAAAGAGATAACCTCATTCTCTCACCCCTTCACCTGAGGAAAAAAGGAGATCCAGTTTCCGAAACGTTGTGTTCTTCAATGTTCTTAGACTACCGGACGATGGGCAAAGTAAAAAATGCTCAGTAATTCCTAGTGTTACACGCCATTGTCAGAATCCACTACAGTCTACTATTTTGTTGTTTTTTGTGGATACTCATGCTGTGTATATGATCATTAGAATGGTAGGGTTTTAATAAATACGAAGGAAAATTCTATACAGGCGCCACAAATTTAATACAGAAACTTCTCAGTATTCCATTGAAATATCCTCTGGTCCGATTACTTTATGTTACCGGCAGTGGCTATAGTTCGAATCTTGTTAACAAAATTCGACGGCTCTCCTGAAACAGTAGCTTTAGCTTTAAACCACGATAATACACGCTGCCTTCCAATTTTAGCCTCCTTGTGTATGTGTGTGTGTGACAGTGAGTAAAAGGGGCGGATAATAAATTTTGTACCCATAGACCAATTGTCAAAGTACCATGTGATTAGAGACCACACCGTTTTCGTACATTTTAATCCGAATCAAGCAGCATGAAATTACATATAGATGTTTATTGATTAACACTCCAGCTTCGTATCTGAGAGGTCTTCGGTTGCAATCTCGCCAATGAATGCCTTGAAAACCTTCGAGACGGTAGCATCAAACGTAATTTAATATAAATTCGGTCATTGCCATTCTTTTAAACGTAGTGCAGTTTTGAGACTGTTTTCTTGGATGGGCCCAATATTGTAGGACCTCTTGCTCTATTCTGTTACGAGATGAAGGAAGCAACGAGTTTTCTAAACGCTCTGGTTTTAAAATTCTGAGAGGATAGACAATGTTTAAAACATCTCTCAAAATGTTGTTATGCACCACCGCCAGAAACCTTCAGGCTTTTTTTTTATTGCTAGTGGGGTGGGACTAAGTCCCTTGTACTGCGACCACTTCTGGCCTATTGTACCAGCCCAAAATGATAGGTGAGGGTGATTGTGGAGCAATGGGTGGAATGAAGATTGGCAGGGTAAACCGAAGTACTCGGAGGAAACCTGCTCCAGCGCCACTTTATCCACCACAAATCCCACTTGACCGAACCCGGACCGCCGCGGTGGAAAGCCAACGACTAACCGCTTGAGCTATGGCGCGGCCCAACCTCCAGGCTTAATTAAAGTAGTGAAGTAGTTACACTTTTAATGTGTCAAATGAAGTTTCTTGCTAAGTTTAATATACAATAAGACATGGCTGAATCTGTATATATCCTTTTATTGTAACAATACAAATGATCGCAGCAGAAGAATAAAACAGTTATTAGCTAATTGGATGCATGTAAATACAGTATTTACGCATGTATAGGCCGCACATTTTTTGCCAAAAATTCAAGAGGAAAACTGGGGTGCGGCTTATATTCGAAATATTCGAAATCACACTTCATTTTAAAAAAAAATTATATTCATAATTAGTAATACGGGGTGTAATACTCCTGAAATAATATTCCAAGAAAAGTATTTTTTCTATAATTTCTGTCTGAAAATTGTGCTGCGGCCTATACATGCGTAAATACGGTATACACTCTTCCTAAAACTAAGAATATTTCCTACATTTTGCATACATAGGAATACACTTTAATTGCAACAATACATATAGTCGAAACATAAGACCAATCTGAATATATTGCTTGCATTTTACATTTATTGGGATACATTTTTATTGTAACAAATTCAAATGGTCGAAACGGAAGAGTGAAGACAGTTATCAGTTCATTGGATATGTATAGGCATAAACTCTTCTTAAAAATAAGAATATTAACATTTATACGTATATGTATGCATGCTACTTTGTTCAGCACATGGCCCACAGACCGAAATGAACCTTGGAATGGAACCACGGCTCATTTCATTAAACTCTGTGAGCTGACCACAAAAGCCAAAATATTCTACGCGAATGAGTAGGTTGAAGATTACCACACAAAAGAGTATGGGATTCGTATTAGCAGTAATCGTAGTCGCCGCTCTGAAAATTGTAAGCCTATTTAGTTCATTAAGTTCTTAGATGGTCCTCTTTAATCGGCTTAATTTTTTATTCATACTGGCTTGCTGCTAATAATCGACCCATATTGAGTTCCCATCCTATGCCTGACAAGAGAGGAGGTACAGCACCTCCCCTTACCCTTATAGTACACTGGGCCATCATTTGTCATAGTTAACGCGTTGTGGCATCACACACGCTATTAACCACTGCATCAGAGGGCGTAGTCCCTACGTACGGACCTTACGGACCCTCCTCGCAGTGCTAACGAGGGAACTGGAGCATATCACCTGCTATATGTAGCACAACTGTACTTCATTTTGAAAAGATGTCATATTGTACCGCACGTATTTGTGGAATTTTATTTTTTTGGAGCGGGGCTTATACGTGGAGCAGAATTTGTAGGTCGAGCTTGTAGCACTCCTGTGTCGTGTTCAGTTCTCCGCTAGAAGACCAGATATTATTAATACATGGTTTACCTGAGTTACTTCACACAGACTCCAGGATAATGCTTCAAATTAGGCCAAGACCCCTTCTTTCTACGTCCTTTCAGTTTATTATTCGTTCATAATTGCATAATTGGACGCTGTATACGCTGCGCTAACGGCAGCGTCGTTAAACAAACAATAACTAGAATTAGGTTGAGAATCTTAATAGTTGTTTACGTAATTTTCATAGCTTACAAGCGAGGAAAAGTATTTAATTAAGAATTGCCATGAAGAGGTAAGGAGGTGCTTTCTTTGGTCGGTCTTGTGTGGAGCTGGATGAGCAGTTTATGCCTGCGAAGGGAAGTCACCACGTGCCTGTAGAGCTTCAGAATGAATTGCTTGATTCATAAGCCGCCAACTGAGAGTGACCGGCGCTTTTTGCACCCATCCTTCGTTTGTTAATTAATCCGAGTCACAGTCAGCTGCCCTTGTCCTTCATTATTAACTAAATAAACTAACAAACTAACCCCATGATATACGATCTTACTTGAAAAGTTGACAGTGATTCATGTGTACATGTCCTATCTTCGTTCTTCCGAGATCCAGTATAATATTACTCTTTCATCTACCAGGGAGTTATATCCTGTCACGTTTTGCAACCAACATTTTTATATCCATTTCGCATTTCCAATACACATGCTATGTGTTCCGTCAATTTCATACTGTAAACACACATTGAAACGTAACTTAATATGAATTTTGGTAGTAGAATTATCTTCAAGTTTAAAAGTTTTGCACTCATCGCTTGGTAATACTGAACTTAAGGAATGATATTCGCGCCTAAATACGCGACACCTGAAAGCCGCGATCCCCCACCAGATGAGCGTAGGTTAGCGTAGCAGTTTCCTAGGTAACGGATACCGATCCACTTCAGTTCCCGCCGCATCCAATACCCTAGAGACAGCTGGATCGAAAACGGGAAAAATAACCTTTCGAGAAGGTGTCTTCTAGACCGTCCGATTGTCGAATATAACAGACCGAGAGGACAGAAGTTCAGAACAGAAATACAGAAGTGAAGACAGAATATGACAGCACACGGATGTTGGAAGAAGAACCAGAATACGAGAAAATTCCAGAAGACCAGAGGCGCAAGATGCAGATAACAGTGAGGGATTCGGTATCCAGAAGGAGTTGAATGTGTGAATTGTTATAACCGAGTGTAATTGTGAGAGTGAGATCAAATAAACCTAATCATCACATCTTGAATCAACGGTTATTAGTCATGAAAGCCCGAACACGTGACAGTATGTTTTGCTTCCACCGCCTTGACTTGAAGACCAGTCCCTTGTTTTCGAAACCAGACAGTACCGTACAAAGAGTAGGTTGGAATTAAGGTAGCAGAGTCTTTGTATTGTGCACACTATCCTGCTACATACCTCCTGCTAATTGACTGACGCATCCTGCTTCGGATTGCCACGGACGAGACGGTTAGAGAAAAGTAATCTCTTTCCAGCTTTGCTATATCAGAAAGCACTGGCATTGAAACTGAGATTTAACTTCTGAAGTCTTAAGGATCTGAGAGCATTGCTTTCGGAGACTTGGAAAAGGAAACTGGTACAGTTTTAAAACCCTTGCACAGACTTGCAAGGAAAGGCGGTCTTGCTGTCCCCTTTCACCTTATTATCCATTCTTCTGCTCTGAAGATGGAGGAATTATGTCCTCTGAAACGTCCTTAACTTCTACAAAACTACGCGGCCCCATTAAGCAGATAGTAATCCGACATCAAAGGGCCGCGCCATAGCTCAAGCGGTTAGTCGCTGGCTTCCCACCGCGGCGGCCCGGCTTCGATTCCGAGTCTTGTCAAGTGGGATTTGTGGTGGAAAAAGTGGCCCTGAGGTAGGTTTTCTCCGAGTACTTCGGTTTCCCCTGCCAATCTTCATTCCACCAATTGCTTCACAATCACCCTCACCTATCATCTGGGGCTGGTACAATAGGCCAGAAGTGGCCGCAGTGCAAGGGACTTTGTCCCACCTCACTAGCAATAAAAACAATCCCACGTCATGTTTGCATGTGTCTTCGAAATCGTACTGAACATTTGCATATGCCTAAGGTAATGCTGTCCCATTTTCTTGACCCCGGCACTAGCTGGAGGTGAGTGGTAAGCTTCACTCCTCGGTCGCTTTACCTCCGGGGAAAGAGCCCCCGGTACCCATTGGACAGGATGCTGGGTAGACCCCAGAGCCGGTCTGGACGACGTGGAGAAATGAATATTCTTGACCTTACCGGGTCTCGAACTCCGACCCATCGGTCTTGCAGCACGTAGCCAGCCATCTCGGCTCCCTTTCCATGTGCCTAGGTGTTAATAAATCTAGCATCATCCGTTTTATTAAAATTACATGATTTTATTCAGGCTTAGAATCCCAATACCAGATACAAACCAACAACTGACTGAAGGATTTCCACCGAAGTACAACTTGTAAGGCGTTAAGCAAATGCCTGGTGAATATGATACCATATGACATTCAGGGCTGTGATCGGCTTACTTGTTTGCTAATCTACGGCTGCGATTGGCTGACCGCTATCAGAGCTTGCTGTTACCAACTGGACAGAGAGACTGTATCCCATACAGATCAGAGTTAATATCACTGCTCGAGTTTTGTTGTGGACCCGGAGATTGAATGTACATCAGTACAGTATATGCAAAATACAGCCCATATCGCATCTCCTTGTTGTCTTCAGCTGAAAATGATATGGGTCGTGAGACAAATATTTCGTTTCATTAATTTGTAATTATTATTCAACTGAACAATTCATGTTTCGTTAGTATATACGCTATATATATTACGAATCATACATCAGTGAGAAAAGAAAATAACTTACAGTGCTTTCTTCACGTAGTAAGAGTTCATGGGAAGTATGGTTCAAGTTCAAGTAACACTGCTACCGGCTGCCAGTCGGCCTGTCCAACCGGGTTTCTCTTCTTCCTATTTTTCAATTGTTTAGACCAGCCGTGTCAAACATGCGGCCCCCATAGCCACAAAGTGCGGCCCCTCAACTTTTAGAGCTAATTGATATTGAAATCAATATAAAAATTTAAGTAGAAATGTTTTTTGTAAAGACAGTTTTCCAGAAGACAAGAAGTCTCACGCAGACATAAATTAGCAGGCTGCAGGAAAAGTGATTCTGAGAATTGCAGAAGGGTTTGTCCAACTAACGGTTTGTAAAGTTCGTGAAGGACAAACTATTGCATTTCAGAAGGTTAATGCACTAAAATCAGTACAGCCTCACCACCCCAAGTATTTCCAAGAATCCCTTTTGGAGGCGTAGTAAGAATGCAACGAGGGTGGCAACTGACAGACAAGTGCAAGGGATTTCTACCTTCAAAACTAGCTTGCAACCCCCAGCCACTGTCTAATGGGCTGCTAGCAAACTTTCACTTTTATGACCATTGAGACAAGATACACCTTCCTACTAGTCCGGTAGTCTCTTGTACATTGTCATTCAGTTCATTTTCACACAGCGACAGGTGCTGATGTTACATTGTGATGAACGTATAAAGGTTATAATTAAACATTAAATTATCAACTACGAGTTTTCTTGTATATGTAGTACAGTAACTTTTAAAGGGCAATGTCGCTTTCAAAAATTCAACTAGCAAAAAAAGAACTATTGAAAGTGAGCGCTGTGTTTTTCAAGAAAAATGGGAAATTGCTTATTTCTGTTTTGAAATATAAGGTAAAATTACATGTTTGATTTGTGGGCAAAATATAAATGTTCCGCTTTAGGTAAATAATAAATAGAATTAAATTTCCTTGTATCGAAATCTAATGTATATTTCTATTTTGTAGTGCGGCCCTGGACTACGTTACAGGGCTGAGGTTGCCCTCTGTACAAGTTGAGTTTGAGATGCCTGGTTTAGACACATGCATTGTCAGTAGTTGCGGGGCTGCATATCTGACAAGGGGATCCCATCTGTGTTCCCTCCAGTCTTGTCTAGTCATTGTCACTGCATGGTTTCAGAGTTACAATTTTATACAAATGATTAAGCACTTGAGTAACACATATATGGTCTACATTTATCTTGACGCATATTCCCGTTGCTAGGCACCGTCTCGATAAACACCTTCCGCGGAGACCAATTCTGGGTAAATAGCCCGTTGCTAGAAGAGAAAATTTCTGACCCTACCGGCATTCGAACTCCGATCACTCGGTCGTCCAGCCCGTAGCCAGTCACTATACAGACTACGCTAATGAATACGATAATCTAGCTTATTTCCGCATCCTGGCTGTCATCATTCATCATAAATGGTCTTGATCCGGTGAATCGAAGTGGTTAGTACAGCCCGCTTCTGTTAGGGACGCTGTTCCCCTGTCCGAAGCTCGATGTGCGTCTCAGATCCGCGTACGCAGAAGTCCGGATCGCTCGCTCGGACACAGGAAACCCTCACACACGCACGCACGCACGTTTCTAATAACAGGGCTGTAACTACCATACAAGTTCTTGCTCCCCGTGGCTGAAATGCACTTCAGTAAGCCCACTGATTGGCCGCGCCATAGCTCAAGGGGTTAGTCGCTGGCTTCTCACCGCGGCGGCCCGGGTTCGATCCCGGGGTCTGGTCAAGTGGGATTTGTGGTGGACAAAGTGGCGCTGGGGCAGGGTTTCTCCTAGTACTTCGGTTTCCCCTTCCAGTCTTCATTCCCCCAATTGCTCCACAACCACCCTCGCCTATCATCTGGGGCTGGTACAATAGGCCAGAAGTGGCCGCCGTACAAGGGACTTAGTCCCACCCCACTAGCAATAAAGAAAAGCTCATTGATGTACTTTGTGTCCCTTTTGTGCCGAAAGCTTGTTACACATTTTTGTATGTATTTTGCATCCGTTTATGCAGAGATCCACGGTGCAGAGGTTCTATTGAATCCATGGAAGCGGACGTAACACACAGACTACCAGATTAGCTGAACAAGTCTCAGCACAGAAATATTCATGGTCCCACTTCATTTAACTTCATCTCTGGGGCATAGGATTCCAGAGTTACATTTTTAAAATGCAAATTGCTTATATAAAATGTACTTATCGATGCGTTTAAGTGAGAGGAGTTGACAGCTGTGACATGAATTTTATTACAGTAGGATACTGCACTTGTGGAACTCTGTGCTTGTGAGTCTGCTACAGCTTCAGTAACACGGCACCGTCTCGTCCTGAGCTAAAAATTAAACAGCAACAGTTTTCTCTCCATAATGCCGAAATTCACCACATAGTTTTTTACTTTTTCACGGCGGTGACTATTAAGATTGCGGCCTTACGCGCCGGCCGCGCTTTACTCCCCAGGAAAATTATTTAATTAATTCCTGATACTCATTTCTGTTAGAGGATGAGTCGACCCCAGGGCAATAGTGCGGCTGGAAGGATTAGGTAAACTGAAAAAATCCAATGACCGCATTGGGATTTGAACCCGAGACATCCCGGCTTGTAGCATGGCTCCTCAACCAACTACACCACCGCGTGCCCCCCGGTCTGATTTGTCAGGAAAAAGAAGAATTCAGAGGTATTTTTAGCCCAACAGTGGCTATTAGGAACACAGAATCATACGTATATGTTAAAATTTGCATGTTAATAAAATGAACTGTGTGATTTTAAGACCCAATAATGTGTTCATATGATTGAGTGCTATAGACGAGGTTTGGATTGGTAATTGGATTTTTTAAACTCTTGCAGAACGTAACTACAAATAACTACGACAGTCTCACTGTGTTACACAATTCAGAGATCACTGTAACTACGGCAGACAGAAAGTCTTCTCAGTCTGTTATGTCTTCACCAGTCGTTGCTTGTTGACGGATCCCAGTAATTTTCTCTGCTTCTGTACTTACGTTCTTATTGCCTGGCGACTGTCTCACAACTAACTCAATGCTCCAACTGTCGACTCTCAAAGTCAGATCAAAAGTAAAAGTTATGTTACGACCGACGGTTAGTCGGTCAGTCTCTCTTTGTTTCAAGCACCCATCTGAGGTCCAAGACCAGATATTTATTACTGAAAATAATTGCTCGTTTTTCGATGTGGGGCACCCTCTCTGACGAGAGGACGGATCTGTCGTTTACAATTGCTACAACTAACTGTTCTGCTTGTAACGTACTGCACAGAAAATACTTTCTTCTGTTGATGTTTCCAATTGTTGGCGTGAAAACATGCTTGTTTTCAAAGCCGCTACTCAGTAACGGTTGTTGTATATTTACTTAACATGCGGTCATTGTCCTGCAACGTGACTTGCATGCCACAATATTTACGATATCTTTAATATTAGCGATACATAAATTTGAGTTTTACAATTGTCAATTGTCAATCAGATGACCTTTTCATTTCACACATACTGTTGTATTAACCAATCCTTCCTATCGAACATTAATTTCAATTAGTTGCTAGGCATGCGTTTTATTCAGTTAATAGACAACGTAATCAGTTATTAGAAACATGCTTTACTCTGGCGAATAGATTTTGTTTAATATATATAATTTTACGTAAGAAGAAATAGGGACAACTGCTTTTGTACGAGTATGTATTTGAGACAACTTATTCGGCTATACAAGTAATATTTTTATTTCGTAGTCTACGAACGAGGCGATAATAGCTTCCTCTCTCTCTCTCTCTCTCTCTCTTACTGTAGCGTTTACAAGAGCAAATACGAACGCTTCGCCACTTTAGCTTACATGTGCTCTGTACTCAATGTAGACTGCAGGATCAATCGCTAGCACCCATACGGTTCTACAGGGTGAGACACAAGTTTCTATACTGAAATCAGTTTCACCCGTTCTGTCATTACATTTTCATTTGGTATTCAGTAAAACGAACATCGAAAGTCTTCTGAGTGACAATGAAGTGCACTTCGTTTCTTTCCCCATGAAACTGAAGACAGCGTCACATATTCAGACTTCAAATTTCCTTGAAGCTTCGAGTCCAGGAACGTAATTCGCAACAGTTTAAATGTGGATCTTAGAGAAACGGAAAATTGTTAAAACGACTGACATTTCACTCTGATAAAAAAGAAGGGACGTATTTCTATTTGTATTTTCTGCATTGAATTTGTGTTTGTTCCTTCTATGATTTCAGTCAGGCAACATTAGGAAAGAGAATTCCAGGGAAATGTTTGACGTGGATGAAGAATCCTCCTCAGCATTATAGTGTTTCTTTATTGAATATTATTTTCACCGTTATTAGCTTGAATACAACGTATACTTACCGCGAACGTGACAGTAACAGGACATTAAGCAAATTAAGAACGAAAGTAATTCATAATGTAGGTCGTAATGTTATTCACGAAGTTGTAGAATTTTCTACATAGTCTTTTGGTCTATATAGCATACGAGTCTTAGGCTAACATTAGGAAGATAAAAGACTAGTAAATATTTTAAAGTTCTGTACCGTTCGCAGGTGTGTTAAGCACAAAAGAAATATTTGATATTGCCTGAAACATCTGGGAATTTCAAGAGACATTATTGTTTCAACAATTCATTCAGCCATCAGAATATAAAGATCACTTGCTAGAATTGTCCGAGAATGCATACTATCAATGGTGATCAAACAAAACAAAAAAGAAACTGTGGCTTTAGTCCGCAAGCGAACTATACCGACGGAGTGACCGCCTCTTGTCGGCGAAGTTAGTACAAACTTTAGCTGATAGAGAGGGTGTCGCGTGGTCAGCGCGACGAGTCCCCACGGCCGTTAATTTCGGTTTTCTAGACCGGAGCCGCTACTTTTCCATTCAATTAGCTCCTCAATTATCCTCACGAGGCTGAGTGGACCCCGTTCCAGACCCACTACTTATCAGAAAATCTGGTAGCGCCTCGAATCTAACCCGGGACCTCTGGATCTGTGGCCAGGAACTGTGACCACTAGATCACAGGTGCGGTCACATGACGATCACTTGTGAATACTAACGATATACATAATTCGTTAAAGTAAACCACAATTTTACGAAAAGCAAGATGATAATTTTTTCATTTACTTCGGGAACAGTCCCAACTGTAGACAGTGTTAAACGGCGTATCGTGGTCTCGAATTATGGATATACGGAGTATAAAGAAAACGCCATAGAGGTCTCATAACATTACCACAATTTCATCTTTCGGCACTTTTATAAAGGCAACTGGTGCACACTCTTTAGGAAGTAAGTTTAGATGCACAGATTCATTGCTTATTGCCTGCTCGATACTTTTTGAAACTTTCGTGCGTAGTTATGAAACTCCAGTAACGTAGGTGTGGGGGGGGGACGAATAACACGTTTCGATGATGAAACCTGGAAAGTGTGTAAATTTTTGTTCATACATTAAAATGTTTCGCACGTCTGCTGAGAGTAAATTCAATTCTGGAAGCAAAAATGAGAAAGCAGTCAATTTTCCACCTGAGTTTATTTTCCCCCTTCTCACGCTTCGTCTATTTTAAAGGTTTAACTACAAAAGCAACGCTTCTTGATGACGGCGAAGTGAAAAATGCACGGGCGTATAACACGAGAAGCATAAAGTTTCTTGTCTGCAATAAGTCGTTATCACTAGAAACAGACACAGGCGGTGCAGAACAAGCTTTTGAATACAAGGCTTATGGCATTTCACCCCTCCACAGAACAGAAAGCTTTTTAAAGTTCTTGAGTGTGTACGACAGGTTCTGTTTTGTGAATTCAGCTAATTTCTCCTATCGCCGTATTAGAACCGTGTGGTGTGGTGAATGGCTGAACTTGCATTTAATGTTCATCCCTTTTACATGAAATTTTTTCTGCTATGGGCGGCGATGAACAGATAGGACGTAGATTGTAACATTTTGATGTTTTCTCAAAGTGTCGCTCAAAAGAAAGATGAATTTAAAGATCAAAGCAATTGTAACCTCGAGGCGTATTTGTCGTATAGAATTTTTATATATACATGCCTTCCGTTCCTTGGAAGAAAAAGGATTATAATCTGTAAGCTTATTTCTGTGTAGACAGCGATTGAGATGGAAACGGTAAGAAGGAATTTGAGGGGGGGGGGTTATGTAATTCTTCACATCAAAGGGAAATAAATACGCAGAATATTTCATAACCGTTTGACAAGAGTGAAGGAACTTCCATGTATAAGGAGGAGTATGAAAGGTGGCAAAGAGAATATATTTTTAGTCGTTTCACATCGAAATTGAAAATTCTTGCCTGTAGGTCTTCCTTCTAATGTGTTGGATGTAACAAGCGAGCCTAAATTTTAAGAAATTTCTTTTTTTTTTTTCTCTTCCGTCAACCTTTATCTGCTCGCCTTTTGTTTTTGTTTTATTACTGTTCACCTAGTCACGAGTCTGATGGATAACCTGTAATCGTCTTGTTCGTTTCACGCATCCTTTTCCCTCACAGCACACTTTTTAATTAGAAAAGTTTAGTATTTTTAGGTTCATTCTCTTCCAGATGGCGTCCTGTTCTATAGAGTATCAAAAATCTCCTTTCCCTTTTGTGTGTTCTGTTCTATTCTTTTCTCTTTTCATCCACTGTTAACTTTTGTCCCCGTTCTAATATGTTCTTTCTTTCTCTTTCCTTCCTTTCTTTCTTCCTTCCTTACTTATTTTCTGCCTTCTTTGATATCATTTTCTATTTATTAATATTTTATCAGTTTCTTTTACCGTTCGGAATATGTCTGTACAGTACAACTGTACCATAGTTCTAGAATCCACAGTCATAGGTCTGCTTGGATGAGACACTCAGAGCCTGACCAGTTACCCAATAAGCAATGGTGGTCATAGCGGAATCCAGCATTTTTCGGCATATTTAGTTTTCTCTCTTTGCAGATTCTTCTGTCCTTAAGAAGTCGAAATGCAGTATTTCGCCCATATGCCATTTTAATGTGCTTCAGTGGAAGACTTTCTCTAGGCAAATTTATTTTAATGTCTCCCTTCAATCTTATCATACAGGACGTACTATTTTGTTTTCTGTCTTCACTATGAGTGATACTTCACTTTCGCATACCCATCAATAAAATTATTGCGGAAACGAGTTAAATTTATTTGTTCAAACGATTCGTCGAGGAAGGTGTTTTGCAGTTCGCGTATTAACCGAAGATTTTACCGAATAGAAATTTTACTGCAGATCAGTTCGATATATTGTATTTGTATACTACTATTATAAGTGTTAGAAATTACATATCCCGCTCCTCCGTGTGTAATCGGCCATGACGTTCGTCATAGCTCTGTATTTGTACGAATGCAAAACACTTAGCCAGTGTCCATAAAAATATATACGAGAGTAGGCATTCTACGATTCACAAGAGATTTTATGTCCATAGTTAATTATCCTATTGTAAAAGTGACTGCACGTATTTTAAGAAGTACTCGGTGCGTAACTCGGCCTTTATTTATCAAATTAACATAAATATACGTGTAAGGTTTGATGCTGTATACACATCGATGAAAGCCTGTTTGTTAATAGAGCTACAAGCATGTTCCTCTAACGAGTTAGTTAACTACGCTAAACTAACTGCGACGCAGGCTTGTATGAAGATGGTAATGTACCCTCAGGTTCCATAAAGTGAATAGATGAGAGACTATTGGCTATTGAAGGCCGAGCCGTAGCTCAAGCGGTTAGTCGCTGGCTTCCCACCGCGGCGGCCCGGGTTCGATCCCGGGTCTGGACAAGTGGGATCTCTGGTGGACAAAGTGGCGCTGGGGCGGGTTTTCTCCGAGTACTTCGGTTTCCCCTGCCAACCTTAATTCCACCAAATTCTCCATTATCATAATCACCTGGGGCAGACTACAATAGGACAATCAGTGGCCGCCGTGCCGAGTGGGCTCAGTTGGACTCCACACACCACTAAGCGAATTAAAAAAAATAATTAAATTTGGCTACTGAAGAAGGTATTTTCTCTATGGATTTGCTGTCAGCTGCTGAAGTCACGTAGTGTGAGTGCTGTATGTAAGGCTATAACTATACGTGACTCAGTGGATGGTTAGACGGATGGACATGTGAGCATTGCAGTGGTTGATGGAATTTGGATGGTGAATAAGAACCAGTACAGACTCAGAATGAAACTTTGGTGGTGTTTGCAGGGTCTATGCCACAGAATTCCTTCAGTAATTCTGAATCCTCAAATTCTGATCATAATTACTTTAATTCATCGTATTAGCATGCGCGTATACTGCCCTGAGGTTACATCTCTGAATGTTAATGTTCTGGAAATCTGTATGGTGTGTGTGTAGCCATAATTCTAAAACTTGGAAGCATTTTAGACGAGCAGAGAAAGAAAACTTCATAGCATTTCTCGCTGGTTCCATTTTTCTTCTTTTCCTTCTTCTCATTTTAGGATTGAGCCACGACCCGTTCCGGGACTAAAGGAATTGTTTTGCCCATCTCCTTCTTTGGTGTCCAGTGTTCCGTTTTCCAGTGCGATGATAATTATGCTTGCCTCGGCGAACTTTTAGGAGGAATCCTTCCTAACTCATTATGTAATTCCTTCGATATTCTCTATCTTTTATACAATTCGTTAAATTCCTGTAACTAATAATTCCTGAGATTACATTTAAAATTACGACACTGACTGTAAGATACCGAAGGTTTGTGAAGTGACTGTACCTCGAGCATTAGGGAAGGTTCTCAAGTGTCATTTTCGTACTTGATAGTGAAAAGTGACCTGAAAATATATTTGGAAGGAGTATTTCAATTTGAATATCTCAAACCTCTCAAAGTCATATTTTTCATGTCCAATTTGCTTTCAAATGTTTAGGAAATTATTGTCCAAGGAGACGAAGGCTATAAATTATTATAGCTCAATGATAACATAGCCACAGTTAACCCATAAATTTAAAATAAATTATTTTAATTTTAATTTTCTGTTTTATACGCTAAAGCTTGTGTTTTTTTTTTTGCCGTTTCTAAACATGATGTTTTGCTTAGTTACAAAAATATTGGTTCTCCACTTTCTTTGCACTGATTTAGTCCTACGCATTGGGCCGTCATATCACCAGCGTTATCACAGTCATACCTAACTAGAGGGTTACAGGATTTTGCACTCAGGGAATTGAATTTCAAACACGAGACACGTCATAAATGATCAATGGTAGAGTATAGTATTCCAACATGCTGAAATTGGTTTCAGCACTTTTTATTAAATAATGGTGCAACGGTAGGTGTAAGTTGCCTTGCACTTTTTGTTTGCCCTCGCGACATCTAACACAATCCATAGGTTACTGAAGAATATATAAATGCAACAATTACCTCATACGTCATCATGGCGTAGTGCTTAATCAGTTAAGCAAATAGCCAACTTTACCTTTTATAATATTAAGAGGAACCATAGTAGTTAGGATCTCAGAAGCTCCGGCTGTGGTGTAGGAAACCAATGCTGACTGTCGCTACAGAGCTGGATCTTATTGTCACTTGACTGAGTGACTATAGACGAGGTTTGGATTGATAATCGGATTTATTGGACTCTTAAGCGATTCGTGACTACACATTACAGATCACTATAACAAAAAGTCCATTCTCAGTCACTGTCTTCACTGTGCTGCTTGGTAGCGGCTTCTAACAGCGGATGTTCCCTTTCCTCTTGGTTCCCGAACTGTCACCGGCCTCAGCCACCATCTTTTTACTTCTCACAACCGCAACTCGTAAGTGAGTGTCTCTGGACTGGCACTGACCGCGTAGAAAACTCTGTCTTTTATTGTTACGTTCGTGTCTATTGGGGTGACCACTTGTTCGCTTCTGAACCATGCCTAGCAACAGCCGTTGTTTGCAGAGCCATTGCCTAGCAGCGGTCTCTGCTGGCTTCATAATTCTGGCTTTCAGCAGACATGCCACAATAGTATGACGTATTGCTAGGCAACGGCTTCGTAAAGACGATCCAACACGGAACATGGGAGCCGTGTTCTCAATAGACGAATGTTACAGTTCGTTGCTAGGCAGCAGTCAGGGCGCCAATGGACTGGCTGGATGGCGATCATATGGTAACCCCAACCGAAGCGTCACGCAACAATATAGGAAGCTGTGTTTTCTGTTCACTGGTCTGTACGGCGGCTATGTAACTAAAGTCCGCTTGTGCCTAGGTCAGACTAGAGAGTCGAGTTGAGAATTCGGACGAGGAGATTCCAGTCGTACAGCGAATATGAGAGAGGGATTTAGCATTGGAGAATTCGATCGAAGAAAACTTCATAGTGATTTGAAATGATCGTTCCTGTGTTGAGATCCGTTGCCAGGAGACGACAAGTGGAAAGTGAGAATCCCAGTGCGTGTGCAACGGTGAACTGGAAAGTGTGTAAATCAGAGACATCGCTCTATTAATTGTAATTAAGAGAGATTGTAACCCAAGTGCGAATAAATCCAATCATACGATCTCGAACCTGTTATTCTTCACGTGACAACATGTTAACATTCAGAAATTTGTTATAGGCAGTAGAGATATAGTGGCTGTTTTTGTTATCGTAAGAGAACATGTCTGGGAAGTATTCTTAGCTACGTAGCTGCCTGGAGGGACTGAAAGCAGCAAGACGCCTCAGCCAGAATGTTAATGCCTGGAATTTGGCTTTAGGCACAATCAAAAGTCTGCATTTATGTGCGTGCTAAAATAACTTCAGCTGATCTTAAAATTGATTCGGAAATGTCTGCAAGTGTAAAGGCTCCTGAGAGTAATTTGTTAACAATAGAGTCTGCAGTTCTTAACATATGTCTTGAATGTATTCTGTACACTAAAATTTAAGATGGAATTCCGAAAACGGGATAGTTCGATTTAGTTAGGAGAAAAATATTTGAATACACACAGAAATACAAACCCGTGAGACTAGCAGTAGATTCGGAATTAATTTCACGGAACAGAGACACACTCATTCTTCATTTAACAGTCATTACATTTCATACATCTGTGATTCATATTCATGCAAGCACAAATGCATTAATTTTCGATGGCATCATTAAAACAAATGAAACCAGAATAATTTTTATAGTAAATAATGAAATTTGTTTCATTTCCCTCAAAAGCCTACCCCTATAGAAACTATTTATTTGCTCTTGTTCAGAGGTGGGTTCAGAATTGCATTGAATAACGTCACTATTTCTATACAATAACATAAACACCTCTACATCTATGAGAGTTATAGAAATGAAAATATATATAAGCTTATATTAATTTCTAATTTTACACACTCCACAATGTCCAGGCCGGCTAATCCAACCTCTTATTCAGTGGGCACTGCTGTCTCGTTCACTAGGGATAAAGCGGCTGAGGCATGAAGCTGACCTTTCGCTTCCATCTAGTGCCGAGGTCAAGAATGATGGAGCTATACCTCCACTCCTCATGCGTCTTTATGGCGTAGAGCATAATTTGTTAAACACAGGGACAACTTTACTTTTGCCCCACCTTTCAAAGTAAGCTGATAATGTTGTGTCATCGAGAGCAACCCAGTCCGAGCTTCTGAAACCCCACCCATCCACTTACACTAAAGAAATAATCGTCTTCCATGTGTGACTATTGCACCGTTTGGTTTTCTTTTCCTTTTCCTTTCTCTGCCTCGCTGTTTCTTTGTGAGATTCTCTTGTTTTATGTAGTTAGTACTGCTCGTTTCAAATTCATTACTCGCCATTTTAATAAAGATTAAAACTTGTTTACTTTAATAATTTTTTTTTGTTACTCTTAATATATCGACTTCGGAGAGACTCGTCCCTGTCGTATAAAGAGAATTTTATGTGGGTCTGTTATAGTGTACCTGTCATTTTAAACGTTAATTTAAATTCCACAAAATTGTTGCATGCATTTAGGGTCTATTTACCTATCGTTACTACAGTTTCGATCTCTTATCTAGTAGGATGAAATATTCTCATTACTGATAAGTTGGAACTTAGAGAAGGTAGTTAGAGATGCAGGCATCAACACAAGGGGAACTATATTCTACAAGTCAGTTCAAATTTTGGCATTTGCAGATGATATTGATATAATTGGTAGAGCACAAAAATCTATGAAATCTTAAATTGGAAAGAGCAGCAAAAAAGATGAATCTACAAATTAACCAAAATAAAACAAAGTACATGCCGGTAACCAAGGAAGACTGTGCTAATGGACCTACATATATTGAAATTGGCTCATATAAATTTGAGGCTGTATGTTGTTTCACTTACCTTGGATCAGAAGTTAACTGTAAAAATGATATCAGTGATGAAATAAAAAAGCGTGTACTTGCGGCAAATAATGTCTCCATGGCCTTAGGAAACACCTGAAATCCCAATTAATACCCAGGAAAACCAAAACTATGATGTATACAGTACTTATAAGATCAGTGCTATCTTATGCCTCTGAGACCTGACCACTGTCAAGATCGGATGAAAGACTGTTAAGTATATTTGAAAGGAGGATCCTGAGATATATCTTTGGACCAGTGGAAGAAAATGGAATATGGAGGAAGAGGTGTAACCATGAGCTATACAAACTATTTAATTAACCAGACATTGTTTGATTTATAAAGGTGAAAAGACTTGAATGGGCTGGACACATAATACATGCCAGCGAGAATAGAACCACCAAGAAAATGCTTAATACTGAACCAGAAGGAAATAGATGAGTGGGAAGACCAAGGTTAAGATGGGAAGAATGTGTGTGGCAGGACATAAGAATTTTGGGTATAAAGAACTGGAGGAATGTAGCATCGAATGGAGAAGAATGGCGAGCAATCCTGAGGAAGGCCAGGGCTCACAAAGGGCTGTCGTGCCAATGATGATGATGATGATGATGATGATGATGATGATGACGACGACGACGACGACGACGACGACGACGATGATGATGATGATGAAAGTTGGAACTGGTGTCATGAAATGTGTCGTATGATACACTTAACCGTCCATACTCGTATTCAAGAGGTTCACTATTCGATTTGCGTTTATTGACTTGGGCTCTTCATGATTTCTCTCAGAACTTCAGGAAAATTTTGCATTTTACGCAGACAACAGCTGCTCCTTTTATAATCATTTCTGATTCACGTAATGGCAACTGAGATTCCTGCAGCTTCCATTACTTTGTTAATAGAAGAGCGAAATTTCAAGCAACATAAACAAATAATTAAACATGTGCAATATTGAAACACTCACTCACTCACTCACCCTTCTTGAGAAGTCGCAAATTGTGCATCTTCTCAAGAACTCAGCATTTTATGGAACCCGTTGGTTCAATATCGTGTTCACAAGAGCCCTCCACTAGTCCCTACCCTGAACCAGATCAATCCAATCCATACAATCCCATTCTATCTCTCTAAGACCCATTTTAATATTTTTCCCCCAACTACGTCTTGGTCTTTCCAGTGGTCTCTTTCCTTCTGGCTTTTCCACCCATATCCTATATGCATTCCTCTTCTATCCCATAATATTGAAACACTGAACTACAAAATTGAGAACTTCCCACTCGCAGATGAATTTTACACATACGCCTGAGCGAATTTGATAATTTCGTAAAGGAATATTTGCTAAGTAGGTCGTCGTATTAGAAAGTTTACGTACTATGTAATGTCCTTCACTACAGTGGCAGTTAGGGAAATTAAATGATTTAGCCTTTATATCTGTTTCTGTGGTTACAGTTGAATAATATGATTGAATGTTTCGCCCCCACATGATGCATATTTCATGGTGAGAAAACAAAATTTGGCGCCGTAAGTACATTCTAGAACCCAGGGTTAGGATTCTTAACTGTGACGGGTGTTCACATAAAAGTACTTCACGAGATTATTGCTAACTCGGAACCCTTTTCATCTCTCTTGAGAAATTAAATGTAAACGTTCCAAGCTATTTAGAAGGAAGAGGTAAGGGAGCATCAGAAATAATATTTCCTAAGTCTGCACAGAACATCTGTCAGATGCTGGCGTGCTTACGTGTGAGCGCGTGTTTCTGTGTGAAAGGAACGGAAAAAGAGTAAAGAAGAAGAAAATATATAAAAAAGCTCTTTCATCTGAGCGTATAGTAGTCTGGCTATCAAGGTCTAACCAAAGTCTGTATTGAGCGATACTTTTCACCTGCAGCTTATGTATGCTGCATCTAACAGGTGACAAACTACATCCATCATTTTCTTCAATTTAAAACTTTATTCCTACACATAATTTGTAGAATTTTAAATGTTTACAAATCTCTGTCTCAAGGGGTATCACGTCCTACTTCGAGAGGAACTTGGTTATAATGTCTACACATACGTAGTTTGTTTCCCATTCTCGTGATTTTACTCAGTCCTTACAGGAGAATGTCGGTATAATCTCGCCTCCCCAAGTCATTTAAAATTTACTGTGGGGCTATGTAACGTCTGCTGTTCACACAGGTTCTCTGAGTAGCCCAGTGTTCGTCGTTTTGTAATGATGCATTTCCCTTCCCCCGTTGTTCTGCATTTGTCTGCATGGAATTGCGAGACTTATCGCTGCTGCTTGTGCTGCATCTCAGAAAATTCTGTTCAGAATGTGACAGTTTTGGCGCCTGATGCGTTTTAATATCAATATTTATAAAAAAAAAGTCACCTAATTCAGTAGATACCGGTCACAGTAGCCGAGCCGTCTAAGACATGCACTGTCTTCGCTCGCTCGGAAGCCGGAATCGTGTGTTCGGATCCCACTCATAGCATGGATGTTTAGTGTTTGTGTATGTGTGTGCGTTTCTCTGCGTTTGTGTACAGGTAGAGGCCTTGCGGCGAGCTGATCACCCGCCCAAGGAGTCCTACCGAATGTCAAAAATCTAGTAAATCGAGGTGAAACGGAGAGTTTCATGGAGGTAGGCCAAGGCCCAATTTGGGGCTGTAGGACCAAAGGAAAAAATCAATAGATATCATATACAGAAAAGTGTCTAATGTAACCGTTAGACGCGTTACTGTCGGAGGGTAAGCACATTTGTCCATGCCAGTCAGTACCTAACACCATGATGTACTACTGATACTGTAGATCCATCTCACATTTGTAGCATAATTTAAAGAACATTGACTAGATATGTTGGACACAGTTCTAGATCTGTGTTTGAGGGTGAGTTCAGTTGGACAGAACTGCAGCTTTATTTAAGTGCCTTGCTCGTGTTTAAGTCATCTATATGATTTTAACGCGTTTTGAATTAAATTATTATATATAAAATATGAATGAATCATTTTGTAGAAATAATGCAAATATTTATGTGTGCTGGGAAAGGAACTCTATTTTCATGCTTTATTGATGATAACGCAATATGCTTCCGAGAAAATTTCACGTAATGATTTTGATATTCATAATTTTGGTGTCCCAATTTCATTCCAACAAAATTCCATACAAGAGTTTTGTAATGTGAGATATTTCCATTAAACACGTTTCATGTAATATAGACATCTATTTTCTTTTTGGAAAATTAACCTTATTAAACATGTAGTGTACAGATGTAATTTGAAATGTGGTATTCTGGATTTTAACACATTTTAATTCAGGATAGGTATTATGTTGCTCCCTACAGGCTTTCTATATCACATTTGAAGTTTCCTGGGCTGTGAAAATTTAATTCTATATATTTTGATAGTATACGTGGTTTCAAAGTACGGTGTCTTGTCTTACTCGTTAATTGTCACTTCCCAGAAGGCGTCAGTGTCATGGACATGCAAGTCTTCAGCAAAATCATGTCTCCTTGAAATCCACAATTTTATTCCTCTCCAAAAGAGAATGATATTTACAGCAAGGATAGTACACAAGCATAACGACAATGACTGCAAGTAATCAAGTTTTGTTGCCATTTTGGCATCTGTAGTGGAACAAAGTACAGAACTCGCTAATTGAGTTACGCGTTACCCAGTGACGTAATAGAAATAAAGTGCCTGCTCGAATCAGATGAATCGCTTCCATTTGGAATGAGTGCTGCACTCTTGCGGACGATTCATCAAATCTAACTGATGGCGGCATCCTCTTCTTCACCATTAAGGATTCAGATTGCGCGTGAACCAGCTTCAGTATTCCTGCAGACCTATCAATTCCATAATAATTTTCCCGACTTTTAATTTTCCTATTATTCATCTCAAAAATATATAATGATAGTGTCGTAGTTTGGCATCCTGTTACACTATTTTATCACTTGATATACACACATACACAGTCTTCAGTGCATATCTCTGTCGGGTTCCTTGTTTAACCACTCAAATTTCATGTCCTTCCACAACTACACAAGATGTTTCGGTCTCACAAGGACCATCATCAAGTGTGTTGCACGTGAATTGTTGCTCTGTCGGCACACTGATCATGTGCTATTCACAAAATTATTTTATTGCACTCAAAATTTAATTAAGACGTTAAAGAGTTAAAAATAAAAAAATCAAAGCGCTCATGTTGTTGTCAAATATCTCTTAATTTTAAGTACAACAAAAATAATTAGTTTTGTCCGTAGCGCATGTTTATGTACCCACAGTAAAAGAATTCACTTGCAATAACATACACACCTGATGATGGTCTTTGTAAAATCGAAACATGTCATATAGTAATGCAAGGACATGAAGTAGGAGTGATTGATTCTAGGATGGAACTCATCTTAAAAGTACAAATCATAATTATATGTGTGGAGGTCGGGAGAACCAGAAAAATAACATTTTACCAAAATCTGTAGTTTAAAAATATAACTTACAGTCCTTTATATCCATATATACGAGTACATGTGTGTATGGCTGTATGAATATTTTCTTACAAGGTATAAGTGTGAACATGAATTGAAATACTTGTCCTAATATCGACGCCCATAATATTGCGACCAGATCAATAGAAGTTTTGAAATAATGAAGAAAGGGAATTAGTAAGAAAGCAACAGAAATAACCACTTTGTAGTTTATGTACAAGAAACATAAAAACAAAGAAATAGCAAGGAAGTACAAAATACCGTGAAATTAATTAAGAATAAAACAAACGAATGAATAAATATAGATAAAGAAGAAGCTGAAACATGGGAAATGAATTAAATGAAACAAAAACACATTTCAAGTTAACGCGAACCAGACGAACCGTGAAAAGGGGGAAAACATATTAAAATATACAATATAAAACGGAATAAGACGTATATATTATATATTGTAGATCCTTTAATGTAACAGTGCTTCTGTCTCATTTCGTAGCATAATATATCCTATGCGATACGGCAAACACCACGTGGTTTTCAATTCTACTTTTGTGACTTTTGTGTTATCTTTCCTTGCCTCTCGTGAACTGGCTTCTCCCTTGGACTTCAAGCGTTTCCTTTGCCTTAATGGCAACATGAGCTTGTATTGAACCGAACCTCTGCACCTTGAGAACAATATGATGTTTCAACCCTAGCTTTCGTTGTCCCATTCCGGTCTTTTTTACAACATTACACCTGACTTTCTCATAGTCACCAAGCCTCCCCCCCCCCAAGATACAAAACTGAGTGATCGTTCCATGGATCGAGCCTGCTCTATTTATATTTCAGTTTTCATATCCAATTTGGTAGGAAATTGTGTCAAATTCGAATTTATTCTTGCTTGTTTTCATATCTGGACAGTGGATAAAAATCTGAGGCTGCTACGGTTTCTACGAAAGTTCCATTTTCCCTGTAGATATTCATGATGTGTATTGGACGATTACATGTAAAATAGCTATTAATATTGTGATCGCGGGAAGTAAAATTCCCGCTCAGTATTTCGCTTGCCTATGACCCGTAGCAAATGCATTCCGCACTCGTAACTTTCTTAAGCAACCTTAGCCTGTGAAAATTTGTTTGATGATAAAGTTTCCAACATCAAGCGCTTGGAAATATACCTAAGCATCGGGTGCCTTTATTATCTGACAGTTTAAAATACATAATTTCTTTGTTACTCAACGTAATTGTATGAAACTTTGAGATATCGTTTGGACACGTAAATTTTTTGTTGCCATTGACATAGCTGAACTGAGCAAGATGGTGTCGTGTACGACGGATAAGGAAGTGTTCGTTATCAAAACCTTACACTGTCCTGGTTATTATTGTTTTGTGTGCTGTGTAGGCATTCGAATGGAACTGTGCTTTATCGGAGAACGATGTGACATTCAAGACAACCGGATTGTTCTCCGGTAGCCTTCCTTGCGCTGTCGCAAAAGCATTACATCTCGTTATTCTATCTTGCTACAATGGCTAACCCAGCTGCATTTTATACGAAAACAATGAAAAGTCATCATGATACATTTTCCGTGTAGTACTGGTTTAAACTACAGTCAAAAACAAACTCCGTGGTTTTAGTCCACAAGCTAACTATACCGACCGAGCGACCGCCGCTTGTCGGCGAAGTTAGTGCCAACTTTAGCGGATAGAGGGTGTCGCGTTATCGGCTCAACGAATCCCCACGGCCGTTAATTTCGTTTTTCGAGACCGGTTTAAACTGCAATCAGTTTTATTAAATGTCATACACGTTTTGTTGCACTTCTTTTTATTTCTTCCAGTGCGGCACCTACTTCTTCAGAACGAAGAGATCGTTATTTTTACGACCATTCTCAAATCCTTCACGCTTTTTCTCTTTCTCCACACTCCATAACAACTCTGTAGATGTGTCTCGATGGTTCAACGCTAACAGAAAACTCGTTGCTGAATTTTCTTACCGTAACAACACAAAAAAACTATCAGAAGAGTGAAATATGTTTTGATAGGAAACAGTTTCTTATCCTTCATCTATGACGCCATCTTAATATTCGCTTCGGCGTTCCCAACGGCAACAAACAAATTTACCAGTCGCGCAGATCGATGCCTGGAAATTTCGTACAGTTAAGTTTAAAAACAAAGACGTTATATACATTTTGAAGCGCCACATGATAAAAAAGGGCGTTTTTAATCGCGAAGATTTTACGGTGCCATATTCCGAAAACATCCAGAAATATCAGAACTAAACCGAAATATTCGAATTTTTGTACGGTTAGGGATATCTGCACAGGTTTTTAACTTTTGGCCTTGAAATTTTCTGCATCACCGCTACGATGTAAATAAGTTACTGTTTACTGATCGAAATAAAAAACAAATTTGCCTAGCGAGTTACATTGCTCCGGTCTTCCAACATGATGCTGTGCATGTGAATTCAAAAATCCTTTGCGAAGAACCACGTATTAGTAATATGAATTTAATATAATTATGCTATTATTACTCTTGCTGTTGTTCCTATTACTACTACTACTACTGCTTCTGCTACTACTACTATTGATACAATACTACAACTGCTGCTGCTACTGCTACTTATAGAATACTACTACTACTTTTTTTCTTTTTCATTGGCACTACAGCCCTAGTGGGCCTAGGCCTACCTCCATGAACTTCTCCGTTCACTTCGGTTTTTCTAGATCATACACATTCGGTAGGACTCCTTGGGCGGGTGATCAGCTCGTCGCAAGGCATCTACCTGTACACAAACACAGAAAAACGCACACCCACTAACTAAACATCCATGCCCTGAGTGGCATTCGAAACCACGATCCCGGTTTCCAAACGAGCGAAGACAGTACATGCCTTAGACCGCTCGGCTACCGTGACCGGCATACTACTACTACTACAATTATAATACTAATACTGCTACTACTACTACTGCTACTGCTACAATACCACTACTACTATTACTACTACTACTGCTGCTGCTGCTACTAATTCTGTTCAGTTCTTATTTACACCCAAACTTAACCTAGAGGCCAATTACAAAGTGGGCACGAGTGAAGAAGAAACAGGCACATACATAATATTAGAGTGAAGCAGAGATGAAGCAGAAAAATACATGCAGATTTTAGCCGACGCTTTGTGTGAAATTGATATATTGTGGTTCGGCGAAACATGGCTGAAATACATGGAATTCGTTTTCGTTCATAAGATACATCATTATCACTTTCTGGCCCTTTCAAGTGCGACAGAGAGTAATTTAAGACCATAGCAATAAAACCAGAGAGGAACACAGAATTTTCGGAAAATATAAATGTTCCCGTGGATTCTGAGGATACAGAACAAATCCGATCGGCTGTATCTTAGTGCAATCCTAGTTCAGGCGTCACTTGAACACCCATTCGTAAACGAGTCTGATATTACGTATTGCTGTACATCTCTTATGAGAGAATAAAACTAGCGCCCTGGGTCGTAAGCCGTGCGGTATGATGACGTGTGTGTATTGCTCCGGTTCCCGTTTAAAATCTGGATTCAGAATTCTGTCCCCCATTCGCAATATCTGTTACAGTGCATTCACCTTCTGTTGCTTGCAGTCCCCACCCCAGGTCCCACACAGTTTTTTTTTTTTCAGTTAGTGCCAACTCAGCACTAGTGAGAACGGATGATAGGGGTGTTAGAGAGAGAATGAATAAGAGGGTTGCGAAACCTGAGGGTTAGTCCATTAGTAGAGAGATGTATAGTAGATACATCACGCATTTCCTCTTGGCTTCCCCCTTTCTTGTGTCACATCTTCTCCTTCTACTCCCGCCTGATACTAAGTCAACCAGGAACACCCTCTCCTCACACACACACCCTTTCCGACCCTGCTGTTCTGCTTGATGAGTCAGCGATCTGGCTTTTTGATCTTCTGCTTTTATTCCTTGGTTTATATATCTCTCAGCTACAGCGCCTTAATATACATGTCTGTATTTTCTAATTCTTTTCGAGTGTCTGAGGCCATTAGTTGTATTCAGCTCCATACTCCCGTCTAAAGCAATGGTAAGAAACAACATGAATTGTGCCCTTCGCCTTCAGTGCCTACACAAGCTAAATAAAAGAGGGGTAGTATTAAAGTAGTCTGAAGAATGATTTTATTTGTGCGGATATTACTCTTTTACATGTCATTAGTTGGCTTATTATTCAGATATATTTTCGTGATTATTTAAAGTAACTACCTGTATGTTCAGTAACAGTAGATTCTAAAGGGTTCTGACGATAGTGTATGACTCTTTGGATTACTGGGATTTTGGACTTTGTCCATCGTCCCGTATTCTAAAAAACATGAGAGAACCCAACGTTTCGGAAACTGGATATGTTTCAGTCCTCAGGGGGGGGGGGGTTGGGATGGGATACACCTACCCCGTTGGATCCGTTACAAAGAGCTAACTTCAGTCATTGGTCCATTGATTGGTGTAGCTCTTTCAGACGAACCCAACAGAGGAGATACTTCTCAACGCCGTCACCTGAGGACGAAAACAGATCCACTTTTCGAAACTTTGTGTTCTTTAGAATATAGGATGACGGAAAAAAGTCGGAAACTCAGCAATCTGCAATGTCGTACAATTAATACAGTCGAAGTTTACTGTTTTAAGGATTAACTTGAAGTCTACATAGAATCAGGAATCATAATCCTTAATAACGACGAGGCTGGAAATGTAGTTAGGCCGGTCACAGTGGCTGAGCGATCTAAGGCATGTACTATCGCTCGAAAGCCGCGATCGTGAGTTCGAATCCCATACAAACCATGGATGTTTGGTATGTGTATGCGTTTATTCTGTTTAGATAGCGGCCTTGCGACGAGCTGATCCCTCGTTCAAGGAGTCCTACCGTCTGTAAAATGATGACGAAACTGAACGTCAGAGGCCAGGGCGCTGTAGAGCCAGCGAAAAAAAAATGTAGCTAGTATCTCTAGAAAAATATTCCAACTTACATCTAGAATACATTTTTATGAAGTCTTCATGATACTGTCGCGTATCGGGCTTATATCGCGACAAATAACTTCTCGATGTATTTTGTATAGCGAATTTTATTTCACATTCGCACTTACAATCACCCAAATTACAATCTGACGATTACTGCTATCTGCAGTATCACAATTAGTACACTGAAAAATGCCACAATACAACTGACCTCGGCGACTGTTGCTTTGTAACTCGGCGGTAGCTCCAGGACTCGCTGACTGTCTCAGTACAACTGACTGTGAATAGCCTTCGCTGCGCCTCATGTAGCCTCGATCGGACCATACGGAAAACGGCCGCGTAATAGGCACCCTTTTTGCCTGGCGCTATGTTGCTATGTAACGCTAGCGGAGGTAACCGCTGTTACTATCGTAACGTCGCCGCTGTTGACTCGCGTTGCCTAGCGACCGCGATATCCCTCGGTGACGTCACCGCGGAGGGGAGTGGCGGGGCGGGAACTCGCCTATTACGCGAGCGTTACGTTACCGCTGGGGAGGTAGGGGTCAACATGTCACAATACTTTCGATGCACTCCAATTCTATTATTTTTCTGTGGGCATTAAACTGCGATGTTCTTGTGTCTCATCTTTATGCGATCTCCTACAACAGTGANTTAACGCTGAAAGAGAGACAGCTGCACTGGCTGCTAGGAAAACGCTCGCAATTGTCCCTGGAGAACAAAACCCTGTTATACAAGGCACTCTTAAAACATATATGGACCTATGGCATCGAGCTGTGGGGCTGCGCTCGACCATCCAATACCAAAATCCTCCAAACATTCCAATCGAAAACACTACGAAGAATCACAGGCGCACCATGGTACGTAACAAACGGAACTATCCACAACGATCTCAACATACCCCTCATCACGGAAGAGATCAGAAAACATGCCACCAGACACCGTACTCGGATAACAGGACACGAGAACCCGCTAATCGTTGAATTAACGAAACCGCACCCAGCAGCAAGACGACTGAGGACAACCTGGCCAGAAGACTTATGTAACTAAAAGGTAGAGTACTGCCACTGGGCAGCTGCCGCCTTCACGACATAAGCACCCATCGCATTTACTTATTACTTACAGTGGTCAAGTAGATTGTAAATTGACGTAAAAAAATCTTTATGCATGTGAGCGCCAAGTCCGTTAACCCCTACATGCACGCAGCTGATACTCTTCTCGGCAGCCCAGAACAGGGCGCTACCACTCCATAAAGAGTGAACTAGTGCTACATCGTAACACACTGCAGGTTGTACAGCTGTTGCAGACGTATTAATAATGTATTAATGACATTTTTCTTCATAACAAGTACTAACTGTTGCTCTAAACGGTAAAGTTAAATAAATTGTTTATCCAGTTATGTGTTCAAGGCCAGTTGCCTTGTTTTAAATGTACAGAAGATGTACATACAAATGCTTCGATATAACAAAATGATATTTTGTGTAAGAATTGTGTGTACGTTATTAATCGTGTAGTCCCTCATATTTACATCTTGTACTGGAAAATACTCTAAAATAAAAAGAAAATTCTCGAAATCAACGAGGCCTACCAGTGAAATACATAGCTCACTGTTGTTGAACAGAAGGACAAACAAACGATTGCCAGCATCCAGTTCTGTTCAATACTGTCGCAAATCCATTCGCAATAAGTTTCTAAGAGTCAGGCAGTAGCCAGGATATTTAACTATCCGAAATTTTCAGCAGGTTTTGTTTAAACACATTTTTGTTAGCCTAAATAGTTTCATGGGTATACATCAAGCAACGACAATGTTATTTTACACTGTTATTCTGACAGAAATAGACTCCTTCCACATCTGAGGGTTTCTTTCCTCCTTCCAAAACAGAAATAAAGTGCAAAGAACGCACAGTGTTTGTTTATGTTGTATGCCTTTCGGGTATATTTTGAACTTTATTTGTTAATGCACAGCCTTGATGGAAGTGCGTTTTTGTGCTGGAATTTCATTCTTTTTCTAAAAAGTGACATTTTAATTGCCAGGTTCATTTAGTGCGAGTGTGGGGAGGGGTGAAGAATGGGAAGGAAACGTTCAGAATTACCTTTCCCATTCCACTTAAAGTCACATTTGTCGATAATTATTACATGGATCTAATCTCGGATGGTCGCATATAGAACTGCGCAGTGTGTCCTAGCTCCACATTGCAGCCAACACCCACGTTAACGCAGGAAGCCCTCACAACACACAACTTTCATAGCGACTTGCAACCCTAATTCATCATCCCTGCTTTGCCCTCCGGCTTCTCTGGATTCTGGTTTGCTGGAGTGTCCTTTTTTACGTGAGTTGTAAATAATACAGTTTTCTAATAGATAAGGTCTGGCTACATAGTAAAAACGCAAGAAACTTACTTGTAATACCTCATAATCGGACTACTGAGATCTAATGTAATTAACGGGGTGGTTGCGTAGTGTGAGGAATGGTAGCAATATATATATTTGGCAGATGCACACTGTGATTTTCTGAATTTAGCTAGACTACAGATATATTCTGTTTCATGTGATAATGATAACCACTGTATGAATATGTGTTTCAGAAAAAATGGTATTGCTAACTTTTTATGTCAGATCTAACTTTTCTATATAGGTAGTAATAAGTACAGGGCCATCGAAAAAGAATGCAAGGCTTATAGAAAATTATGACTCAAAAACTGTTAACATTTCGACTTAATTTAAGTGTTCAATTTCTAAGAAATGTCTAAAATTTGTGTTTAAATTTTTTTATATGTGCTCCATTTGTTGCTCGGCAGCTATCGAAACTCTATTCGATCTCATGCCAAGTCCTCTGAATCATACTGTAGTTACCGTTGTGATGCCTGCTCTCCTCCTATCCCGTAGGCGCTGGAGGTCCAGAATCTTTTCAGCATACTCAGTGTGCCTGACATATCCCCAAAAAGTCCATCGGGATATCATTTGGCCTTCTTGGAGGCCAGAAAATTGGTCCGCCCCCCTTATTCAAGGCGTTGCGCACAAGTATCGAAGGGTCAACCGACAAAAGTATCTCAACACCACTCGCTACCCACCACCACTGAACTTATCCAAAACTTAACATTCTTTCGCCGCACCTTAAAACTAGAATAATTTCGATATGTTTAACAATTTTTTTAATTACATATTTTTATAATCCCGGCATTCTTTTTCGATGACCCCGTGTATACAAAATGTTTATGGTTATGAGGGTATGTGATATATGTAATATAATGTGTGTACTTACACAAGATGCATGTATGATTCTGTACACTTGCATACATCTACATGCGTATGTATGTAACTTGCCGTAGCATATCCTCAACATTTTATATTAAGTAGAGTACCTTGCATTAATATTATTGTGACGTGTATGAGTGACTCTCGACAGGATGTTGGATTTATTGACGGCTTTAACACACAACTAGTAATTATACTAAATTATGACGCCATCGCTAATTTCCACACTTTACAAATCACTAGAGCACACAGACTATTGTTCTTACTCTGTTACAGTCTCCACTGGACGTCTCCTGGTAACGGTTCCAACAATGGATATTCCTCTGCTTCCGTTCTCAAGTTCTCTTTGAATGGCCGCTACCTTCCAACTGCCTATTGTTGTTCCAATTGTTATAGCCCCTCGGCACGGACCACTGTAGAAAACATAGTTTCGAACAGTACCTCTCCTATTGCGCACGGACTGTTACCGCAGGAAACTGTTTGCGATCGTTGCCTAGAAACGGCTCTACGAGCTACAGTATTTATAACGCTTTGTTATACATTTATATCCTGACGACCGCTACGTGTTTCCACCCTGAAAGTCTTGACACTAGATGGAAGGAGTTTGGAGTAAACCCCCTTCTCTTCCTTCTCATAAAATAATAATTAGCGCAAATTTTCCTCGAAATTTGTTGAATTTGAGGTTCTCACGGCAGTGATTGTGAAGATTACAGTTTTATGGGTTTTGATATTTGCAAGGTTAAGTTCGTCGGAGACGGTGGGTACCTTTGCTTATTAGTAACAAACTTGTGAAGTACATCTGTAGCGAGGAGACTCGCCATCCCTACTTAGGATCTCGTAAAGTTGGACACTTAAGCTGCAGAGCCAGTGTTAGAGCAATACGGTACAGCCCTGATCCTCATATCTTGTTGGAAATAAAAAGACCAGTGACGTCACATGGATTATAAGTTTGATTTATGAAAGTACGGGCCCGGTACTGTTGATGTCAGTGTATAATTCCAAGGGAGTCGTCCTCCTCTGCTCTAACCCTATATCCCCGTTTCTCACAGGTCAAGTTGTGGGTATATAAAACATTCATATGAGCCATTGGTTTGTAAAATATTCAGTATGTACGTCATTTCTTCTGTCAGTCCCATAATCGGAGATTCCCTGCATAAATTTCCAAGACGTATATCATTTGTTTTCTTGGGAATCAACTTCACTTACAAATTTAAATCATGGCACTGCCATCATATCGAGTTCCATAACGGATTCGGAATTCATACCCATTTTCTTACTGTAGGACCATACGTGATGCTCCAATTTTCTCACAGCTTACATCTCGTGAATATTCTGAATTATCTTTCGGCGCTTCACAATCCATGCAAGAAAATGATTCATTATTTAAATATGACTTCATTTGCATAAGATTAGTATTTCTCACTGCCTTTAGGGAAAAATGCGATAGTGCCTTAAAAGAGACAACTGCCAGTTCTTTCCCTATTCCAACTCATAGCTCGAAATTATTTTAACATACGATATATTTTATTGGCTTTACACAGCGACAGTTCGTTGCGAGTCGAGCAAAGAGTCAACCGCCAGGAATGAGATAATCAGAGAAGGCAGACATAAAATTAACTACGGGTTCACCATCTGATGACACAGATGCCGTAGAGGAGAATTGAAACTCGGAACATAGCAACTTACATGAAAATATAAGAAAGATATGCAGCGATTTTTCCTTCCCAAAAATTCTTCGTAGCTATGCTGTTCAGAAAATTTCGTGATGGAAGAGAGGCACAGTGCGTATTGAAAATCATAGTTTAGTTATAGTAATCAGTCACTTCCGATATAAGAACAGATGTTTCTTTCTTCGTTGACATAACATAACATCAAAGAATTTAATTTATGTTTGTAGATTTTTTAAATATTTCTCATACTACAGCATTGTCACTAATTCGTGATAAGCGTTATACTATTTATCATAACGTCGTGTAGGGTTGCAATACAAATACTTAAATGAAAATCAATTAAAGATATCAATTGTATCTTATCACTTCACTATAATGCATCACCCCAAACCGTATCATCACGATACTGAATGATATTTTGCATCATTAGTTATCAGACGATTTACTTTTTTACGTATATTTAGAAAAAATGATCGTTATATAAAGAAACACACACAAAACAATACGCCTGTATCGAAATAATGCTTAGCGAATCATGGGTTTTCTTTTTGTTAGAATATTCAGCTTGCCTGTGAATGTGCTGCTCTCTTTGAGTAGAACACGGAAATAACTTCCAGGGCGTGACAGCGCGATAAGCCAACTGCACGGAAGAACTAGCTGATAACAATTAACGATACTGTACAGGGTTTCGTTATCGTTCTGGTTAATTTAACTGAATATGAACAATGTACATGCAAATGAGACTTTAAAATATTGAAACAAAGTTCCCCTCCTTTCTTCATACGCAGGTATAATTCAAGAGTTGCAATAAAAGAGTTTGAGTACGTACTTAAAACTAATTAACATGTGTATTCGTTCGTTTTAACGATACGGTATGGAGGTTACTCGTTTACTTTGCTTTTTAAGGTGGAAATATTGCTTCTAACGGGTTCACAGGAAGAATTAAATTGCGGTATACAAGTAAAAATAAGGGTTCTTGCTATGTAGTGTTTATGTCAAGGTCTTTCGAAGTTGAATGAACTAACACTTCGCTGGGAGCTAATTACGATCTTGTTTAATTGTATCAAGTAGCCGACAAATCTCCGTTATTCTAAATCTAAATATTCACTTTTACTTTTATGGAAGGCTGCAAACACATTTGGACGAGTAATTGTAAGGGTTCATTTGTGTAGGATGTGCTTCTGACTCTCATTTATGTGTACTCACAGTATTAAGGAACACAGTGAAGAAGAGATGGGTGGCTTGTGAAGAACGCAGGAAACTAAATTAGTCGTCAACATGGCATATTCATTCCTAAAAAGAGATTGTTATAAGAACCCTCTCCTTCATACTTATGTGTTAAGTGTGAGATTGGTGTTTAATCTAATGTTCTGTTTTATTTTCCCTTCCTTTTAAAAACATCAGGGCAAATAACTCATCCCATACTACACACATACATCTATATACCTAAATGTTTCTGACGGAAGCCGTGGACTGGATGTAATTTGATTTGGAATGGATGTGGTAGGATGCAGTGTCCTAGAAACGGATTTAAACTGCGTGTCTGCGTGTGCAGCTAATATTTTCCTGGGGGAACTGTAGCTGTTACTCGCTTCACTTGCTCCGTGATTTATACTCTCATTATTACAGAGACCAGTTGAACTGAAAACAAGTATGAGTATTCCATTAAACTGAAATATTAAATTGCATTCGTTTTGAAATTGATATTCCTAACGTGGATTCTGCTTAGATTGACCGTCAGACACACTCATGAAATCTTAACGAATTTTATGCACGTCAGTTACTTTTAACTCATATTCACACATTAGAATAAAATGCAGAATTACATCTCACATGTGATACATGATTTGTTTAAGGATTACATTCTGTACTACACTGCACTGCACTGTTCTGTAATATGAACCACGCAACGTATTGAACCACATAATATAAACAGCACACATTAACCATTGGCTCCCGACAACATGAAAGAAGAGGGATCTATTCTCTAGGAAGACGGTAACATTATGATACTAACACGGCGAGCCAGTGCAGCAAACATTACTATACGTGGTCTACTGCAGTAGCAAACACGAAGCTACTCGCAGCTTATAATATTTTGAAAGATCATTTTAAAATATCAAATTGTGGATTTAACATCACCTGAGTATGTTTAACCGATTGTTAGGCCGCGCTATAGCTCAAGCGATTAGTCGCTGACTTCCCACCGCGACGGCCCGGGTTCGAGCCCGGGTCTGGTCAAGTGGAATTTGTGGTGGACAAAGTGGCGCTGGGAGGGTTTTCTCCAAGTACCTCGGTTTCCCGTGCCAAACTTCATTCCACCAAATTCTCCATCATCATAATCACCCGGGGCAGGCTACAATAGGCCAATCAGTGGCCGCCTTGCCGAGTGGACTTAGTTGGACTCCACTTCACACTAAGCGAATTTAAAAAGAATTAAAACCTATTGTTATATATATGGCTTTATCACATGCGTTTTTATTCTGATTTTATTCCTATTTTGTTGTATTCTATTGCTTATTTTAACCAAAGTGTAGTCTAAGTTTTGTATAGATTGTGAATTGAATATGAAATAACTTGTATCGAGCAATTTATACAAATGGAAATATTAGCGTTACAGTTTAGTAATAGTATGTGAGAAACTTGCAGCATCTGAAGATGACCCATTTGAGGTCGAACATGCAGCGGGTGCTATATAAATTAATAAATCATAAAATATTATTGCGTTCGCAGTAAGAATTGTATATTTTCAATGTGATATAAGAATTGAGACTAAATGTACGTGTAATATGGAGAGAGTGTTCTGGGAAAATGCAACGATCTCTCTTTCTCTGTATATCTGTGTCTGTCTCTGCGCTGCGAAAACAGAACACATGAGAGACGCTTTTGATTAATATTGCATGGAAGATGTTCACATTTCCCTCTCAGCGTTCAACGGGCAAACTGAAAAATGTATTATTAATGCCTCATGAACGGAGAGAGTAACGGTAAGATTGGTAAGAAATGAAATCTAGCCTATAGGCTTATTCTGCTGGCGAGAGGACAGGTTGATTGGATAAAATACCAATTATTCAACATAGACTCGCACTGTGATACAGACGGTCTCCAAACCTAAATGGGACTGAGATTTATAACAAAGAGAGTGCAAGTACAGAAGATCTATCCCTTAGGCCCTGTTAGCCATGTGAACTCCCTGTGACCGCTTGGGTGATGGTCTAAGTCATACGTGTGTTACCAACGCCCATTGCGATGGCTGCAGAACCAAGTTCAGTAAGTTAATTCCAGAAGAACCCGAAGAACGTTCTTACAACATTGTGGATGGAGCATGTTGGGCATACGAATGGTTTCCGTTGAAGTGCGTCTGTCCCCTCGGTAAAAAAAAAAATATATTATGGAGACATTAAATTTGCCAGCTGTAGACGGGATAGCGAGTGTCACGTTTATGTCACGTAGAACCATGGCTGTGCTTCTCAGTTAACATGCATCTCTTTAGACCTGTGGCATATTACGGAAAACGGAGTTTAACCCAGTAGCGGGTATTTATTGAGTTAGAGCATACTTTCTTTGTGGTGAAGTTTTAAGATTAGAATGTAATAGGTGCTTTCATGTATGCCCCGTTGATAACAAAAGGTAAAGTTATCCCTGTGCTTACATAATTAAACAGTGCGTCATGAAGGCGTATAGGGGAGTGGATGTATAGAGCCACATTTTCTTGACCTCGACACTAGCTGGAGGCGAGTAGTCAGCTTCATACCCCGGCCGATTTACCCCCGGGGAAAGAGCTCCTGGTACCCATTGGATAGGAGGTTGGGTGGGCCCCGAGGCCGGTCTTGACCCTACCACAACTCGACATCCGACCCCTCGGTCGTCCAGCCCGTAGCCAGTCGCTATACCGACTGAGCTATCCCGGCTCCTGTGTCCCTTTCATGCATAAAATGTTTATGTGGGAAAGCCACAAGTTCCAATAACACCAATCTATAACGTAATTAGTATTCGTAGCTGAAGGTGCTCGCAATCTCCCGTTACAAGTTATTGTGATGTGACGCTACTGGGCACTGCAGCATGAGGAGAGTGGCTGTCCCAGTGCATTCATTTCAGTAGGTGGGAGGGGAAGCGTGTCACTCGATCATTGCCTTGAGTCACGGGGACATCATTTCTATTCAAGTATGTGCGCTACCATCACACAAGACCGGCTTTCAATTAAAATTAGAACGTTGCATCTGTCTCCTGCAGTTTATTGTCAGACTTTAAATAAGTGATCTAGGTGCGTGTCAGATAAAAATTAATCTTACTCGTCGTTGGAACCCAAAACACCTTAATTCATAAGAACAGACATGCTCGTTGCCACACATGATGTATTGCGCATGCCCCCAAACAATAAAACCAAGTTCTCTGCTGTTAATTGTTTCTATGGGGGCATTTCAAGCCCTCTTCCACTAGAGGTAAATTACATATTCACCCCGCTACGATATGAATGTGAATGTAAGTATAATTTTTCATGTTAATCCTGTTTTGCATGTTCTTTTGTCCACAAACAGGGCTGAGTTTGCTGGTGATTAATGATGGTACGAAGTAGACCTGAGCGTCAAGATACGGCAGGTTTGCTCTCTGGCTGTGTATCTGTCACGTATTGGTTTGTTTTAATAGCAAACATATACACACATCAGCGTGACTAGTCTAATTCTTCCTGTTACTAGAGCGCTCATAGCGAGAAATTCGTTCCTAAATTACTAAAACTGATGATGCATATTTGCAGGTTAATTCTGTTATGCAAAGTAAGAAAGTAAAATTTCTGTCAAAAATTGAAAATATTACATGACAGCCATGCGAAGCGTATTTTTCTTCTATAATTTGCTTGCTTGTATATTGAATTATTGTGACTAAGTGTTTGAATTTGCAGTGCAGTGCAGTGCAGTTAAGTTATTTTGCATTTTAAAGTTATCCCCCCAACCCTCTAATCAAAATTTTTTCTAAAGCAAATTATTAGTTTTGGAAAGAAAAAATGCTTTCATCAGTGACTTACTTTGCGTCCTAGGCCGCGCCATAGCTGAAGCGGTTAGTCGTTGGCTTCCCACAGCGGCGGCCCGAGTTCGATCCCATGTCTGGTCAAGTGGGATTTGTGGTAGACAAATTGGCGCTGGGGCAGGTTTTCTCCGAGTACTTCGGTTTCCCCTGCCAATCTTCATTCCACCAATTGCTCTACAATCACCCTCAACTATCATCTGGGACTGGTGCAATAGGCCAGAAGTGGCCACAGTACAAGGGACTTAGTCCCACCCCACTAGTAATAAAAAATACTTTGCGTCCTTACACTTGTGATTTCTAGAGTGGTATACATTCAAGAATTAATTCTTCTTCATCTTCTACCTTCTGTATTAGGTTCTCAGGCTTCTTTCCCATTAGAACTAATTTGAAAATATGAGTCATATAGACAGCTTGTAGGATTCCTTGGACGAGTGATCAGCCCGTCGTAAGAAAGGACAGTACATACAGAGAAAAAATGCAAACAGACATCCACATATCGAGTGGGATTAGAACCCATGATCGAGAGAGTAAAGACATTTCGTGGCTTAGACCTCGCGACTACTGTGATCAGCAATTAAATTTTATAAATGTATCTCACTAAACTGCATATACGCACGTTTAATAGGAGCCCAGTTCTATCACGCCTAAATCCTACAGCACTTGCCATAAGTAAGTCAGAGAAAACGTTGTCTTGCAGCTGTAGATTTTAATTTGTTTAGATAGAATCAGTCCGTGTTTCTAGTCTGCAGCGAACTATACCGATCGAGCGACCGCCGCTTGTCGGCGAAGTTAGTGCCAACTTTAGCGGATGGAGGGTGTCGCGTGGTCAGCGGAACGAATCTCCACGGCCGTTAATTTCGAGATTCTAGACCGGAGCCACTATTTCCTTGAAATATCTCCTCAATTATCCTCACGAGTCTGAGTGGACCCCTTTCGAGACCCACTACTTCTCAGAAAATCTGGTAGCTCCGGGAATCGAACAGGGACCTCTGGATCTGTAGCCAGCAACTCTAACCACTAGACCACAGAGGCGGTCGTTATGAAATCTTTACTTACGAGAAAGCATAATGGAGGAATATAAGAAGTATATAGAAGTAAAGGAAACAGTTTAGTTTTCTTCATAATCTGAAATAATACTAATATACGTACATTAATTCTGTTAAGTCGTCAGTCAGTGGCAAGAGTACATTAGCCGAACGTTTTACACTGCATGTTCCTTTAATACGCGGTAACATATGAATGAATTTAGAACTGAACATAAATATTAAACCTTCGGTTTAAATGACTTTATTCTATATGATTTTGGTATTATAATTAATTTTACCAAGTTAAATCCGTCAACGAGTTATTTCCGCTTCCTCCGCCCTTGAATTACGGATTCAGACATTTGTATTCAGAATTGATTATGAAGTAGTGAATCTTTTACATACTTGGCAGCATCCCTTGGACAGGATTAGCCTGCTGTTCCCGAAGTTTAAACGGCCTGAGTTTGAATACGACCACTCACTCCCGATAGAATTCAGATCTAGAAAGCCTACATGTCCTGATAACTACAAGGGACCCGCGTCAAACTAGTGAAAGCACACACATACGAAGGGGACACAAACATGGGGGCAGCAAAAGGAGAATAACGCGGAACGAAGGGAGAGTTAGTGCTAAAAGTGATATGCGGTCGCATGGAAATATACTGACTTAAGGTCTAGTGCAGTGCAACGGTTTCAAAAAGTGAACAGTTTCCTGAAGGTGACCAAGTAGGGCCCAAACACGTAGCAATTTGGTTATTTTACTGCTAATTTAAATTATAGAGGGATTGTGAACAATTTTGATTTGCGTTGAAGACGGAGGTGAATGAGTGAGTGGTACCTAGGTCAGAGAAAATTTTTCTTTTACTTTGTTCTCAAGCCCGTTGATATAGCCCATAACGTGGTTTCTATCTACACAGAATACATTGCCCAAAAGAACAGAATATCCATCGCTTTAGCGTGAGATGCGAAGGAATTTCAGCAACAAGTTTTTATAATGCGCCAGACAGAGCTAGGCTAGTGTGAACAGAATGTCCTACAGAGAGATTTTAATAGGCTTTTTTCATTATAATGAACAGGCCTAAACTATTTAGATTTTTAATGGAATTCAAATTAATATTCGCACTTTCTGACTGTTGATATAAACGTGACGAAACTTTTAGGAAAATTTTCGAAATATCTGCGATAAGAAAGAAAGGAAGGAAAGAAGAATGAATGAATGAAAGAGAAAGGAAGAGAATATTTAAGAACAATCACTGTTAAAACATGTATTTGATTTGTTCTTATTTTTCGAATACCTACTTTAGGGCTAATGCAGCTTTAGGCCTATAAATTAGTTTCATATTGATAAACGTAAACGACTTTAACAAATTTCAGTAAAATATTGCGGTTACTACATACAAAATGGCCGTTCACGGTAGCAAAGCGGTATAAGGCATGTACTGTCTTCGCTCGCTCGGAAGCCGGGATCGTGTGTTCGAGTCCCACACATGGCATGGATATTTGGTGCGTGAATGCATTATTCTGTGTTTGTGTGGCCCTCTGTTTAGGTAGAGGCCTTATGACGAGCTGATGAGTCATCCAAGGGGTCTAACGGGCTGCAAAATAATCATGAAACTGATAAATCAGCCCCATGCTCCAAAGTGGGAGCAAGTGTAAAAAAAAATACAATCAAACTTCATTGAGTATCGTATTTTCTTCATTAGAAATCAGTAGTTAGTTAGTTAGTTAGTTAGTTAGTTAGTTATTGGAGAGAGTGGGTTTCCCTATGCACTGAGACCTGTATTGGTCCATTGTGCTTCCCTATATGATTTCTACCAGTCTCTATATCCTACCGGTACTGGTGCTTACCATCAGTCCCGCCCAGCTAGCGAGACCGGCTCTACTAGCTGAGAGGTATCTATAATGCTTCCCCCATCTATCAGAGGTATTAGAGACTGCTGTTGGGCGGGAAACGTCCGTTAATTTGGCTCAGTGACCTCCTTTGGAGATATGAGGTTCTTTTACGTGCCGTAAAGCTACGACACGGGACCCACGGCTTAAAGTCCCTCCCGGAGGACTTGTTCCCTGAATTTTTCCGCCCTTAAAAATTCGACGACCTCCGCCGGGTATTTGAACCCGCTACCCCTAGACTACGGAGGCCGCTTTAGAAAACAGTAGCTCACGTAATTAGCAAATTTCCTGCCTTTTACGGAACTTAATTATTGTTTACCGTTCTCACAAGCACCCGTGATTGGAAATATCCTCAGCCAGATAAATCCAATCCATATCATTACTTCCTACTTTTAAATTAACAAATTTTTGTCAGACCCATATGTCTCAAATGATTTCCTTTCTTCAGGTTCTCCGATTAAAATTCCATAAGTATTTCTTATTTATTCGAAGTGTAATGGGCCTCATTGTCCTTAATAAACTACTCTGATGATATCTGGTAAAGAGTACAAGTTGTTGAATGATAATAATTTCTCATGGCTTCTGTATTTCCGCCCACGTATAGGTCCAAACGATCTCAGCATTTTGTTCTGAAACACCCAAATCTGTGTCCTTCCATGAATTTCAGAAATTAAGTTTCACACACAGAATAGAAAGAGAAATATAAAAACTGAATTCAATTGCTCTTTTATCACGTCTCCGTGACAAACTGAAAGACGAACAAATACATGAGAATGTGTCAAAGAGCCAAACTTTGCGCATATTGACACGGGGAAATTCCAACAAAATGACTCTCGGATTACCTACTCAAACAAACGCCCTCCGTTCATTACCCAAGCAAATATTCAATCATCCAATCGTCGGCGAATCAGAGGACCAATCATATGCTTCGTGGAACCGCTTGTTCGGTACCAGCGATTCGATCATGTCTGTAGTTCAAATATATATATATTTTTTTATCTCCAACATATCCCGTGAATGGACATGAAAACTGATGACATTCATGCGTATAAATAGACTTTATTAGCGATGCTAATTGATTGGTGCACGCATGGTGGCGGCATTGACCATCTCTGCCGTTTGCAACAAACAGTGCCAATTGTCACGGTGTATTTGACTGTCGTGTTGCGTTATAAGAAGATGCATCATGCATAACCATTAGATTTATGGAACACGGACACTTCATGTAAAGCTGATAACAGTTTGCTGTAAATTTGGTCTTGTGGCTACGGTACAGAATTCTCACGCCACATAGATTCATACTTACTAGGATTACAGTCGACAAATCTGCATCAGCAAACATTTTCTATAAGGTCTGTCGCTTCTCCAAACAGTTCATTCTAACATAGCCTTCTCTGTTTCTCTCTATCGAGCGGGTTTAGTAACATGGTGACTAGCCTTACCATTAGCAATGAAATAACCAGGTATAAATCGAAGTGATGAAAAACACGAATATAATTCAATCCAAAAAATGAAAAACAAACGCTGTGTCCTATAGTCCGCAAGCGAACTATACCGACCGAGCAACCGCAGCGCGTCGGCGAAGTTAGTTCCAACTTTAGCGGATAGAGGGTCCACTCATGAGGCTGAGTGAACCCAATTCCAGACCCACTACTTCTCAGAAAATCTGGTAGCGTCGGGAATCAAACCCGGGACATCTGGATCTGTAGCCAGGAACTCTGATCACTAGACCACAGAAGCTGTCCTAATAATTCAACCAACATAATAAATTAATAAACGAACAATTAAAATTCTGTTTGTAAAGAGAAATGACAACATAAAAACAATAATTTCTAATGAATATACTCGTGCAATTGTAGATTAACAAAATATTAATCAAGCACAATCAATAGCTATTTGTGTACTTTCAGCCATATTATAAACAAAATTTAAAATTTCAAAACGAATAGGCTGAACTGTTAATTTCAAACCGACAGGATATGAAAACGTAAATAAAGACAGAATTATTTCTGTAATAATTTTATGCTGGATGACAACGCTACGGAACATACACGTATATGTTAAGTAGCTCCATGCATCCTCCTTGTTATACACATGAGACATTTGGAACACCACTGGACCGGATCTCATGGGAGTTCTACACAATCTGTAGAACTGTTACAGTTTCGCGTGAGTTCTGAAACAAATGAAGGAAACTTATGCTTGAAAACCTCCACGTGTTTCTGATCATGTCCCGAATTTAAGCCGTTTGCACATTTTTCGGAACAATTTTTACTTTCGCGGAGACGCTGTTGAACAAAATGAAGTATACATTTTATATCCGGGGAAAAAAATTCACAAATATCACGGATTTCGAGATAAAGAAAGTGGGGCTGCACGTGGCCCAAATGGTTACCGAAGTTTCTTATTCTCGATAGGAACGAGACGAAGAGTGTATCCTCATGAATTTGTAAGTGTACACATAGATACCTGTATACTGTCACGATGTAGGGGTGTGCGTGACTATAGACGGGGTTTTGGACTACTGAATTTAGTGACTACTTAAAACAGTACTACAAATAACTATAACATTGTCGATATTTCCACACTTTATAGTTCACTGTTACACATACTAGTGTCCACAGTGTATTACGGTTTCCACTGTCCGTTTCCTGACAACGGATTTTAACATAGAAACTATAACAATCTCACTGAATTACACACTCCAGATATCACTCTATTACAGCACACACACAGTTTTCTCTTCCCAGCCCGACTGACAACTGAAATCATAGCACCATTAACTCTCGACTGACTGTTCTGAACTAAACTCTTCTCTATCACCACTTAGCACGGACCGAATAGGAAATATTGTTACCAACAGTTCTTCTATTTTTGTTTACGTAGCAGTTTCCGCGGGATCTTCTTTACCGAGCCATTCCCTATGAATGGACATCTCTGGCTTCACTATTCCGGCCCTCAGGAGTAATGTTAATACGTGTATATTTAATTGACATTTACTTGATATTGCTGCCAAGTCCGTAATTTGGATCAAACAACTCCCATCTACAAGAAAAAATTCTTCAATTGTTTTAGCAAAAGTAGCAATTAAGATAAAAGTTACAGTCTTTACTGAATTTAGGGTGCCTTGATATCACATTTGTTTTATTCGTTTAATATAGTGATCGATTGCAAACAGAACTTGAAGTATATATTAAACAAGTTATAATTAACTTATTTAATTTTTTAGTGTATGCAGTAACAGTGAAGAGTGAAGGCTTAATACTGATTCTTTATTTATTGCGGAATTAAAGAATATTAGCTGTATTTTCCCTTCTTATACATCTCAGTAATTTGAAGGTCATGGACATCAGCATGCCATGTTGAAAGTACTCTTACATTGCTGTCATAATTGATTTTTATTAGAAATCCTGTTTGGTGAAGGCAAGATTCGAGAGATGAAGCAAAAGGTACGGAGAGGCAATTAATAAAATGACGCGTATGCCCAGTGCTAGGCAACGGTTCAGTAAACACGTTTCCGTTCCACAAGCTCTCCGCAATAAGACATCCATTGCTAGGTAACGGACTGATAGACGCGCGTTCTGGGCAACAGTATACATCCATTTTTAGGAAATGTACTTGTTTTCATGGGTCCTCCTTGAGGTTATATAAGTAGTTCAGAACAGAGTCTGAGTCAGAATGGAGGGAGTCCCTAGCAGTGAAGGAAGAAGAGTTTGGCTGAAGAGTTATTGCGAGCTATTGTAATTTATTATGATTACGAGTGATTGTAGAAGAGCTGATCAATAAATGCAATCATTCCAATCCAAACCTCGTTTATTAGTCACGCTCATAAATCGAGACAATAAAGTAATGAAAGCTTACTGTCTATTAATGCTTTTTGGTATGTGTGTTTGCGTGTATATATGTAAAATGCATTCACTCCTGGCACGTGACGTATGATTCCATATTATTATCGTAATGCCACATTTTCTGTATTTTATGCTGAATAACATGAAGTATTTTATGTTCATACCCCAAAATTAATATTGCTAAATTATGTATTTTCCTACAAATATCACATACCAATGATAAAGTACCCCCTGAGACTTTGAAGCTAACTAAACATTCTTCCGGAAATCATACGTGTAGCATAATGTAGAATAATGGTTCAGATTTAAATAGACCTAGACAAATATTAATGACTGTAAATGACATCACATGTCGTTTAATGGACACATTTCGAATCCTGGCTCTCGGGTTAGACAGAATCGGGTAGAAGCTTTTTAATTGTATCGCCTGGAATGTAATGGATATATCCCGCACCCCCATTCTGTGGGGTCAGACCCCACTAAATGGACGCTGATGGATGAACGATGGACATATCAAGCAAAATCTATTGTGCTCAGAATAACACTCGTTCCCAGAAAGAAAACAAAATTCCTTTCAACGGTGCTTAGAAACGTTGGAGAATAATGCTATAAAATTATTGTACACTGGCTTTTCAGCAGCTAATGTTTCCTAATTGCCGGTCACGGTAGCCGAGCGGTATGTGTGTGTGCGTTTTTCTGTGTTTGTGTACAGGTAGAGGCCTTGCGACGAGCTGATCGCCCGCCCAAGGAGTCCTACTGAATGTGTAAGATCTAGAAAAACCGAAGTGAACGGAGACGTTCATGGAGGTAGGCCCACTGGGGCTGTAGTGCCAAGGAAAAAAAAATATTCTCATAAACAGAACGCTTTAAATATTTAGATTATTTGAGGTTAATATAATGAATAATATAATTATTAATATAATAATATTAATATTAATAATATAATGAGTGGGATCAGGTCGATCGGGCTCTTGATAAGTTCAGGCCACAACAGCTAGAGTAGCATATTGGTATTATCATCACAGAACTTTAGTAATTGCTATGGAAACACGTATGCAAGGTCAGAGTGCACGTGAGTAGCATTCCTGCCGCCATATTCACACGATATACATGCACAAACATGCAGACACAGAGATTAATCGCTAATTGGTTAGATGTCGCTTGTGGAACACATGTCACTGCTGTGTATCCTTTTCAAGATGAAGAATGTAGAGGGGGAATACAAAAATAAGGGGAATTTTAATACTGCATAGCTACCATTTCCCTAGCGGCCTCCGTAGTCTAGAGGTAACGTTCCCACCTTATGACTCGTGGTACGTGGGTTCAAATACCCGGCTGAGGTCGTCGAATTTTTAAGGGCGGACAAATTCAGGGAAAAAGTCCTCCGGGAGGGACTTTAAGCTTTGTGTCCCGTGTCGTAACTTTACGGCACGTAAAAGAACCACTGAGCCAAATTCCAGGACGTTTCCCACCCAACAATAGTCTCTAAGGCCTCCGATAGATGGGGGAAGCATTATAGACACCGCTAAGCAAGTGGCCGAACTCGCTTGCTCGGCGCGACTGATGGTACGCACCATTTATCGGTAGGGTAAAGAGACTGGTAGAATATCATAGAGGGAAGCACAATAGATCAAACTGGTCGCGGTGCATGGGGAAGCCCACCCTCTCTAAATAATAATAATAATAAAATAATACCATTTGCCTGATGTTTGTTTTGAAGTTTTGGGCTTAACTCTCGAGACTGATAGCCTTAAGTGATATGAGTGAACCCTTTACATGAAAGGGGAGTGATACAATACTTGTCTCGCTTCCATACTGACTCACTCATGGAGCTGACCCTTCTTGAGGAGAAGCCTAATTTGCAGCTACGCAAGAATTTTCCATCATTTTGTGGAACCCGAAGGTTCATTACCGTGTTCACAAGAGCCCTCCACTGGTCTCTACAGTGAACCGGATCAATTCAATCAATACCACTCCATCCTATCTCTCTAAGATCCATTTTATTATTGTCCACCCATCTACGCCTTGGTCTTCCCAGAGGTCACCTTCCTTCTCGCTTTCCCACCAATATTCTATATACATTCCTCATCTCCCCCATTCGTGCTACATGCCCTGCCCACCTCATCCTCCTTGACTTGATGATTCTAATTATACTTGGAGAAGAGTACAAGTTATGAAGCTCCTCATTATGCAGTTTTCTTCAACCTCCTGTCACTTCATCCCTCTTCGGTCCAAATATTCTCCTCAACACCCTGTTCTCAAATACCCTCAGTCTATGTTCCTCTATTAATATCAGAGATCAAGTTTCACAACCATACAGAACCATAGGCAAAATTATAATTTTATATATTCTAATTTTTATATTTTTGGACAGCAGACGAGAAGACAAATAGACATCTCACAAGACTTAATTACATTCCAATAAAAACAAAACTTAAATAAATAATTAAGTATAAATGAAAAGAATCAGTCTATCCCTGCCGAAATTTTAAAACAATTTAATTTAATACGAATTTGTAAACAAGATACGGGAGAATCGGTCCAGAAGTATACAGAAGCATTACATAAATAGTAATTAAACCTCGTATAACTTGAAGACGTGACGCTTAAATGCTGTACCTTGTGTGTAGTCATACTCACACTTCATCACTCTCCGTAGGATTCTCACAATTCCCTCTCGCGGTTTTTTGGAGAAACAGAATTTACGTCCCGAGTTCGCTGAAGAGCCGCGATTGCTGCCTGTTTCAGTTCAGTAAACCTGACCACACGAATTCTCATCATCTGCAATATTTTACGGGCTGCAGATATAACCTTTCCATTCGTAAACTTTGTATGGTAACTGTGGATACTGCATAATGATTTTTTGACTTATGTTCTTGTTGCAGTTTAACGGTAGTTGATCCAGTGGTGTTACGTGCGGCAGATTCATAAACAAGATTATGAAAGCAACACAAAGATTCCCACAGTTTGGATTTTCGATTAAGCTAGATGCACAATACCCCCTGCTTTGTTTACATATACATACCTCGGGGTATGGCGATTTTCAGAATATAGACTCTGCTATGGTATTCAGTGATTTCAATGCAGTTGCAAATATTGGAAGTGAGATTCAATTACCTCATTTTGAATGGAGATTAGATGCGTTTAGATTACAGCACAGCGCTAGCCCTGTAGTCGAAGTAGTAATCTCTCTAACCAGCCAGCGTTTTGGTATTATTTTCATGAACAGTGTAAAATGCTGCAACGCAGTGTGAAAAAATTACCCCCATTCTGTCAGTCCCGCGGTTTAGATTTGCGTTGTTTCGAAGTTGAAAATATCTGGTGTACAATGACGGGATATATAAGTAACAAGTAGATTAAAGTGAATTTAAACCATGTTCTGGTTTACCTAAACACGCTTTCATCAGTTAACGTCATGAGAATCAGGTTTCACATGAACAATATATTATCAGAATATGTCGATGCAGGACACTATTAACCAGCAGCATAAAGCTCCCAACTCACTAATATCTCACTCCTTTTGGATTTATGAGAATTTATGCCTTGCTTCGTTAGTTCGGTACTGAAGTCCTGCTGTATGGATATTTTCGTAAGGAAAAGAACGCACACTCATATGACATGGAAATTTGTGAAATACCGCGGTAACGTAGTTGGTTGAGGCACTATGCTACAAGCCGGAAGGTCGCGGGTTCAAGTCCCGATGAGGTAATTGGATTTCTTTCAATTGACATAATCCTTCCAGCCGCACTATGACCCAGGGGTCGACTCAGTCTCTAACAGAAATAAGTACCAGGAATATTCTTGGGGGTAAAGGGCGGCCAGCGCGTAGAGCTGACATCATTGCCGCCATCTATGAGCCAATTGTCTAAAAAATGTGGGAACCTCAACATCTCAAAACCTTATGGGCCTCCACGGCCTGTTACAGGGATACCTTTACGTTTTACTTACAGGTATTTTCACGTCGGGTGGAACTGTGAGATTAGCCCCTCTGCCTACCTAGAACCGCATTATTTTTTTTTTCCTGTGGCGCTACAGCCCCAATTTGGGCCTAGGCCTACCTCCATGAAACTCTCCGTTTCACTTCGGTTTACTAGATCTTACACATACGGTAGGACTCCTTGGGCGAGTGATCAGCTCTTCGCAAGGCCTCTACCTGTAGACAAACACAGAAAAACGCACACAAACATCCATGCCCTGAGTGGGATTCGAACCCACGATCCCGGCTTCCGACCGAGCGAAGACAGTACATGCCTTAGACCGCTCGGCTACCGTGACCGGCAGAACCGCATTATACTTTATATTATTCATTTATCAAAGTGAGTTTAGTAAATGTATTGCGCGAACTAACCACCGGAACATCTGAAGCTTCCTGTCGGGAGGGTACACTGCAACGTTTCGTCCACTAGCCCCAAGAGAACAGTTTCCTGCAGCGCGATGTGGTCTGTTACGGTAATTACGTAACTGACTTTGATGACTTTGACCACTATCAGTGGAAGACTGTATTCGGAAATAGACTCCCCTCGAAACTACTGCCGACTGCTGTACTGAACAAATAAAACAGACAATGAACGAGCCCACACCGTCGTAGTTTGCAAGAGCACGCTCATGTTTTCATTTGGAAGGACGTACTGATGGGTGGTAACACGTTGATGAACCGAAAGTTGAAGAGTTCTGTCTCCTTTAATACTCATATAACGCCGTGTAGATCCGGTTACTGCGCGTACCTTATTTGTAGACTTCGTAGAATTAGGTACATGACCTGTTCCGGCTCAGTCATCTATAGCTGTTCCGACCACATATTTACACATTTTCCCGTAACCCTTCTCATTCTTGCCTTCGGCTTTAATGTTAGTTTTACAAATTTGTCATCCTCCCTTCTTCGAATGCGACAGATCTTCAATTTGTCAGTCAGTTAAAAAATTTAATCATTCTCAAATACCTTAATTTCGTTGTTTGCCTCAGTCCCCTTAACTAATCCAGCATGTTAGAGCAAATTTTTAGAAATGTACGTATTATTTTTTCTCTTCACCCACAATAACATGTATGCAAGCCTCGTGATATTGCCACTTTTAAAAGTAAAATGTTATGTGTTACTTTTCTGACTGCCCTGTTTAATGTTATTTATCGTTGGCACACAGAGAGTTTAATCTAGATATTTTATTATCGATTTCAGCAATTTCGATGTAGGCCTGTGGTATTCTGTAACACAAGCTTGACACCTTTCTTTAGAATCTATTAATTTACAAACAGTTCATAATCTAATGTACATCTTTAAGAGTTATCTACATACATTTATAGGTAGATATTTTAAAATTATGAGTTTAGATAATGTTCTATAAAGTATGCACAGTCATGGCATTATCTTATGCAAAACAACTTCAAATTAATGGAATATAAAGTGTCACGTGGGTATACTTACAAAATGAAAAGCTTCAATAAATATTATTAAGGCAATCGATTCAAGGGCTGTAAGGTTCACGAAATAGTAGTAGACGCGGGAATAGGAAACATTTTACGTATGCCCTGAAGGGAAGCGACAATTGAAGAGAACAGTCGTAACGAGGGAGGATAACATTTACTTTTTAAATACAGTGGAATTACAAGGATATTCGTGATAGCCAAATGAAGATATTTGAATCTTTAATGCTGTAGTTGACCTGAATTAAATTCGCTAGTATTTTATTTCTGCGCCTCCTTTCCTTAATGTAGCCGTATTTTTATAGTGGTGTAAGATATTTCACGGTGATAAAAGGCACTTCGGTACTTCCGAACATAGTAATGATTTGTATCAGTCTGCTGAACTTGGATGATTTCTACTATTCCAAAATTTAAAGGGAAATTAAGGTTATTGGAGTTTATAAAATTCAAGAAAATTAATAATCGTATTTTGAACACGCATTCAGTCTCACTTCTAGTGGCGTCAGACTGGCCGAACTTGGAAAGTTTCTTCCCGAGTGCAGTGACAACAACGAAAGTATTCGTTCCTATATCTCAGCTGATGTATTCATTTCTCGCTGGCTGCACGCAACTGCACGAAGCTGTACACCGTCGGTTAGGTCACACAACAGAAAGTGACTTATGCCTGGACTGAATATCAGTCCAAATTTTGATCCTGCGGTATTGTTTGGTTCATATTGTAATGTGGGATCTGGGATACCTCAGGCGGTATAGTGATTAGGCTGGATACAGAAGAATTGGAGTTCAGTTCCCGGTACGGCTAGGATATTTCTCTCTTCTCCACGGCCTCCAGGCTGGCTCTGGGGCTCACCCACATTGGCTCACCAAATCTCATATACAATGAGTTCCGGGGCTTGATTGCATTTGGTAGTGGCTCTGTCCAGTCACCTTATATAAGACCAAGACTAAGAATTGTGGATCGATACCTCAGTTCCCCCATACGTCTTCATGCCGTGTTAATAATTAATTAAGCACAGGCGTAATTTTACTCACATCTTTCAGAATGGAATATGAATAACAAATAGTTTTCAGGCTTACCAAAACAGAGTTATCTTGTACCATGAATCATTCTACAGGCGGTGCTGGAAAGTCTGCACATCATGAACAATGTAAACTGTAGGCGTTCAGGATAGATAGACGAACCAAGAAACGGGTTTTGTTGTTGATTTATCTGTTTTCCGGGAAGTAGTATACCAATTGTTTAGTAATCATTATCTGTATCAGAATATATGCCCTCATTGTTGTGCAAATAATGATTGAGGAGGACGTGAAAGGAAGTGGTAGGTACTAACGCTTCATTTTCCTGGAATAACTGAGGATAACCACGAAAATCCTAACCGCGATAGCCATTTCCCGGTGCGAGTGGAACTCTATGTCATATTATTATTTATATTTCAAAAAACAGTGGAACTTGACCCACTGCAGATGTTCTACTTGCTGACGAGAAGTTACACTGCCTTGGCTGACGCGTCAAGCTGTATCATCTGCTGTCACAAAGCTCTCCTCTTTGGCCCAGGAGGTGACCGTTTCGAATCCAGACCAGGAGAACGGTTTCACTCATTCACTCATTCTTCGCAGGCAAACGTCAGGATAATACCTTGATTAAGCCACAACCATTATCTTTATTATACTTTCTAATTCATTATTATTTTCTTCAGTCCTTCGACGTTGTACATTTCTAAGTTACCGACAGTGTCGCTGAATAAGCCACAAATAAGCAAATGAATGTACAGATTATTAAAGATTAACAACCCCGTCCAGTGTGGTTGATAAATCTCCTATTTAATGTTATTTATCAGTCACACTGGACTGAGTTGATAACCTTTTATAATATTGCTAGTGTGACGGACCAGGATGAGACAAGTCGAATGTACAGTTTTATTACAACTCTTACCGCCGAAAGGCAACGTCTACCTCGTTTATTACAATTACTTCAACTAAGGCCAAATTTCCTGTTCAGCGGTACAGTTCTGCTGAATATTCAGGACACTGCGAAATGAAGTTCGGTTATCTTGATTGGAATTATACGTTACTTTCCTCGGCCCCTACATAAACATGGCTTAAAATAGTCCACAGCCGCTGCTTTCTGCATCCACTCAGATTCATTATTCACATATGATACATACATACATTTCCATGATGTATTCTGAATAACTGAAAGCCCCAATACATAAATCATGAATTATTACTCGTAGATTTGTTATCCTGATGATCGTGACCACCAGAATTATCAGAGATACGTATTATTTGTTTATTTAGCAATTGTTTCGCAACTGTCTGATTATGTACGGAAGTTGGTTAACGAAATATTTAATGAAAAAAGGTTAAGGAAGCTGTAGACGCCTATGTGATAGTGTTGTTCCAGCATATGCCTGTAAAGTCTCTGGGAATAGATGGAACGCCACGCTCAGGACAGATGACTTCCGGCCAAGTGTTGAACACTGATAATCCCAGTGAGTTAGCAAGAATGCTGATAACTCTAACATAATTTCTGGGAAACACTGATAATCCCAGTGAGTTAGCAAGAATGCTGATAACTCTAACATAATTTCTGGGGAACAGTTTATAATATGCAAGCCTTCGTTGAGGCAGACAAACGAACAGGTACGAATTGATATGTTGTATAAGACGCGATTCGAAGCAATGAATAGAGCACAAGAACGCCGTCTTCGCTTCTTCACTGTTGCCAAGCTTAATTTGTTGGAAAAACATCGTCTGTGTCTTCCATTAAGTGATATATAGATTCAATATAGGATTAATTTGGGTTAAACGGTACTTCAGAGTCAGTACCAACCCAGCTTTTGTTAAGTCATTAGAACGGAAAACACGAACATTACATACACGTAAGACACTAGTAGCAATACCACTAATTTTGAAGTGCATCAAACTCAAATTCCATAAGATTCAACAATGAGATTTTATACCATTAATTCAAATCTGTAATTTAGCAAGAAACGCAGGACCTTCCACATCAAGTTTATCCTAGTTTGTTTTCTTTTTGTGAGAATTTTGAGAACATTTTTAGTGCAACTTGCTCTTATAATTAAGTCAGAAATTTTAAACACAGGTAACCGTATCTCCAACAGAAAGTCTGAGGTATTGTTATGAATAATGTCACCAGTACGGAAATGATTAAAATGATCTTAGATGAATACATGTGAAGATGTGAATGTGACTGAACTAACTCAGGGCAGAGTTTCATGGCGAGCTTTTGTGAACATGACGACGAATTTTATAGATTCCGTACAACAATTGAATTTATTGATATACTGAACTTTCGACTATTGAAGCAGTGCTCTACTTCATGGGGTTAGTAAATTGTATAACAGAAAATATAATAGTACTAATGAAGTTACATATTCTGTATACATTTTAATTGTTATGGTGTTTGGTCAAGCTGCGAATAACGAAATTAGAATCATCGGAAATCTGCAGTGAATTGAGAAAGATGTTCTTGTAACACAATATCAGATGACACTGTACAGTGTTATTCATAGTCCGTGAAATATTTTAAAAATTTACAACAAATAAACTATGCATCGGATCATGGTAATTCTTACGCCGATAGAGAATGAATCTCTCAAAGATTTTTTAAAAGCCCCTTATTACTCGTATAGTTGTCGTGATTTAGTATCCGTTGCGTAGTTATTTATTGTAAATTTTCAAAATATTTCGTGGACTTATGAATAACTCTGTATAATTTTCTCCATAATGCTCACACAATTTACGAAACGTCTGATTTTCCTGCTCCATTTTTATTTCACTTCACAGTATTACACATGTATTGTGCTTGCAGTGTGCCCTTACGGTAAGTCGGTATACTAAACGAAATACGTCTGGATGCCACCAAATACTTCAGTCACTGAGGGATAAAGCCTAGGAACCAGTGTTGCCAGTTTGTACTCTGTGCCTCTGATGCCTATAAACATCTGGAGTGCGCCAGTGAGATGAAATATAAATCGTTTAGAAGTATTTCAAAGCCAGGCTCACCGAGTTCTCCTTTCGTACCTGAAAATAAGGCCACTGTCAAACATAAAAATTAGTTCTTTACATTGAATATTGGAAAGAAGTTTCAAAACCGAAACGAAAATAAACATTGTAGTATGGCTACACTGTATTGAATTCAAAACGAGGAGGTATGTATGAGCATGTAGTGAATCGTGAACTGTGAACAGACTGACAAAGGAAGAATGGAAAAGGTACACATATGATTTCTTAGAGCACAACTGGGACTAGCTCTACGAGAGAGGTAAAAAGTGGCGCAAAGGCAGGGGCATTGCCGACTATAAACTGAGTTGACGACAAGAAGGTTTCGTTTAAACTGGAAACAGCACAGAAACTGACTTCAAGGATTATTCAGATCTCACATACACATGCATTTCCGAAGTGAAATAGAGGAGATGTTGGATTTGAGATTCTCACATTTCTGGTCTTTAAATATTCTATCTTATGGGATATAAGATGTACTTTGTATTCCAGTGAAAATCACCTGACGTTTCGGAAGAATATATCGTCTTAATTTTTCCAGGTCGAGAACAAGCCAAGCTTGGTTTTAATTTTTGTCGGGATATACTGCGTTATGTGCTACAAACTATAGCTCTTCAAATAGAGATACAGTAGCAACACATAAAAATACACGGGCATATCAGTTTTAAATCCTGAACTTCGAAACGGTATCAGAAATACTTAATATTCTTGTCGTAAAGGGAAGAATTAAGGTAGGAGTAGGCACAGTAGTAGTCTAGGGGTAACGTTCCCACCTCATGACTCAAGGCACGCGGCTTCAAACCCGGCGGAGGTCGTGGAATTTTTAAGGGCTGAAAAATTCAGGGAACAAGTCCTCGGGGAGGGACTTTAAGCCGTGGGTCCCGTGTCGTAGATTTACGGCACGTAAAAGATCCTCATGTCTCTAGGAGACCTCTGAGCAAAATTAGGCAAAGTTTCCCGCCCAAGTAGTTTCCAATGCCTCTGGTAGATAGCGAAGTATCAGGAACCACTGCCAGCCTCGCTGGCTGAACGGGGCTGATAGCGAGCACCAGTAGTGGCAGGGTATGGCGACTGGTAGAATATCAAAGGGGGACGTACAATAGACTATTAGTCGCGGTGCATGGGGAAATAATAATAAAAAACAGCAGTAGAAGTAGTAGTGGGTAGGCCTAACGGACACAAGTTGACAGTATTTCTGATGATAAGAAGACAAAGGCCATGCTTCCGCCAAAATTCTACGAGAGAATGTGAGGAACGTGTTGATGTAGGCTTGTTGACTGTCTGAAAATTGCAGATATATTTGTGCCTGAAAAAAGAGAATTATATTCACCTTGCCCATTTATACTCAAGTTATGATTTATAGAAATTTCGCCGAGATGGAAATCTTCGTTTGATGAAAAATACAGAATTAAAAACAACGATGGATGCAGAAGGTAAATCGAACTGTTTTCACTGCACTTTTATCTGTATTTAAATATTGAATTTCTTAGGATATCAGCCTTAAGGTAATCTCTTACGTCTTAAATATCTCTTTTGTTTCATTATTCTGTGTCCGGCCACACCTCCCAGGAATCTTATACATGCTGCTTGTATACCTCATAAGGGGACTGAAACTGGTTGGTTTGAATGTTTATGCACATAATAGAGATGTTGAAATGTGGACCATTCCCTGATGCTCTTTTATTATAATAGGACATTAATAAGCATACGGAACACATGGAAACGTACTCAGCGTTCAAGTGGATGGTGAATTTATATAACATATTGCCACGTATCACAGTGACTAACACGCGGGTTTGATTGAGATTTGGATTTATTAATAACCTACAAGTCGTAACCACGAATAATTGTTACATTATTTTTGCTTTACACAAGTTACAATCACTCCACACTAATCTCTTCAGCCTATCTGCACTAGTCCTCACGGATTCACAACACGGGAACTATAACAGTCTCACTGAATCACACCTTCCTAATATTATATTACACATAAACAAGATCTTATAATCACAAATTAAATCTTTACAGGCCGACTTCTAGTTCTTCAACTACGAACTTCCCGTGGCTATTTCCTTGCTTGCTTGTTCGCTTGCCTCTGCCGCTATTATTAGAGAGAGAGAGAGAGAGAGAGTCACGTTACCACTGACGGCCAGTCAGTCTGTCTGTCTTGGTGTCGAGCCCCAGCTGGGGCTCATGACCAGATATTGCTTTTGTAGGAAAGTTACTGTCCTGTCCATGTGTAGCGCCCTCTCTGACGAGAGGTCGGGTCTGTCATTTCGCTATTATTACTTGTAACTGTTTTACTAATATAGCCGAGGAACGGACATGGACCTATAGTAAACACATATCACGTGATAGCTATCCAGCCAGCCTACTGGCGCGTCGGTCGGATCTAGAGAAAACATGTCACGTGATCATTATCAATTGTGACGTCATCGCAGACACGAAAAACACAGCTTCTATTTTTGCGTTTTGGACCGTGATTACAGAGCTGTTGCCTGGCAACGCGTTGATCAAGTCCTTTACAATATTTTGGCCGTAAGATTTAATGAGCTCTGATATAAGCATTATTCATGAAACTGAAGATCGCATTGCAATGTATGAATGATGATGCCATGGGTCATCTGCATGCCATTATTTAAGAGGTAAATTGTGAACAAAAATTATACGTTATATCAAGAATCGATACTACAGATTCTTTCGAGAATTCCCCGTTTCTTCTACCATCTATCCCACATCTAAAGTTTTATTGTAATTTATAGTGGCTATAGTACTACTAATAAGGCATGCACTGTCTTCACTCGCTCGGAAGCCGGGATCGTGGGTTCGAATCCCACTCAGGGCATGGATGTTTGTGTGCGTTTTTCTGTGTTTGTCTACAGGTAGAGGCCTTGCGACGAGCTGATCACTCGCCCAAGGAGTCCTACCGTATGTGTAAGATCTAGAAAAACCGAAGTGAAACAGGGAGTTTCATGGAGGTAGGCCTGGGCCTAAATTGGCGCTGTATCGCCACAGAAAAAAAAGAAAAAGAAAATAGTACTAGTAATAAAGAAATTCGTTGTGTAATTAAATTCGCCTGCTGTTTATACTTCCACTTAAATGGGGGTGACTACGGAGACCGGGTTACGTTTTGTCTGAATTACACGAGTCATGCTTGTACGAATATTCACTTAATATCACAAATGGACGGAAAGTGTTTCATTAGTTCAACTTCTATGAGAGAACAGTTTCACCTCTCATAGAGACTCTCCAATTCTGTGTTCCTCTTCTGACATCATCTTCTCCCAGCCCCCTAAGTACAAACAGGCACACATCGGTAACAAACGGCACAGAGAAATGCAACCGGAAGTGTCATCTTTCCTCCTTCCTCTTGTCTTTGTTTCACATTTAGCTCACATCATATATATATATATATATATATACACACGTATATCGCATGGCTGTCCCACACTGACGAAGGAATGGTTCTAGACAGAGGCTTCTATGGGACAGAGAGGTGGGTTTCGAGATTAATAGCCGGAACAGAACCCCAGGATGTAGAGACGAATGTCAGAAAGACAGATTTTCACCGATGACATTTTTATTTTTCTGTGTAAAAAAATTTTAGGCCAAAAGGAACGGTTACGTTGAGTGATGTTTTCAGGATGCGGGGGGGGGGGAATTTTATCTCTTTTATCTACCACTTCTTAGAGATATTTTTAAAGTTGATTTACGAAAACTGGAACAGTTAAATCCAAGAAGACACCGACCACTAGTAAATAATGCATTATAAACACTTTCTGAAGGCGCCCGATATAAACAATGTTTACGTCCGAGACTTCTTCACAGAGACAAAGTTTTATTTGTCAGATAGGATTTCTTTCTGACTGCAGCGCATGTTTGTGTTCCACATGTGGTGGGAGTTAGCACACGTGTGACTGTGTCTACTCGTACACTAGGTTGGAGAAAATTACATAATGAGGAGCTTCATAAATTGTACTCTTCGCCAAGTATAATTAGAATGATGACGTCAAGGAGAAAGAGATGGGTAGGGGATGTAGCACGAACAGGGGAGAAGAGGAATTCATATAGGATATTGGTGGGATACCCAGAAGGAAAGAGGCCAGTAGGATGACCAAGATGTAGGTGAGTGGACAATATTAAAATGGATTTTAGGTTGATAGGATGGGATGGTATGGACTGGATCAGTATGACTCAGGATAGAGGCAAACGGAGGGCTCTTGTGAACACGGTAACGAACCTTCGGGTTCCGTAAAATGCTGGGAATTTCATGCGTAGCTGCACAATTGGCAGCTTCTCAAGAAGGGTTAAGCTACATGAGTGAATGAGTGACTCGTACACAAGCAGCTAGTCTTGTCCACACAGAGATCTGAAATTGGATTTTCTCTGAGCTCAGGCATGTACCGAGTCACAGTCCGTAAATGAACATCCGAGGGGTTTGACGCTGGCCGACGCTTAGAGAAACTGACGCTTATCCGTCTGAGCAATGAAATATTTATAAAGCAATGGGTGTTTAATATAACGGAATACTACAAGTATCTTTTTCTGACAAATTGACTAAATTGAGTTGAGATTTTTTGAGACCAAAATAATTGCTTAGGTAGTCAAAAACTTCTCCACCATTAATGGAACCCAAAGGCATATTACCGTGTTCGCAAGAGGCCATCATTGGTCCATATTCGGAGCCAAACTAATCAATTGTTAATTAAGGAATATCTTTAATAGTCCATCTTATATGCAACACTTTAAAAAATTTGTTTAATAGTATTGCATGCAAGAGGGAACATTAAAGATTCGCAGTGTATGAATCCATTGTTAAAGTAATATATTTATATTGATTTCTATTATCAGACTTTAATTATGGAATTCTCCCATATTCTGTCCTGTTACCGTATGCCAAGTGGTAGACTTAATTTATGGTGCACAAACGTATATTGGAGGTAAAAAGTGACGGACAGCTGACATGGGGTGATTCTCTCCTCTTGGAGCTGGGCGTAGGGATTATAACGTCACACCTTTACGAAAGGTAAAAAAGAATAGGGAATTAAGTTTTAAACTGAATTAGATTAGCACAGGATGCGGTCTAATATCGGGATTTCATGAATTAGAATTATATAAAGGCAAGGAGAATTCTTCCTTCCTACTGGCTGGACGACCCGAATTTTATTCCAGCAGTGCAAGAACTTTCTCTTCTCCTCACTGTCCAATCCGACTCTTGGGCCCACCCAGTCTCCTAACCAGTGGAGACCAGAGACTCTTTCCCCGGCTTAAAGCGGCAGGGGCATGAAGCTGATCACTTACCTCCATCTAGTGCCGAGGTCAAGAGAGGTAGACCTATATCTCCACTCCATATAAGTCCTCTTGGCATAGTGCTTAATTAATTAAACACATGGACAGCTTTACCTCTTATTACTTCCGGGAAAGAACACCGCATCCCCATTACAAAGAGCAATGGTGTTTATGCGGTCAGCAAAGCAAACCCCTCAGTTAGAATTCTGTCGCCGAAATGCTGCGCTATTCACTGTTCAAGATTGTGGTACGCTAAGCTACAACTGTCCTGTACAGAAGTGAAATCGTGTCCTCTCTGTTTGTCAAATCTTCGGGCAGCCGTCGTCTGGACATTGAGTTGTGGCTTATATCTCCAGGAATGACAGTTGAGAGATCCATGTACCAGAATGTTGAATTTCGAATACGATTGTTTGAAAATTACATACAAAAGATAATCACCCAGGAAATGAAATCGATTCTGAGGCTGTCCGTGCTGGTGGTTTTGAAGATGTATATAATGAAGATGCTATTACAGATATACACACACATTTAGTTTTGTCATTAAACAGACTAAACTACAAGTAAAATACAAACAGTATACTCAAAACAAAGTTACCGCCTTATCCCGCAGCAGTCAGTCTGTAAACATCAGTGCTGTATTCTTACAGCTCCCATCAACTATAAAGATTAGCCAAAAATGGATTTGTTACGACTTGGTAATAACAAATTTCTCCGTTTACAAAAAGCTTTTCTCTCAGAATACTGTCTTCTTTGATTTTGCATCATGTCGTCTGGTGGAAGTTTACGGACGTTTCGGAGGAAAGTTTTTCCATCATAGTTCTACCCCATTCTGAACTTGGTTATTTAGGAGTTAATTAGGTTCCCTAGACTGGGGATTACTCAGTACGAAGTATTTATTCGTATTAATATGGTGTTATACTCCGAATTACGTGACTAATTTTCAAGTCCTATCTACGCTTGATACTGCGACCCCCACGATGTAGGATCTTAAATTACGCTGGCGGCTTCTTGTCGGGTCCTTATTTATACGGTAGTATCGTCACATCGCTGGACCCTGTAAGAAACTAAATAGTTAAACGCGTTATTAAATAAATCAAAACCATTACAATCGTAGTGCCAGAACTTTCAGGAAGAGTTTTTCCACCCCTATGTTCGCATATTCATTACAAGTATATCCGATATAACAGGTACAGAGAGTAGTAATACAACAGATAACAAATAGCTCTATCAAGGGAATTCGGTTAAATAAATATGGATCATCTTTAAAACGTATTGGGGGAGATTACCTGTCACCGCTTTGCTGAAATGGAAAAGAGAAAAATTTATAATGCTTTTTAAGATGCCAGAATCAGTTTCAACTCGATATAGCTGTGACGTACTAATCATATTTATGGGCATTTTATTGACCTAGAATAATTCAAATTTCATAAAGAAACCCTGGTCAGTGAGTTGACAAACATAGAGAACAGTACAGATTTGTTTTCCATTTTACAGCAGACAAAGTTTTTAATTGTATCCAAATTTACTAATGTGTAAGCCTGCATAGGCTCTCATTGCACATTTAATTCACACACAAGTTATTGTCAACAAATATTATTAGGAGGAGAGTAATATATTATCACGTGTATGAGTGACTATAGACGGGGTTTTGATTGGTAATTGGATTTAATGAAGCTTCCTCAGATTCCATGTTCACGCTCTTACTGGCCGACGACTGCCTCCTAACTAACTAAACGCTTGATTTGTCCTGCTTGTAACACGTGGACACTAACCGCGTAGAAAACCACTTTGAGCAGTTCTATTGTTGCGTCACTCAGCTGTCACACGGACCAGGTAGAGAACACATGTTTCCAGTTGATCCATTGGTGCTCGTTAGGAATCAGTTGCTTAACACCGGACGTTGTTTACAGAGTCACTACTTAGCATCGGGTCTACATGCTGCAATATTAAAATAAACATTTTGGACTTTTAATAACACTTTTCATTTTCGAATCTCTATAGAAAACGAAGTTCCAATCGGGCCTCATCCAAAATATAAATTATACTCGTATTGGATCCTTATTATTAGAGTGAAAATATTACTACAGATATACCTATGACAGATTCCATTAAAATTAATTGAAGAATTTCGCAGATGATATATGCGAACGGACGGACATGCAGCAACTGTGCATTTCTCTTATTCAGTTAGTGCAAAGTAAGGGCATTCGAACCTAATTCGCTGGCTGAGTCGGGACTGATGACACGCACCAGTACCGGGAGGGTATAGAGACTGGTAGAATATCACAGGGGGACGCACAATTGACCAATATCTGGTCTAAGTGCATGGGGAAATCCACCCTCTCCAATAACAACAACAACAACAACAACAACAAGGACATTCGAATATTAGAAGGAGCTCCAGCCCCTACGTCATTTTATAAGTCACATTGAGATGTAGTGTGATCACACGCACAATACTTCTTCTAATTTTTTATTTAGGGTGCTGTTCCAAGACATTTCATGGTTCAATTGTTTATCGATACTTGCTGTCGAAGGATGCGTACTTGCATTCCAAATTCTCATTTTATTAGTTGTGTCGTTTATTGGCTACATACTCTGAGTTCTTCTAGCAAATCTTACTCACTAGTAGATCACGTAAATTTTCCGGGACCACTTGGGAGTCCCTAAAGATTCATTCAAATCCTAGATGCATTTTGACATTTCGCAACATGCTAACCTTTCACATTAAATACCGAGCCCAACTGCCAGACTGAAGAACCACCCCTTGTCAGCTGTCCGCGACTGCTTGCTTTATGTATCCATAGCTCCTTCATATCCGGGGGCCGTTTTCTCAGTCCATAACTTCACGACGTGCCAAGCCATGCGACCCTATTGTTACTGGTATAAAACAAAGATATTTGATAGCATTGTCTCTCTTTTAGCGGTTCTCAAAAGCCGCCTGTCGCGCCGAGCGATAAGCCTACTTTATTAAATTTAACTAACTGCGTTGGTGGATTCTTTGTGCAGAACTCACAGTACTATAACAAAGAGAAGGATCACCATTTCAATCATTGATCCGTGTCGCCGTTAATATAACTCTAGCGCAGAAGAGAAGCTTTGGCCTACCGTAGATATGCTGATATGCAGGAGGTGTAAAGCTCAGTTTTCAAGTTCATGGTCTTGACCTTCAAAATATTTGAAAAGAAAGGAAAATATAGGCTCATGTATACAGAATTTGTATAGTTCCTCTTGCTTCAGAGGTCTCGAGTTTCCATTTCAGCAAGGTCTGTCTGTCTGTCTATCTATCTATCTATCTATCTATATCTCTGTCTGTCTGTCTATGGCTGTGCGGCCCTTGTGGACCTTTGTTGCTTTTTCAGTTTCTTAATTTATGCATAATTGGTTGAACCCCTTTGACGGCGGATGAGCCCGTCGCAAGAGGAAGATCTCTACGCAGTCTTGTTCATTTTTCACATTAAATTCATGTAGAATAATCTTTGAGCAAATGCAGTTCAGCAAGGACTAATGTAAATAAAATCTTGGTGCCAACTGCAAATTCAACCAGTTTGTGCTGCAGCCATTTTCGTTTTGTCGACAGAAAATTAAATCTGGCAGATTTAATTTGAAGATTTCGTCTGCCATTTCATATTTCGTACTGCCAGTCAGAAGGATGCAATGTGTCCGATAATTTTCTCAGGCCATGAGAAAGCGTGATGGTTTTGTGGGCAACAGAAATATGGGAATGGAATATATAGTAGTTAGTTAGTTACTTAGTTATTGGAGAGTGTGGGTTTCCCCATGCACTTAGACCAGTATTGGTCCATTGTGCTTCCCTCTATGATATTCTATCAGTCTCTATACCCTACCGATATTGGTGCTTACCATCAGTCCCGACCAAGCCAGCGAGTTCGGCCTCTACTGGCTTAGCGGTATCTATAATTCTTCCCCCATCTACCAGAGGCGTTAGAGTCTACTGTTGGGCGGGAAATGTCCTTGAATTTGGCTCAGTGACCTCCTTTGGAGATATGAGGTTCTTTTACGTGCCGTAAAGCTACAACACGGGACCCACAGCTTAAAGTCCCTCCCGGAGGACTTGTTCCCTGAATTTCTCCGCCCTTAAAATTTCCACGACTTCCGCCGGGTTTGAACCCGCGTACTACGAGTCATGAGGTGGGAACGTTACCTCTAGACTACGGAGGCCGCTTGAATATATAGTAACAATTTTATATCACTTTCCTGTTACTTCTTTACTCCGTCGTCTCCTGTTCCTTATTTGTCCCTACTTTTCCTTTTGTTTTTTTTTCTCCTGCTTGGTATCTGCTCGCTTATTTCTGTTCGTTTTCTCCTTTTATTTCTCCAAAATTGTATTATTTTCTTTTTCTTTTAGTAGTAAAAATGAAAACCAAAATTGATAATATAAATACATGAATATTCTTGAAGTGTAGTTATCATATACACGAGTCTGATAGTGTGAAGGGAAATAATGCTCTGGCCAGCAAAATTATGCCCTTGAGGTATGAAACGAACAAGCTGGAAATATCTTTCATTTTTTCGGTATAATGACGTTCTCAATTTCTGTCTCTCTCTCTCTCTCTCTCACACACACACACACACACACTTGGTTTCTTTGACATGACCCAGGCAATTCCCCTATGCGGGAGAAAGTACGTAACCCTCTGGTTACTGTATGCTATTATAGGACAAATCCTGCGACCTATAACTGTATATCGTTATTCTACACCACAAAATTCCCCACTTCCTCTTTGTTCTTTTGTCGTGGTGTTGTAGGATTTATTAAGGATTGCTTACACACTCAGCCCTAGGAATTTTAACCAAGATAAAGTTATGTTTATGCTCCGCCCAGCTTTATCATTTAGAAAGGACATTTGATACGTACTACTAGAATGGTCGAGAGGAAGCCTCAGAATCAATACACGTGTGGTAGCAGAGCTAAATGTTTCAGAATCTCTGACCCCCCTTAACACTGACTGACATGGCTCTGTTTCTCATTGCTGCATAATTTTATACCAATGCTGTACCGTATCACGCATCGTCATACTATGCTAAGCGAAACTAATTTCCTCCGTTATCATTCAGGAAGTGGGAAATAAAACAAAGACTCTTTATATAAAATCCTTGTAAGACTATATCTCTCATCTCTTTGGTAAAGTCGCTTTCGTACTCCAGTTGAATATTGAGTATATAAAATATGTAATAAAGTACAAGTACATAGTTCTGTGTATGAGGCATATAAGTTATACAGAATATGTAAATGAAAGAATACATTTTTGTAGTATTCTTTTCTTGTTACGCATAATGAGCTACTTTTCCATTTCTAGATGATTTTAAAAGCAGGCCTGAAAGTAAGCCCAAATAATAAGAAGGATGTAAATAAGAGCCACCAAAGTACTGGAGATGCGTGTTGTGACACTAGTGGTCTGTAATATTTCTCTGCCTTGCAGCTTCTGACGTTTACTGCCACCTAGGGCACTGCACTGCATGAAAGAGGAATATATGAAAGTCATTCTCAGTTAAATTATTCCCTTTACGCTCATACGAACATAGGTGATTTTAAAATAAACACCAATAAAGTTTACACTGAACTTTTATGCTGAATAGAATCGTATTGTTAGGTCAAAGACTTGGTTAGTTCGAGCCATGTGGGAGGGAATGGCTGTTCGCTGGTTAAACTTTGCATTTGAGCGCTGAATGAAGTGGGCTATATCGGTACAATTATTTTGGACGGGATATGGAGAAAACTATTATGGCTTATTTTAAGGAACTATGCCGTTACTATAGTGACTGAGGAAAAACAAGGCAGGTAAGCATTTGTTTAATATTTAGGGGTATTCGTTTCTTGACTCGGCTGGGATTCCGACTGTCATAAGAGGTGTTTCTTGGTATTCCTCAGTCATTCCTGAAAATGTTCGGAGGCCAAGGCGCTTCTTTTTTGCAATCTCATATATATAGTATGGGCCTACAGGAGATACAATTGTGATGGCGGAAAAAAAAACGTATTCCGAGATCCTGGCGAATTTATGCATTTTGAATTCTAATGTGGATGAAGAAATTATTTGTTCTATGTCTTGTCTGTACGTACGTAAGGATCTGAGCCTCGCTAGCGCTAAAAAATTACACGGATTTGATTCATAGTAATTTTACCAGACGTAACATACGCCGTTCTAGAATATTTTGAATTGTGTAATTAAATATAAATGACTTTTATTTACTTATTCATATATTTCATTTTGTTTTATGCATTAGTTTATGCGACTCAGAAAATGGGTTAACTTGTCACAACACCCCCCGTCATTGCTCTCCTTCCGCCATATTATTTTCCTGGAATTTACTTATCGCTCTTCGAGGTGTATGCTTCCTCTATTTAATGTTTCTCTGCTAAAATTCTCTTTGCGCTTACATTTATTTTCATCCCCATCATAGGTACGTTAGCCTCCTCGATGTTGCTGTCCTAACAATATTAAATAGGAAGAAATATTTGTAAGCTGTTAGGTTTATTTCTCTTTCGTTAATTTATTAATTTTAAGAAATGGAACAACTATAATCAGCCAGTCCAACTAAAAGGATAACATGTTTTGCTAACTACTAAAGTGATCAAAGATATGACATCACTACACATATCTGAAACACGAAATTAAAAATAACTTTACATGTGTATGATGCACTATACACCAAGATTTGTAGTGCACTATAATCATCCACAATCTGAGCGTGATTTGAAGCTTGTATAGTGTTGCGTACATTATTTCTTTAAAGGTTTAAAATTGTGGCAACTGAACACTCTCTTTTAACATACCGTAAATTGTGGATCTATACATTATTTTATTCCTTTTACGAAATAAATCATCTGTATGTCTAGCCATTTACATATCTAATCCATCAAAGTTCTCCCTGACCGATAACCTCTAATGTTAGAGCATGTAGGATGTACACAAACAAATGCATATGCAGTAGGTGTGTTACACTGTCTGCCTTTGTGTGTACGAGTATACGTAGATTTGGATGTTACTGCTGACTAGAATATTATTTCAGGACTCAATTCTCTTATTACTAACTACTGGCTAAACTTCTGCTTACTATCTGCTCCCGCGTCCTCTCTTTTCCACTTCGGTCCAGTTGCTTCAGCTAAGCAAACATTGAACTTAAATGCTGGGGCCTCAGTACTCAACTTTGCCGTGCTGTAAATATGCGAGTATATAGCTCTCCCCGCATGCACTGTCTTCGCTCGCTCGGAAGCCGGGATCGTGTGTTCGAATCCACTCAGGGCATGGATGTTTGTGTGCGTTTTTCTGTGTTTGTGTACAGGTAGAGGCCTTGCGACGAGCTGATCACTCGCCCAAGGAGTCCTACCGAATGTGTAAGATCTAGTAAACCGAAGTGAAACGGAGAGTTTCATGGAGGTAGGCCTAGGCCCAAATTTGGGCTGTAGCGCCACAGAAAAAAAATAGCTCTCCCCAGTGGTGACTACTTCACTACGCACAATAGGCAGTCTTCTAACCCAACACCCACATCAGTATTAAATTACAGAACTTTACATTTTTGAGTAGTGTTTTAGCAATACAGTTTTCTGAAGTCACACTAACTTCAAACAGTGATGTAGATAGGCCTGCTCTAAGAATGGCCCTCACGTGTAAATGATTCAGCAATGTTTACTTCTCATTCAGCAGCAGATCAGTGTTCAACATCGCACGCATGGATTGTGGCATATGCCTTACAGGTGAAGTCAATATTTGAATAGCCATGCCTATATTGAAACAGGTAATGAATCTGCAACAATAACACTAGATCATATCTAGCCCTAATTACCTGCGGCAACACCAATCGTGCTGTCTTGTTACCTTTTACTCATTTATGAGTTCTATTTCGAAAATTATTAAATCTTCTGTCAGTGTTAATGCAAATAGTACGTGTTCTTATAACGTATCAGCAAGTAATATTTCGTACATATGAAGCAGTCGAATTTTCCTGTTGCGAAATTAATATAGCGGATATGGTCTTATGCAGTCCTTCATGGAGAAATTTGTTGGCAGTTTTTAGGGTCTCATGTTCACTTGGTAGCTTGGTTAATATTTCTCTTTTCTTTTTTTTTTTTTTTGCAGATATAATATCTGTAATATATTGTTGCAATTGTTTATCATCATACCGAATTTCATAATAACACTCTTGTCCTTATTGCGAATAGTCCCATTATTTAGATGTTTCATATTGTTAAAGAGGACGAATGAAGGTAAAAAGTATGTCCGACATTTCTTCAGAGGTATTACTTTCATACCAGTGTGTCATTACATTAGGCCTGAGGTGTGACTTCGCAGTTTGCCAACTTTGTTTCACATCTTTCGAGTGCTCTTTCCTCAACCTTTCTCCTGACATTTCGAGTGAAACAGTTTACTGCCGTTTTGCATAATGGATCCGTGGTTCCTCGCCTTAATTTCCTGAGCTTTCTTTTGTGTTTTATTGAATGATCTGGATCAGGTATTTCGTATTTCCGGTCAAAATTGTAGTTTTTCTAGTGGACATTCTGCATACGGAGGGTATAAAAGCTGCAAAGTCACGCGTTGCTTTATCAACTTAGTTAGAAAAGTGAATTTTGATATTTGGAAATATGAGTTCGGAGGTGAGACTTTGAAGAAGTTCCTAGTCCCTCAGTTTTTCGACTGCATCTGAATCTCCGTCCTTCTAACAGTGTCCAGAATGCTAAATATTACTGGCATGTAGTCTTTAGTCTAGGATGTTAGTGACATTGAAATCTGACAGCCGGACATTCTGATGTACCACAGTGTCTAGCACATCACCTGTACCGTCAGGTGTGTAATGCGTAGAGCATTGTGGAGCTGAAATGTCGAAGTTAGAGCTAACAAATAATTCCAAGAGCTTAAAATCTGGCCGACTTCAGACTTTATTATTCCAAACAGGGTGTTCTGCATTCAGATCACTTGCCAGGATAGACATGTCTAAATCCTAGAAAACCGAAATTAACGGCCGTGGGGATTCGTTGCGCTGACCACGCGACACCCTCTATCCGCTGAAGTTGTCACTAACTTCGCCGACAAGCGGCAGTCGGTCTGTCGGTATAGTTCGGTTGAGGACTCAAGCCACGGAGTTTATTTTGTTTTTTGTCTCGAAAATTATTAAGGGACCTACGAATCAGTGGTTGATGAAGGGAACTGATGGGGGGAGGCAAGAGAACCAGAGAGGTAAATATGGAACATGAAAACGGCAAAGGAGAGCAGGAGAATCGGAGATGGATCTGTTTATTCCGTTTTGAAATTCCAATATGTCTACTTTGCTTTGTGAAGAGTCAGACTACGACTATAAAGTACCATTAACTGCCGGAATGTTAAGCAGCATCAAGGCTTTATACGCGGATGGTTCTCGTTTTCCGTACATCCGCATCGCCGTCCGCTAGGGAGTTTAGAAGACGCGTGTACGTGTATCATTCATAATATAATGGATAGTTAGTTTGGAAGAGCATATCAAGTACTATGGAGATATTTTCCATTCAACTTTGACGTGAAATGGAGAAGTTACCGTGCTGAGAGGTAGACAGAGGAATGGGTCAGCTGATGGACAGGCCGGAAATTGCATACGTCTTGGCTCCGGGGTTTCAGTTCTCTCTTAGGATCGACTGCTGGGGTCACAAGAGATGGCCTGCGTCAGTTCTCTTATGTCCGTGTTTTCAATCCAGTGAATATGCGAACGCAAATGGGTTGTACAGTATGGTCCTCAGACGTGCTTAATAACATAAACTGAAGCTCATTGTCTCACGAATTCTTAGCCGTTGTTATCGTAATATATAACTTATGATTTTACGAAAATAATTCCATAATATGCGATTAAATAACTAAGTAGCTCCATGGAAAAGAATAACGTAGTCCTTTAGGGACTGTCAATCGATAACTGTTCATTTCAACCCGAAGGTTAGTAACCTAAGTTACGAATTGACCCTTTCCTGAGCCAGTTGAATCCGACCTACTGTATCATCCACTTTTCTCAACAATTTTTTAATATTATCCTACCATATGTATGTCTGCATCTCCCAAGTGATATTTACTCGTATGTACTTACAATATGCAAATGCCTATGATTTCCTTTATTGAGTTCCACTGAGAGTACAGAGCGCAGTCAATTTCTTAAAAATAGGAAGACGATGAGGTCAATATTTCGCCCCCCCCCTTCGACCGGAACCCCGAAACTATTGAGATTCTTACGCCGGTAGGCATTAAAATTATGGTCTTCAAAGATTTGATGTCTTGTAATTTGATAAATACCAAAGTTTCGACTTTCTGACCTTGAAGAGCGAGGCAACTCGATGTCATGTCGCAGAAGACCGTAATGTTAAGCCTAAATTTCTTTTCCCGGATAAAGTTCAGTACTCAGTAGTGAAATAACGTTATCCATATCTGTATACAATCGTACAATCTGTTCTCTCCGTACATGAACATGTTATGCTTACGAGAAAACACACTGGCAGTTTTGTAGAAGGAAAGGTGCTGGGAAATACAGCCCTACTAAAAGAATTGAGCTGTAACGGATGGTTGACCTTTTGACTTGCTTACTGTGGAAACTTTTAGTAATATTAAGGCGACATATTAATCATCTGTGTGTCAAGAAATCGAGTTTAAGTACGGAAGTTAAGACGCCATTCGGAGGGACCAGCAGATCAATTCGTGAGTTTCATCGCTTGGGAGCCAAGCTGTGACGCCAAATAGTTGCTGACAAGGTTTCAGCCACGAGGATGATGGATCGGACGGGCATGCATATGGAGCAGACACAGAAACTGCTGGCCACTTGGTGTAGTAGCCACAGGATCGGCGCCTCGAGGCCTGTCTCCCCGTCCACTTGCCTTTCCGCGAACATTCAAGGCCTTCTGTAAGAGTCGGACGTTAGCAGTTCTTTTTATCTGTTACAAGGAGGCTGCCCTTCTACAGGAATATTTAAAGACATCCCTCACAAACAGCCCGGACAATTCGCAGGAGAATTAGAGTAACATAAAGAAATAAGTGACTATATTCTGTGTGAATTTTATGTGTGCAAACGCTGCTATAAATGAATTCAGCAGGTGTTCGTTACTTTGATCGGCTAAGCTCGAAGGTGCATTTCTGTTAGAGCAGAAGTCTGTCACTGCACACTGTTGTCATACATCTTAACGTGACCGTATCATTGCAACTGCCTCAACACCTAGACGCACGGATTGTTGTGCTGATATGTACTCTGTCTAAGCGAAAGCTTTTGCGTTATATATATGAGAGGGGATAGTTAAACCTTGTACATCTGAATGACGCATTCCGCACTATTCTACAACTAGAATGATTGCAGTTTATTCGGCCATTGTGTCCAAGCCTACGTGAAATTAACATATACGTAAAACAGAAGTGCATATCTTAACGATCTGAGTCATATTACAGAGTGATAATAATTACATACTCGTACACATCTAAGTATTATTCACATAATATTAATTACGTGTGGTTTTTATGCCAGATAAATACCCATAACCCCGTTGAATTCCCACAGTAAAAACTGTGTCTAATAAAACATCTAAATTATTAGTCGAGCGACATAAATGAAGGTTCATAACATCCGTTTAGGAATACTCAGTAGTCACAGAAGCGGGATCTTCTTTGCAAGTCCATTTGAATTTAAAAAAGTAATGTTACAACGTTTTGTAAGATCCATAATCTAATTACTTCTATTTGGCATAAGGAAAAATTGCCTGATCAGTGGAAGGAGTTTATTATTGTACCAGTTCACAAGAAGGGTGATAAAACTGACTGCAGTAATTATTGAGGGATATCACTGCTATCAACTTCATATAAAATTTTGTCCAATATTCTTCTTTCAATGTTAAGTCCATATATAGATTAAATTATTGGGGATCTTCAGTGTGGGTCAACTACAGATCAGATCTTTTGCATTCGGCAGATACTGGGGAAAAAATTGGAGTACGATGAGACAGTACATCAGCTATTTGTAAACTTCAAGAAAGCCTATGATTTAGTTAGGAGGGAAGTATTGTGCAATATTCTGATAGAGTTTGGGATACCCATGAAACTAGTTAGGTTGATTAAAATGTGTTTAAACGAAACGTATAGTAAAGTCCGTGTAGGTAAACATTTGTCTGATAAATTTCCTATCCAGAATGGTCTAAAACAAGGAGATGCTTTATCGCCACTCCTTTTCAACTTTGCTTTAGAATATGCAATTAGGAAGGTCTAGGGAAACCAGGTGGGACTATAATTAAATGGGACACATCAGCTGTTGGTCTACGCCAATGATGTGAATCTACTGGGTGATAATATAGATATCATAAAGAAAAACACACAGACTTTAATTGACGCAAGTAAAGAGGTTGGTCTAGAAGTAAACACAGAGAAAACTAAGTATATGTTACTGTCTCGTCACCAAAATGCAGGGCAAAATCATGATATAAAGACAGGAAACAGATGTTTCGAAAATGTGGCACAGTTCAGATATTTTGGAACAACGATAACAATCGAAATCTGATTCAGGAGGAACTTAGGAGGAGATTGAACTCGGGTAATGCTTGCTACCATTCACTCCAGAACCTTTTCTCTTCTCGTCTGTTGTCCAAAAACATAAAAATCAGAATATACAAAACTATAATTTTGCCTCTGGCTCTACATGGGTGTTAAACTTTGTCTCTGACATTAAGGGAGGAACATAGACTGAGGGTGTTTGAGAACAGGGTGTTGAGGAGAATATTTGGACCGAAGAGAGATGAAGTGACGGGAGGTTGGAGAAAACTGCATAAAGAGGAGCTTCATATCTTGTACTCTTCACCAGGTATAATTAGAATGATCAAGTCAAGGAGGATGAGGTGGGCTGGGCATGTAGCACGAATGAGGTAGACGAGGAATGTGTATAGGATATTGGTGGGAAAGCCAGAAGGAAAGAGACCAGAGGGAAGACCAAGGCGTAGGTGTGTGGACAATAGTAGAATGGATCTTAGAGAGCTAGAATAGGATGGTATGGATTCGATAGATCTGGCTCAGGACAGGGACCAGTGGAGGGCTGTTGTGAACAAGGTAATGAACGATGAAGAAAGCAGTCTTCTGGGATTTGGCACCGTGTATATGTGGTGTTAACACAAGGTAATGAACCTTCGGGTTCCATAAAATGCTGGGAAATTCTTGAATAGCTGCAGAATTGGCGGCTCCTCCAGAAGGGCTCAGCTCCATGAGTAAGTAAGTAATGTTGCAACTTTAAACGAAATATTATCTTTTTTACAATTTCTACAACGCACTGTCATAGTTCATATGAAACGTATCTAAAGCATATCTGATTATCGGGCAGCTGTATTCGCAGTGGTCAGCCTGTTCAACAAATGAAACTGAAACTGGAAAACTGAACTCTAATTTAGTGTTAATTTTTATTATGGCTTTTCATCTGCACTGGATATAACATTATCCCACCATGACTTGATCCACAGTCCCATTTGTGGAAGTAAGATTTACTCTGTATTTAATTCAGATAAAATTCGTGAATGAGATCTCTGGCCATTTGTTGTTCATCAATTGTGAGATGGACCTATTAAAGTATCACGTTTAAAAATATTAAACAACGAATATAACTAATTTGTGAGGATCTTTATAAGCTTATATATATAATTACATTTGAATAATTACTGGTGTTGCGCTTGTAGCTGGAATCAGTATCAATACGAACCTTCTCCAACGCGAAATGATGCCAACGCCAGTGTTATTTTGTTTGTATGCGTCTGCGCAGTACCGGTAAAGAATCTCAATATTTTTCATACAAGGAACGAAATTTCTTACTCACAAACACTTTCCAATTTTGCCTTCCGCAACCTTTATTAGTAAAATAAATATTTCTGATTTCTTTACTAACCTGAATTTTCATTTAAGGATGGAGTTTTGACTAAGATTTGAGAGGGCTGAGAATTCATCTGATAAAGTGCTGTTAAACTAATAATCAGTCGACTCATTGCAGATATGTTGCACTGTATAAACTGGCCTGTTTTACCAAATTCGATACTTAAAACACAACTGAACAACGAAAGTTAAGTAGACATACATCTTAACTCTGTAGAGGAGAGAACTGTGGTTGCTTTCAGTAATTTTACTTCTACGTACAGCTCTCTGGGCAAGTTTCATATTTGAACACGAACCAGAAAGATTGGTTTATTGATTCGATAGGTTTAAGTTATACATCAAGGATTTCTGAGATAATGGGTTAAGGCTACAGGAGTATCACTGACGAATTGGAAAGGGTTTAATATGAAGCTATCGCGTTGATTAAGAGAAAAGGAAGAAAATGACAGGCATATTTGGTAAGTACGTTCTCTCTCCACAAGACAGATCTGTCTCATCCTCTGCTGTTACTACCACACTATGGCCCTGGGGTCGACTCAGCTTCTAACAGGAGCCGTCCTAAAGTGTAAAAGGCTGATAACACTACCGTCATCTGTGAGCCGATTGTGTAGATAATGTGGGAGCCTCGACCTCTCACAACCCTATGGGCCTACACGGTCTGTTACAGGGACAGCTTCACGTTTTATGTATTTATGAGGCAATTAGAAAGCTTGGGCAGTGTTTTTTTATAATAAGTTGGCGAAGCAAATTAGAACTTCAAGGTTCGACATATATGTAATTTTTATAACTATAAAGTCAATACAAAATTCAGATTTATAAATTGTTCCATATGATATTTTGAATATTTAATTAATAATCGCGTTTAAAGAGGCAGGGAAGGTTTTCTGTCCCTATTCTTAGTCAAAAATATCTTAACAAAACGATATCTCTTGAAGTATCGCTGTTCCACCTTCCACAATATTACTGAGCAGATAATGTTACCGTGTAACGAAGGTCCTAATGTCTTTCGTGACATGACATTGGAAAACATTATCACCGGAAATGGATCGTTTCTGTCCGTAATGAGTATATTGTAGCAGAAACGGAAAGAACCTCACAGACACTGTGGCATCACAAAAGTATCTCTCATTGCAGAGAATGTTCCTAAAGTAACTAAATTATTTCTTTGTGTGAAACGACTTCTGCGATTTAACTGTACGTTTACAAGTAAGTCTACCATTTCTTACTGCAAGTTTTGCCAAAAATATTGTTATAATTTAGATGATAATCGCATCTGCTGAAACTCCTTCTTAGATAATAGTTGTATGAGAATGATTTATCAGCCATAAATATGACTTTATATTTTCGTAACTTGTTATCCTGCCGACATATTACTAGCATAACGAATAACTTTTAAAGATGGAGACGAACACATGAGCATAAACAAATGTGGAACTATATACTCCAGTGGGGTAAACTCAGTTTTCAGTTACGTATATCAATTGCATGTTGATCATTTTTAATAGACTATTGAAGGTCGCAGTGCTAGGGCCAGTTTTATGGCTCACCCTTCATACTCATACTACTGAAAAACTAGTCAAAACTATGGATACTAAGTTATCTAAAATATAACATTTTCCTTCTAATTACGTTAAATATATTAAGTATATTTTGAGGCATTTAATGAGGGTAAGTCTGGATTTAATGCATAGTAGGTTTATAGTTGGCGGGTTCGCACCAACATAAAAATTCTCCTGATAATGTTTAGTTTAGAGCCGAATACCAAATTTCATCAAATCCTGCCGATCAGTTTCGGAAATGAAACATACGATAATTTTATATAAATATTTCATGACATATAACTTATGAATCTCATAACCAATTCAACGTAGAGATGTCTCACCATACGAGTACATATCGTTCTGTACGTTTCACGAAACAGCCATAAATTCTAGACTATTTCATGCTTCCACTGCAGATAAATGGTAATGCTGGTCGCGTTTATGAGTGATAACGCTATATAGACGATTTCGGAAATTCAGCCCATGTCACACTGTCGACTTCAATACAGTATTGGCATTAACCATAAGTCGACCTATCTAACTTTTTGAGATTCCGATATAAAATGTATCATAAAATATTGCACACAGTTGAAGTTATCGTGTAGTCGATTCTTCTTCTTGTTTCACATTTTTTACTTAACATCACCACTTTCTCGATTTTCTTGCAGCTAAATTTCTATCCCTTCCAAATATAGAAACATCTGTAACATAGGATCTTTCTTAAATGGTGGTATGTGACTCATACGATCATGAAATCACCTGATTTAGTTACAACACGAAAGTGCACATTACTATTCGACAAATTCTGCCATTGAACGCTTCCCTCAGTCCAGTCCACACTCCATTTCTCCGAAATGCAATATCCTCCCAAGTTTTAGCCAAAATATTATATTAATTCCTCATTTATCCACTCGTGTCACATGTCCCTCCAATCCATCCACCTTGATGTAATCACAGTAATATTAACCAGAGGTATATATATTGCGAATCCTTTTCTTCCTCCTGTTGTTTGCGCCCTCTTGAATTCGTGTTTCAACCTCAGCATTGTGTTCTTAAATATCCACAAAGATGTAAATAAAGAAAAAAAAATCTTCGTGTCCTGTAGTCCGCAAGCGAACTATACAGACGGAGCGACCGCCGTTTGTCTGCGAAGTTAGTGCCAACTTTTGCGGATAGAGGGTGTCACGTCGTTAGAGCAACGAATCCCCACGGCCGTTAATCTCGGGTTTCTATAGTCCATTCGCGGAGACGAGTCAGCGTAAACAAAGCAAGCCCCGAGTCGCCACAGCTGACAGCAAGGAGTGGACAAAACGCGCAGTTACTTCAGTGTACTCACTGCATTCGGACGCACGTTAACCTGCATTCAGACTGAAGAGTGAACTTTCGACGCCGCTGCAACGATACACGCATCACGTGATCGCTGTATGATTTCATTGAAAGAGCGAAGGAGACACCGCGTGCATTTGTTTACGAGGACTCTCTCGTCTCCGCGAATGGACTGTAGACATGGGTTAACTAAAGTCAAATTCAATTCTGAAGCCCTTTAAATGTTTATAATATCTTTCTTTTTTCACCATGAAGGCAGTAAAACCATGTTTTCAGTGAGGTTAATAGCTTCGGAAAGTTGTTTTCTTCAGCCTTTGGAAACACTATTTCGAATGAAACGTATGAACTTTAGTGCATCAATCTAGGAAACAATACTGGAGCCCACAAATGCTGGGATGGAACGATATATCTTTCAGAAGAACGCTGGAATCCAGGTCACTGGAAAGTACGACTGTGCCTCGTTTGGAGCACAGCTGGTCATTCAGCAACAATGCGTTTGCTTCAGAGCACAACATGAATTCTATCAGTCGCCCATCAGCTCATATATAGTCCGATTTACTTCCTCTGTGTGTAGGTTACTAGGAACGAAATATAGTCAAATATATGTAACCATCTCACACACTATTAAACACGTAGCCACACATTCTTGCTCATCGAAGCTGTACCTGTGCTTATTTCCTTACTAAAAACTTTCATTTCATCGTTCATTATTTAATATGGACACGTAATTATTAATGAACCGGTGTAGCGCAGTCAGTATAGCGACTGCATACGGGCTGGACGACCGATGGGTCGGAGTTCGAGTCCCGTAGAGTAAAAATTTTCTCCTCTCCATATCATCCAGACCGGCTCTGGGGCCCATCCAGCCTCCTATCCAATAGGTACCGGGGTTTCTTTCCCCGGGGGTAAAGCGGCCGGGACCTGAAGCTAACTACTCACATCCGGCTAGTGCCGAGGTCAAGAAAATGCGGATCTATACATGACTTCCCCATACACCTTCATCGCGTAGTGCTTAATTAGTTAAGCACAGGAACAACTTTACATTTATACCTTTTACGTAATTAGTTATCACCTGTAAAATAAGACAATATACGAAATAAAGTTTTCCATTTAATCTCCAGCACTAAATAAGGAAAGGAAGTATTTAATTTTAGAAATTTGTAATACATAAAATGTGTGAATAAATTTTGTTAAAAGAAATATAACTTTGCTGAAATAACATCTCTCAGATATCTGGAAATATATCTTCTTAACTACATGTAATGAATAGTATGTGATTGGGGGCACACTGTAGCGTAGTTGATTGAGGCACTATGATACAACCCGGACGGTCGTCGGTTCAAGTCTCGATGAGGTCATTGGATTTCTTTTCAATTGACCTAATCCTTCCAGCCGCACTATGGTCATTGGGTCGACTCAGCCTCCAACAGAAATATTCTTGGAATGTTCTTGGGTGTAAAGAGCGGCCGGCGCGTAAGGCTGACAACCTTACCGCCATCTTTGAGCCGATTGTCTAGATAATGTGGGAGCCTCGACGTCTCACAACCCTATGTGCCTGCACGGCCTGTTACAGGGATAGCTTTACTTTTACTTTTTTTTTACTATGTGGTTAGGGAATGCCGTGGTCTTATGGTTTAGGTACCCCTTTTGACAGACGAGTCTTCATTTTGCTTTCTTTGCTAGTGGGGTGGGACCAAGTCCCTTGTATTGCGGCCACTTCTGCCCTATTGTACTAGCCCCAGGTGATAGGTGAGGGTGATTGTGGAGCAATTGATGGAATGAGGATTGGCAGGGGAAACCGAAGTAGTCGGAGAAAACCTTCCACAAAACCACTTTATCCACCACAAATCCCACTTGACGAGACCCGGGATCGTACCCGGGCCGCCGCGGTGGGAAGCCAGCGACTAACCGCTTGAGCTATGGAGCGGCCCTACATTTTGCCTTACTGGTTATTATGCTTTATCGCGTAGAACCTTGTAGAGGTCACGACATAGTGGGCCCTTCTGTGGTCTCTGTGGACCATTGCCATCTGGTTTGCATCGAAGCGACGTTGATATTCTTTTGTTATCAAAGTAAATCGATATTAGGCGTATATTGAAACGTTACTCTAGTACGTCTGACACATTTTAACTATTAACACCAGTTAGATGTCTCAAGAATTGTTTAATCCGTGGATGATATGAATGATTGAACCTTAGATTATTTTATGACATTGCTTCAGCTGCATGAAATATCGAGTCAGTTTGAAAAATGACGATGACTAAAGAGCACATAAGTGTGTGGAAGACATCAGTTATATCCTGTTTAAAGTTCGAACCCAGTCTTCGCCTGCAGAGACTGAAGAGCGCGAAGAAACCCGTAAGTTAGTACAGCGTGTGTCCCAGTGGGGATTCGATCCATGTGCCTCATGCATAAAGCATTATCGCTGTATCATCCTTTCCAGTGAAGCTGATTCCAACCTTCCAACCCCATTGTCATCATAGACATGGGCTCTGTGCGGAATGACTTAGCATTCACCAACCGAAAGCTTGTAGCTTACTACAGAGGCAAGCACAAAGCTCTGACATCAGCCATTTTAAAGAGAAAGTGAACTTAGAGATTCACCCAAGGTTTCATTTCTCGTACACTCACAATTTTCCCAGTTTCTGGAACTTACAGTACTTTTAAATACAGTGCGTGTGCGTGTGTATTCCATAATACTCGAGAAACATTTAAGAAATTCAAATGAACTTTAAATTTTAATATTTCATAGCAGTCCCTGTATGTACGCGTATCACATCCTTACTCATTGTAATATTTCGATTCTAAAGAAGGCGATACTTTTGGTAGTGTACTTCTACACCACGAACTTTGTTAAGCTGCACTTTGCATATTATACTGGAGACATCAACAAACAAAGCAAAATGTTTTGTGGTCTGTTCGCTCTTCCCTTGACGAAACAGTTGCTTAGAAAATAATATCAACTTAAAGTGCATTTTTGGGCCAAAATTTGATAATGAAATTATCTTTAAAATAAAATTTTATTGAGTCTTTTCATATTACATTCACTTCATATTAAAGTTGACGTTCTAGTATGAATAAATTTCGTTATGTTGTGGGAAGAAAGGGGTGAAATTAAGCAAAGTGTTTCTTACACTTAAGGGAAAGTATTTGCTAATAATGCCAATTACTTTTACGGTGCTGTAAATCTAATATTTTCCCCAGCAGACCCCTTTATAAGGGCATAAAAACATGCAGTGCATTTTACACGCTTAAAAGCTTGGAAGACGATACGTGTTGTTTCACGGTTTGCGTTGTACCAGGTCCAGAAATGTTATTTTTATAGCATTTAAAATGTTTCATTCTTGTAACCGTCCGTAAGTTTACATGTGTCGACAGATGTACAAGAACGCCGTGAGAACACTCCAAGCCATATTACAAAATCTGTTATTTTAAGATGTATTTTAATAAGAATTTATAGTTTTCACCCCGTTTTCCTAGTGACCTCATTTCAAAAGCTTCAGCCACTAATATCGTCCACCTATTCCTTATCTCCCTCTTGCCTACTACAAGTCCAGATTATTATAATATGAATGACGTTACTGTTTTAATAGAGCTGTTGGTCTGTGTATTCGCGATGTGGTTGTTAGGTACTTTTTGCATTTCCGGCTTATTTACATGATAATTCTGTTTCATTTGTCTCTAAGAGGATTGGGTCAATGTGTAGCGAAGAACAATTGCAACGAACATACTTTTAAGCCGTTACAGAGAAATCAGTTCACTTCCTCGTCATTGGCTTCGATGAGTCAGGTTATCCTCACTCTTAAAATCGTGGAACCCAAATTATTTACTCGGATTGGGAGCTGGGCCAGAGAAGAACCCCCAAAGTCGGGGTGGGCAAGGGATGACCCTGGGAATGGCCGTAAGCGACAATGGTGTGCATATTGCCCCACGCTAATGACGTAGTCGGGTTTGAAGTCCAATGAACTGATTCCATGGAACAGAGTCCTTCTTGAGAAGCTGTAAGTCGCTCAGCTACTTAACTGATTTCCCCTCCCTTCGCAATAAAATCCGCAGGAGCTTTACCGTGTAGAACGGTCCGTCATTTGTTCTTTTCCTATTCAGATGAATTGGGTTCACAGTCTGAAATCCCATTTATTTTAATAGTATCCGCCTAGATTTTCCGAATACATTAAGGCTTTCCGACTAAATTTTGAGTTAATTTCTTTACCTACTTCGTTCATTCTGTATGCCCTGCCTATCTCATTCTCCTTGATGTTATAAGCCTAACTGTATGAATTCCGCGGAATGAAGCGTCTGCAAGTTACACTCCGGTTGAAGCCACTCGGATTTTCCTTAATGGAACAAATAGAGCTGAAAGTAAAAAAAAAAAAAACAAAATCCGTTGCCTGTAGTCCGCAAGCGAACTATACCGACCGAGCGAACGCCGCTTGTCATCGAAGTTAGTGCCAACTATTTCGGATAGAGGGTGTCGCGTGATCAGCGCAACAAATCCCTACGGCCGTTAATTTCGGTCTTCTAGACCGGAGCCGCTTTCTCCTTGAAGTAGCCACTCAGTTATCATCACGAGGCTGAGTGAACCCCATTCCAGACCCAGTACTTCTCAGAAACGAATGTGGTAGCGCCGGGAATCAAACCCGGATCTCTGGATATGTAGCGAGGATCTCTGACCACTAGACCACAGAGTCAACCTTCTGAAAAAAATTGAAGGATCGGCCAAGATGTTGCAGCTTTCTTTATTCTTTGTGCTTTTCTTTAAAAAATCTCGAAAGTGTGCTGAGTTCTTGCCTCGCGGTGTAAGTTGTGTTAGTGGTCTCAGAATACTGTAAGGCCAGTTTGGAGCCAAAACGTTTGCTGTATTCAGAAGCACGTTTCACGACTACCATAACAACACATACTGTATGCTTCATCTTTATCTTCAAGTTACCTCCTTACGCCCTAGATTCACAACGTAAGAGAAGCAGACCGCAACAATTTATTTCCCCAACGGAGAGATAATATGTTCTGATGCTGACGGTGGTGATGGTAGTGGTATAATATTTTTAGTGTCTCCCGTATCCACTTTAAGACCAATCACGCCCAATTTGATGCGTCCCTATTTTACACCTAAACACATACATGTATGCATCATAGGAAGTGAACATATGCGCGTGGAAACTGTTCTGCATGGCATGCTGGGAACTGAGAGTTGGTTCCTGTAGCGCACATCACGAGGGCTGAAAATAAGTGTCTCTTGAGATAAACACAAGGAGTAATAAGGGCAGAGGACAAGGAAAGAGAGTAAAGTACAGATAAAACTGGCGTAGGATGAAAAAAGAAAGGAAAGAAGAAGAGAGTATGAAAGGAACGATGTTTGGAAGGGAAATGGTGTTGACCCTTTTATCTGAACCGTATAGAGAAGAGCGAGGATGGTGGGGGTTTGTCCAATCGATAAGAACAGCCCCTACATACTGGTGGTTACTGCTGATGGTGGTTGTAAGTTTGTCTTTGGTCGTCTAAAAAAACGACAAGCGTTTCATTCAACTTGTTTTCCCTTCCTTTCATACAGCCACTGTGGACTTAGGGATTCGATATGCATTTAAAAGCACATATCGTCTTTTGAGTATTTACTGTGCTTCTAAAAACAAAAAGAAATAACAAGGAAGAAACGAATTCCTTACATTTCCATACATATAGTTGTAGAAAAGTTTTCGAATGAATTTTCTACATCCTTCTTCAGGGCAAATTGAAAATTGAAGTAACAGGTTACTCCGAAATGTTGATACTTGCCTAAAAACTATACAACCTGGTGTCCCCCAGTATGGTAATATTAATGCTCACCCACATGAAATCTAGGGCACGCCGTAGCGTAGTTGGTTCAGGCACTATGCTACAAGCCGGCAGGTCACGGGTTCGATATCCGATGAGGTGGATTTTTCTTTTCAGTTTACCTAATCCTTCCAGCCACACTATGGCCCTGGGTTCGACTCAGCCTCTAACATAAATGAGTACCAGGAATCTTCCTGGGGGGTAAAGGGCGGTCGGCGTGTAAGCCTGGCAACCTCACCACCATCTGTGAACCGATTGTCTAGAAGATGTAACAGCCTCAGCATCTCACAATCCTATGGGCCTCCATGGCCTGTTAAAGAGATACCTTTACCTTTACCGACATGAGAACCCCATTTCTCACGCTACTCTAAGCAACGTCCAGATTTGAAACCCTACGAATAAAGAAAGACAAGCTGTAAGCTGCTATTGTGAAGATGGAAGAAGCAGATTCTTCCGAAACACTGATACGTTTCTGTCAGGGTACCTGGTGTCAGTGGATTCTAGGGCAGCCTGGGTGAAGTTATAATGAAGAATTTCATCAACACCGCGAATTAATTACCGGAAAAAAAAATCCATTCCAAGTTAATCGAAAATATGGCCATAAAAATCGGTGGGAAATAATAAAATAATCTCATTTTCACCCCGTTAGGAATACTTTAGGTTTAGTACATTTGTGGTTAAGGACTGAATTCTTCTTGTGAAGTGGATCTCTTGTCAGCAGCGCACCCCTCTTTCTCGTGGACATTTTCACATTTCTGACTTGATTAACTGCCGCGCATACACCTTTGTAAAACCACAGAGTGTAAACTAATGATTTCTTACACTCCACCTCAAATACATTGTTTAAAAAAATGTTTTTTACGCCTGGAAACCATCTGTTTGAGCTTGAGCTGTGTCAGTGGTGCTTCTAGCATGAACATTTCTGGGCCATGAGAAAACTCGCATTATGCAAGCCATTAGTCTTTATATTACAAACAATACATTATGAAACGCTATAAAACTAAAATATTTTTACTCTCCTCGCGAACGTTACAGTTGTAGCTTTGTTGTTATTTAGGCAGGATCAGTTGTCCTCATAAATGTTTTTTATGATTCAGGCAAGTTCTTGACGAATAGGTACTGCAATAAATGTCATGGTAGGATAAAGTTATGTTTGCACTTTGTTCACATTTAGGAAAGTAGGAACATACTCCTATGTTTTATTAACGTTATCTGGAAAAATTAAAAATACTGCAAGCAAGGTGCTCTTGCCTCAGATTAAACTCTTCATTTAGTAGTATACAACAGCTCACGGAAGAAAAGTTACGGGTACGTAACTGCGCTAACCGCTCTCTGACGGAAGTGCACCTAACTAATGATTGAAGTATATGTTTAAAGACACGGATATGGAAAATTTATGTATAGTTATGATACCAATTTTGAATTAACCTTTTATTATCTCTAGTTATTATTTATTTTAATGACACAAGTTCTAGAGACCATTATTTATATTAAAACATATTCCAAGTAACTGAAATATCTTCTGTTGTAAATCTTTCACAGATAATTTCAGGAACGAATATACAGGATGATTCTAAATTTTTGTAGGGGTTTCCATGGCCTATAAATTTCAAATCGATAATAATAAAATAAAATTGCTTAGGAATACGAAAGCGTAACTCAAAAGAAATGTATTGTTTACAGAATCAATACTGCAGAATGCAAAACAAATTCAACTTGCGCGCATTTACTAGCACGTAAGATGTCCAAGCGGTATTCAATTTCCCTCCAAGTGTTCTCCAGCATTTGCGGTGTATCTGTTTCGACCCCCGGAACAGTTCTGAGCTTCAGGTCATCGAGGGAAATCACAGGGTTCGTATGAACAGTGTCTTTAACCTATCTCCACAGGAAGAAATCAAGCAGTATAATATCGAGTGAGCGCGGAGGTCACGGAATTGGGCCACACGCCCAACTCAGAGCCCAGGAAAATGCACGTCAAGAAATTCTAGGACAAGGGAGCCTAATGTGGGGGTGCACCATCTTGTTCAGACATCACAGTTGGCTGACCCCGTCAATAATTTAGAATCGTGTTGTGTTTCTGTTCAGACAGTGGGCAGATTTTCTCATCTCTGTTCAATTAAGAAATGAAATGTGACGTGCAAATAAGAAAAATGACCCCTAGACAAAAATAGACATGTGGTCGGTTATTGTGGTTCAGATCCTTTTGATTATAAATAGACATTAATATCCGTGGCACACAAAAGCCTGTAGATACTGGAGTTATAACTGTACTTTGTACGGGCGTTGCCTCTGAATTCAACTGATAATATGTTCCGGCAAGGAGATGGGAAAGAGTTCCGGGCGGGCGAACCGGATCCTCATTTTCATATAAACAGCGGGAACTGTGCAATCGGACCTGAAAACATTCATTTACTTCAGAGGCCAAGTGAATTCTCCTACTATTCGAAACTGAAGATAACTCCGTCTCTTTCTTAATACAAATGTATCTTTATTTCATTCATGTAGCATATATTAGTTTAGCTCTGCAAACTATTTTCCACTGGGAAGTATTTAATCAGAAACCATGGAAATATACCGCACATTTTTTGCCAAAAATTCAAGAAGAAAACTGGGGTGCGGCTTATATTCGAAATATTCGAAATCACACTTCATTTAAAAAAAAATTATATTCATAATTAGTAATACAGGTTGTAATACTCCTGAAATAATATTCCAAGAAAATTATTTTTTCTATAATTTCTGTCTGAAAATTGTGCTGCGGCCTATACACGCGTAAATACGGTATATTGCTTTTTATTATTTTATCAACAGTTTCTTAGACAGAACAAAGTTTGAGAAGTTAGTCAGCGAAATATTGCAGTGATTATGGCCATGTTTGCGGTAAATCGTTTGCATTAACGCCCCGCTAAATACCCGAGAAATTTCCGTTCCACTGTCTCTAGTAGGGACATGCTTCATCAAAGGTGTTTCTGACACCTTTTTACACGACCCAACATTTAAACATAGTTTATGCTAGACCGCCTCTGTTGTCTAGTGATCAGAGTTCCTGGCTGCAGATCTAGAGGTCCGGGTTCGATTCCCGGCTCTACCAGATTTTCTGAGAAGTAGTTGGTCTGGAACAGGGTCCACTCAGCCTCGTGAGGATAATTGGGGATTCGTTGCGCTGACCATGCGACACTCTCTATCCACTAAATTTGGCAATATCTTCGCCGACAAGCGGCGGTCGCTCAGTCGGTATAGTTGGCTTGCGGACTACATGCCACGAAGTTATATCTTAAGATAATTTTACGCATGTCAACTCTCGAATACATTCACAGTGTTCGCGATCAGTCATTCAATTATCAGCTGCTAAATGAAGAGATGACTCCACCTTATCGTGGTGGTGGAGTTTGAGTGCTCCTGAGACCCTGAGAGTAATGCCGGCGGTAGCGTAGCTACTGGTACATCACCCATGCCAGACAGTTGAAGGGGTATGAGCCAGACGAAGAGGGATGCACTGATGCTCCAGGTTGGGGGCTGTGCGTGAGGCTAATAACCTGACACTGTAAGAAAATCAGTTGTTCAGATATAAGACAATCAGCCTCGGATGGATGGATGAATAACAGAAAAGAATGGAGGCAGATATTTCAGGAGGCCAAAGCTCACCCTGAGCTGTAGGGCCGAAGGGAGGGGGAAATGGAGAAATGTCACAATATTCACCTATGTGCCACTGATTTATTTTCAGAGCTACATCATTGTGTTAACAAATTTACGTCAATGCACTTTTCTCCCCCCTTGGCACTACAGCCCCAGTGGGCCTAGGCCTACCTCCATGAACCTCTCCTTTCACTTCGGATTTTTCTAGATCTTACACGTTCGGTAGGACTCCTTGGGCGGGTGATCAGTTCGTCGCAACGCCTCTACCTGTACACAAACAGAGAAACGCAGACACACAAACTAAACATTCATTCCCTGAGTAGGATTCGAACCCACGATCCCGGTTTCCAAGCGAGCAAAGACAGTACATGCCTTAGACCGTTCGCCTACCGTGGCCGGCCAATGCACTTTATCTTTCTTGAATTAATTATTAAATAAAAATTGTAAAATTATTTATGCCATACACATCAGAATTTCGTCCAGAGGGTGTGCTTATGTGTTCCATACGTTTTTCAGAATAAGCATGAATCACTCCAGTGAACAGCATTAACTGATTGGCATGCGTAACAGGGAATTCTTTTGCAATTTGTATTACGGCGCTCTAAATAGCTCAGATTATCTCCCTGCGTATATCACAGTTCTTAATAAGAAGTTGGTCAAGTAATCTCCCGCCTTTTATAAAACCTCCTGAATTAGTGCCATGTCTACAGGAGTCCGCCTGTTCTGAGCCAGATGACTGCAGTCCACGCCCTAAAATTCTAATGCTACAAGCCGGAAGGTCGCGAGTTCAAGTCCCGATGAGGTCATTGGATTTTTTCAATTGACTTAATCCTTCCAGCCGCACTATGGCCCTGGGGTTCACTCAGCCTCTAACAGAAATGAGTAACAGGAATTAATTAAATAATTTTCCTGGGTAGTAAAGCGCGGCCGGCGCGTAAGGCTGACAACCTTACCGCCATCTTTGAGCCGATTGTCTAGATAATGTGGGACCCTCAACGTCTCACAACCCTATGGGCCTTCACGGCCAGGTACAGGGATAGCTTTACTTTTCTTTTATTACCATTAATCTTCCATCTATGCCAAAGTTTCTTTTCCATTCAAGATTTATAACTAAAATTCTGTATGAAATTTTTATTCCTACCATACTTGCTACTTGCCACACCAATTAACCCTCCTTGAATCGATTACCATAATCATATTTGACGAAGGGTATGTACAGATTAGGAAACTTTCCAAACTCCCTGTTACTCAGTTTTATCCAATCTCATGTTACCTACACTCTCTTAGTCTCAAAAATTTTTCTCAGCGCCCTGTTCCCACCCACATTTTATGCATGAGGTACAAAGTTCTGCATTGTACGTACGGGTTTTAGTAAACATCTTCATAACCAATGGAGTCTACAGACTTCTACGTAGAAAGCAAATTTAGAAGAAAAAATGGGTACCGTTAATGAGAAAGAAATTCGAAGGTGGAGCGTTTATAGAATGCAGAAGTATCGCAGTTGCTTTTCTTCAAATGAAGCATTGAAGACATTTGTGAACGCTTTTTAAATGCGTGATTTCGTGATCTTTGTCTCAGAATAGACGATTATAATTGTCTTCACTCGGTTACCTGTAAATAAAAACACAAATCCGGGTGCTTTTCAGTTTTACCCTAATGGGTTCTCGTGAAGCCACTGAGCAGAAAACCATGCAGATTAATTTAATTTTAATAACTGAATGTGCGTTGTGATTTTTTAATTAATTTTTGCTCTCCCGTAAGCATCTGAATGGGATTATATTCCTCAGTTGTCTATTTTTGTTCCTCTAATTCAAGAACAAAAATGTGAGTTGGATAGTATTATTAACAAAATAAAGTAAATTCCTCCATGAATAATTAAAGTGTGAGGTTTACGGCTAAGAGCATTTGCGTTGCTATTTCACGTGTTAAAGTAATCCTCATTCTACACATAAGAGCTAAGAACTTAACATGAATTTACGCTATTATTCTGAAAGTTTGTATTGTTTTAGGTTCAAAATATTTCTGGAAGAATCAGTTTTGCTGAATAAAGATTTTAACTAACACATCACCAAAATTTATAATTTGATATCTGAATGAAATCACTAAACGCTCCTGCTGAACGGTATTCTATCCGTATTTATAAATCTGTCATGAATTTCGAACTCCTCTGTGGTCTAGTGGTCAGAGTTCCTAGCTACAGATCCAGAGGTCCGGGTTCTATTCCCGGCGCTACAAGATTTATTAAGAAGTAGTGAGTCTGGAACGGGGGAACTTAGCCTCGTGAGGATAACTGAGAAGAAATTTCAAGGAAATAGCGGTTCCGGTCTAGAAAACCGAAAATAACGGCCGTGGGGATTTGTTGCGCTGACTACGCAACACCCTCTATCCACTAAAGTTGGCACTAACTTCCCCGAGAAGCGGCGTTCGCTCGGTCGGTATAGTTCGCTTGCAGGCTAAAAGCACGGAGTTAGTTTTTTTTCTTTGTCATGAAGTTCAATTCTCTGGCATGGCGTCTACTGTTATTTAATAGAAGCTTCATTTATTGAATCAGACTTATATTTGTATCATCCTATCATCTAAACCCTTGTCTCCCAAGTGGTCTTATCTTTTCAGATTTACCGAACAAAAATGGTATATACATTTCTAATCTCTCCCTTTGTGCTATACTGTCCCTCAGAAGTGTTCATTTTTAGTAGAATGTTTAATGCCTATAATAGTAATTAATCTCCATTCGAGACATCTTATTAAAGCTATTGACAACAACCAGAAACATGTAATATACATAAGGAATATACTATTAATAAATAATAGATAATACAGTAAGATAGTGCGCAGCCGGGTTAGCGTAGTCGGTATAGCGACTGGCTAGGGGCTGCACGACCAAGAGTTCAGAGTTTGAGTTCCGGTAGGGTCAAGAATTTTCTTCTCTCCTCGTCGTCCAGACCGGCTCTTGGATCCACACAGCCTCGTATCAAATGGGTACCAGGGGGAAAGCTACCGGTGCGTGAAGCCGACCACTCACCTCCAACTAATGCCGAGTTCAAGAAAATGTAGATCTGTACATCCACTCCCCCATACGCCTTCATGGCTTAATTAGTTAAACACACGGACAACTTTACCTTACCTTTAAAAGTAAGATAGTAGGCCTATATTTTGTAGAGAAACCGTTTATATAGATTTTTACATAAATCTTAATTGCACGTATACCACTTTTAGAACTGAAAATTATTATTCCGGATTTCCCAAAAATTATCTTATTCTTCCTGCACAAGGATAAGGTGCCTCCCCAAGTACCATTTGTCCCTAATTTTCCTTCTCTTGTAACGTATTGAAGAAACTAAAGCTCTTGTTAATTTTCACGATTAGAGATAAGAATAAAGAAGTGAGTAGTTAGTAGTAAATATTAATATAATACTCTTTAATATATCCGGTGTTATTAAAGGCATGCCGGTCTAGAAAACCGAGATTAAAAGCCGTGGGAATCCGTTGCGCTGACCACGCTGACCACCTCTATCCGCTAAAGTTGACACTAAGTTATTGGACTTACTATTCATGTAATTATATATGATAATTATAGGTACAATAAACTTATTTTTACAAATGTTGGATATGGCGTCGCAGCGATAACTGTGCCTGCTTCCTGCTTCGTACTTGTTATTTCTTGGTTTATTAGAGGCGATATGTTCCCTTAAATCGTGGGTTGACTTTCAGTGGACAACACAGCACTATATTCCAAAAGACAGAACTATTGATAATGCGCAAACATTTTGGTGATATTAAAATAACATATTTTGAAAGAAAACTGTAATTGGTTGTGTTGACAGTTATTACTCTGCAAGAGTTGCTGTATTACTGGAGACGAAAAACAAGTATATGAGTGACAGGCAATAAACAAATGAAGGCAAACTGGGAACTGTTGAATCGAACACATATTTGGAAGTGCTGTCACGCTTTGCATTATTTATTGACTGATAAATCAATCAGTCAATAAAGAACGCCTTTTAGAATACATAGAATATACAGCGTTAATGACAGATGATTGTCAATAATGAACTGGCAAAACTGTGGAGCGAAGAAATCGTTGCCTCTTTTAAAAATCATTCTTTCTTGTATAACTGAAGAAAATCAGAAAAATCCTGTCTGCGTAACAGTGGTCTTCCGTTATATATATATTTTTTTTTTCTTCGCACTACAGCCCCAGTGGGCCTAGGCCTACCTCCATGAACTTCTCCGTTCACTTCGGTGTTTCTAGATCTTACACATTCGGTAGGACTCCTTGGACGGGTGATCAGCTCGTCGCAAGGCCTCTACCTGTACACAAACACAGAAAAACGCACCCACACAAACTAAACATCCATGCCCTGAGTGGGATTCGAACCCACGATCCCGGTTTCCAAGCGAGCGAAGACAGTTCATGCCTTAGACCGCTCGGCTACCGTGACCGGCAGTATATAAGAATAATATATAAGAATTCAGTTCGTACCTCACAGGAAACAGATCCGAACCCACGATCCCGGTTTCCAAGTGAGCGAAGACAGTTCATGCCTTAGACCGCTCGGCTACCGTGACCGGCCCGTTATATTTTAGCAGAAAGTAAAGGACAAGCAGAGGAAATGTATAAGATGTTCAGTTTCATTACGCGTTGTTGTACGGTCGTAGAGCTAAGATTTATGGGGCAGAAATGTTAAATGGAAATGCTTCTTAAATGCCTTCTTCCTCTTTATCTCAAAGCATGCGGTACACAGACACTTGGGCTGGGTCCAAACTCTATCATCATTATGCTGTAATAGACAGCAAAATGTTATCTTGTTCATGTGTTTTTAAGTGGCCAATGACAGCGTATCCACAGACATTATGTTAACCCAATTAAACTGATTTGAATTTATATACACATTTCTAGAGAAACTGCATTGTTTGCCAGCTTGCAGTAATATAGAATCTCTTACTAATGTGTGCCAACTGCCATGTTAATTAACAATTTAATGCGTAATTTGTGCTGAGAACATGAACAGACTACTGGGAAGTCATGTCTGTTCGCTTGCTTCAACTCCAGACCTATCAAACAGATATCAGTTATATTTAATATAAGGGTCCACATTAAAGGAAATCCGACGAATTGAATTTAGATAGAGAATATTCACTTATAATTCCTGCATTATGTGAGGAACAAATAGAGCTACTCTATCTAGAAAAAAAATGACACAGAATGACGGATGCAATGACAGAGATCAAGGTGATAACATAAGCTTCCTTCAAGATAAAGGTAAAAGGTAAAGTTGTCCCTGTGCTTAATTAATTAAGCATTACACCATGAAGGCGGATGGGGGAGTGGATGTATAGATCCATATTTTCTTGACTTCGGTACTAGCTGAAAGTGAGTGGTCAGCTCACGCCCCTGCCGCTTTACTCCCGGGGAAAGAACCCCCGGTGCCCATAAGATAGGAGGCCAGCTGGGCCCCAGAGTCGGTCTGGATGATATGGAGAACAGAAATTTCTGACCGTACCGGGACTCGAACACCGACCCCTCGGTCGCCAAGTCCGTAGCCAGTCGCTACACTGACTGTGCTATCCCGGCTCCTAATCTTCCTTCAGTGTTTCCAAAATTAGGATGATAGGCTAAAATAGATTGAAATATTTTACACTGTAATTTTACGTGTCGTCCTATATAACGGGCTGCCTAATTTTCACAGCGCGATGAAATCTAGGCCGATCACAGCTTTGAGACGGGTTTCTTCTGTGCCGAAAAAGCGGTTTCTTTCCGCATAGACAAGCATCATCACTTGAGCAGATTTCATCGCATAAAAATGCCCCAGTGGGCCTAGGCCTACCTCCATGAACTCCGTTAACTTCGGTTTTTCTAGATCTTACACATACGGTAGGACTCCTTGGGCGAGTGATCCGCTCGTCGCAAGGCCTCTACTTGTAGACAAACACAGAAAAACGCCCACAAACATCCATGCCCTGAGTGGGATTCGAAACCACGATCTCGGCTTCCGAGCGAGCGAAGACAGTGCAGGCCTTAGACCACTCGGCTACCGTGACCGGCTTCATCACATTTAGATGCCATGAAAACTTAGGTACTGTACTCGTACAAGCCTCACATTTCTAATTCTACTTGTGTATGGTCTTAAATCTAGGCATTTTGCTCTAATAGACGAAACGGTTTTCCGCACGCCCTTGATTCATATTCGGGAGGTGTTCTATTTGAAGTTTTGCCGGGAAACCGACTATCCTGACTGAAGCGCTTCGTGGTTTTCTTCAGTCCATCCAAGCAAATGCTGTTTCAGCAACTAGATTAAGGCAGTTCAGTTCATCATTCACCTATGATTCAACCCATTCAGCACTACAGCGCAGCTACAAACATAGCCTTAGAATAACCCACAAAACTTAATTTGAGAGAAGAAGGTAGATTTAGAGTGTTTACGGAAAATACCGTTGGATTTTCAAAAATTACGCGGAAGGGGACTTCTTTATTAATATTTACTTTTCTTCTTACGTTATCAGTATTTTATACCGCCTCTTTTTTTCTACTGGTTAGAGTTCCTGGCTACAGATCCAAGGGTCCGGGTTCGATTTCCGGCGCTACCAGATTTTCTGAGAAGTAGTGGGCCTGGAACTGGGTCCACTCAGCCTCGTGAGGATAATTCAGGAGCTATTTCAAGGAAATAGCGGCTCTGGTCTAGGAAACCGAAATTAACCGCCGTGGGGATTCATCGCGCTGACCACGTAACACCCTCTATCCTCTAAAGTTGACACTAACTTCGCCGACAAGTGGCGGTAGCTAGGTCGGTATAATTCGCTTGCGGACTAAAACCACGGAGTTTGTTTTTGTTTTTTGCTTGTTACCAGAATTTTCCTAAAGTGAACCATCACGCATTTAAATGGATCATTCTTGTCCACAGGTTACTAAAATGTGCATAATTATGGTTCGCAGAAAACCAAGGAAGGGAAATACCACTTGGATGATTTAGACGTCCATGGGGGATAATATTAAAACATATATTTTATATGAATAACGTGTGTCGATGTGAACACGTGACAAGAAGCTGCAGTTAGGGACAAATGCGGACTCAGGAAAATGTATTGGCCAGGATTGTATTGCATATAACTACGTATTATATATTTTCGTGGTCACGTTCAGACCAGGAAGAAATAGGGAAGAGGACATTAGGCGTAGATGCACAGTTTATGTCAGAGTATATTAAAGGGTGGCCATTCTGGATACCTGGACGTACATTGCAGGATAAGACTGAAGTGGATATTATGGATATGAAGTGAAGGTTTAGACCAGACTCAATTAGCTCAAGGAATATAGCAGTGACAGACTTTAAACTCTGTGACGAATCCCTTTCTGGTCCAGAAAACCGAGGTTAACGGCCGTGGGGATTCGTTACGCTCACCACGCGACACCCTCTATCCGCTAAAGTTTGAACTAATTTCACCAACAAGCGGCTGTATCTCGGTCGGTATAGTTCGCTTGCGAACTAAAGCCACGGAGTTTTTATTTGTTTAATGAGTCTCTTGCATATTACACGACTGAACGTATCTTAACTATCTTCATCTCATGGAGGTTCTTGTACAGTGTAGTTGGTTAGTTAATGAAAAATGGAACAGTTACTTCTTCATAGTACTTATTGCTTAAATGATCTTCTGCATTTTGCTTTGGTAACATAGTTTTATCCGGGCACGGTAGCCGAGCGTTTCGCGGCATGAACGATCTTCACTCGCTAGGAAGCCGTGATCGTGGGTTCGAATCCCTCTCAGGGCATATATGTTTGGTGTGTATGCGTTTATTCTGCGTTTGTGTTGTCATGTTCTTAGGTAGAGGCCTTGCGACGAGCCAGTCACTAGTCCAAGGAGTCCTAGCGTCTGTTAAATTATTAAAAGAATAAAAGAAAACCTCGACACCCGTGTAAGGGTATAATAGGAACGAATGTAAAAGTAAAATTTTTACATAATACAGAAAACTGATATCTGTAGATCTCGCTACTGTTGATTGCGGGTACAAGTGATAGGTGTATGAGGGTAAGTATTCATTAGTTGAATGCCACAGTGATTAATATTAGTGCGTGATACAGAACCGACGCCCTCTTCTGTGTTTTGAAATGAAGAGAATGCGGTTAGATACGTTTCTACAGACGCGATGCGGTCATTACAATCTCCCGAGGGCCCCATAAGACTTTGTATGACATGAGTTATCCTCACTTTACACTGCAGCATGCGGCTTACGCATGATTTTTAGTACACATCCATAATTTCCCCATGTGGAAACATTGAAACTCTTTTCAGTAAAATGGGAATTCCCCCTTTTACAGTCTTGATTTAATGTATACTATGTAGTAACCGTTTACGTGGAACTGAGATCAGTGGTTTGAATGCTGTTTATTGACGGTATAGAGAACATGATGGCCGATCGTAGTGGACACGCGGTCTAAAGAATGAACTGTCTTCGCCCCTCGTACACGAGTGTCGTGAGTTCGAATCTCATTTGAGGCATTGATGAGTGCTTATTCTGTGCTTTGTGTAGGTAGCGGCCCTTCGACGGGCTGATCTCCCGTCCAAAGAGTCATTCCAACTGTGTATAGGATTACGAAACTGAAAAACGGCCAATGTCCAACAAAAATGACTGTAGAACCATTGATGAATGAATGAATGAATGAATGAATGAAAGAATGAAAGAACACGAGAACTCTGTAAAACCTACCACCTGAGACTTCGATTTGGTTTCTGCAGGCTGTATAGGAGTTTGTATTATCGTGTTGGATGTTATGAGTTAAGGTACAGACTGATAAACTCTTTATTATACAGTTTCCTATGTTTTTTCTGTTACTTCCTTGTCCTCAGAACACTGTTCCAAGAATCTTCCTTTTCCTCAGAGTGTAACTGAAAATATAATGCGAAATTTCGGCTTCCGAAGTTTGGATACGTTGAAACTGTTCTAATTTTCGACGTCCATTGCAATCGCCTTCTTCAGGGTGAATGAAGCCGAAGAATGTATTTTCTGAGATATAGGGTATGGGTCTGAGGCACGGCTTTAGTCGGTGGGATGGGTGCCATTCTTCCTGCAGTTGGTGACTGCTAGGCACGCCAAAACGTTAGAACAGCTTGAACATATCGCGCAACTAATTCCCGAAAACCGATGAAATCGGTGAATCGCAGTTTCATTATGCGTGTGGTAAAGTTTGTTATAGTTTCGTAACTCGAGGCTCCACACGGTATTTGGGGGTGTGGAGCAGCTTCCTGGTTAAACGGGGCCCCAGGGGCCTTCTTCTGGGAACAGTTAAAAAGTGGAGATTCCCACTGAACCATTTGAGTATAAAGAAACGTCATATCTGAGGTGGAATATTCAGGCTAATTTACGTTTTTGAACGTAAAGAATATGTTCCTATAAGGTGGGCCTTCTTGGCCCTTGCACTGCGACCACAATAATTTGTTGTGCCCAATAATATATGCCTAAGTAAATCGCTCTAATCCGTTCTGTTGTTCTCGCGGCATACCATTGCTCCTCTGCACACACTTCGCGAAATACTTCATACATTAGATACCGTTGCGAAAGCCTACGACTAAAAAATTAAAACGTGATTTTTTATCTTCTTTCCCTTCTCCTCTCGCTCCCACTTTGGAGCATAGGGCTGATTTCTCAGTTTCGTGATAATTTAAAGACGGTAGGACTCCTTGGACGGGTGATCAGCTTGTCTCAAGGCCGCTACCTAAACGCAGGACAACACAAACAGAATAAACGCATACACATACGAAACATCCATGCTTTGTATGGGATTTGAACCCATGATCCCGCTTTCCGAGCGAGCGAATACAATACATGCCTTAGACCGCTCTGTAGCCACCTCCTCACGCTGGTTCCTCCCTCACGGATTTTTTATACCCTGAAGATGGAGACGATACGTTCCCCCGAAATGTAGCTTTGCACAATATTTACGCGGCGCCACACCCAAGAAGACGACATCCTTTATAGTCACCGTCGTGAAAACTTCAAATCTTACATTTTTAACCTTTAATGTACTACAGGTAACATATTCTAATTAAAGCATAACGACGGCAAGAACGGAAGTCTACACAAAATTACAGTTGTGGAAAATCGATAGAATTTTTCACAGTTCGTCAATTGATATCCAGTCGACAGATTCTTCATACTGGAGTGTTACATGGGAAGAGGAGAGGCCACCAGGGATATGTGCCCTTTTTTTTATACGGAATAATTGGAAATTGGCGAGTTCGCTTGCAATGTTTTACTCCCAAATGAATACATACCATGTACAGTACAAAATATTCCAGTATTTTCGTTTTAATTTCATTTGGTTAGAATAGAATTTATTTTCACTTCAGACCATATCCCTGCAACAACTATTCACAGACAAGGCCTTTGAGTTGTGCCGTGTATTGATGTATGTAGAGTTCACACTGTAGTGGTTTAGATGTCAGTGTGTATGTTTGTGAATTATTTTATCAAAACAGCAACGAATTCCACAAAAACCAAACTAATTGTGTACTCATGGTGATACAGAATAACTGCTGGTTCATGTAATATTATCTGATCTGGTTTAAACTTGAATGTTGTTTATTGTATGATCGTCAGAACTTAAAATGTGATGGTAAGAGGTGAGAGTTCTTCACGGCCAAGAAAGTGACTATCGTGTATGGCATCAAGAATATGATAGCATTTGAATGCATGAATTGTGCAGTTCCGAAATTATTTTGCCCTTTTTCTTTAAACAATAGTAGACTAAAGAGTGCATAACCGCTATATGACTGCATATGTTGCACGTATATATGGGCGCTTTCGGGCTAAAGACCATAGAGTTATATGTGGTCTGGTAGAAGATTAAGCCAAGTTAGAAACGAACCTGTGTTTACGAAATAAAATTACGCATTACTAGTATTTAAATTACTACTTTCTGGGAGTGCCGGGATAGCACAAGTCGGTATAACGGTTTGCTACGGGCTGGACTACCTAGTTGTCGGAGTTCGAGCCCCGGTAAGGTCAAGAATTTTCTATTCTCCACGTCGTCCAGACCGAATCTGGGCCCATCCGGTCTCTTATCCAATGAGTACCGAGGGCTGTTTCCCCGGAGATAAAGTGGCAGGTGCGTGAAGCTGACCACTCACCTCCAACTAGTGCCGAGGTCAAGAAAATATGGATCTCTACATCCACTCCCCCTTACTCCTTCATGGCGTATTGCTTAATTAGGTACAGGGACAATTTTACCTTTACCTTTTTATTTTCTGGAGTGTGACATCATCTAGTTTGGTGTTTCGAAACATTCTTAAATATCTGTCAGTCTACACTGCGTCACAATCCAGAAGATATCGGAGCCTTCGTTGTCACAGCCGTGAGAATTAGAAAGTATACGAATATGTATTTAAAGGTTGTAACCCTGTATGTCGGAGACGACATCATATCTTCATACTGTCACGTGTATTACTGAGTTGTAGACGGGGATTGGATTGGCGAATAGATTTATTGAATATTAACAAGTCGTAATTACAATTAATTATAACACTCTAAAGATTACTGTAGCTGTAACAAATAAAATCAAGTCTTCGGCGTCCGCTTGCTTATTCGTTGTTTGGTGACACTTCAGCTACTGACCTGTCTGTCGAATGAATCTTGAAGAGTCTAATCTCCGGAATTCTCTATCTCGATATGTACCGTCTAGACTCTCTCTCTCGCTCTGGCTGTCTGAATCCCAGACTGAGCTAACTTCATGAGGACTGAATATAGATCACCAATTCGAACAGTTGATTCTTCACTGTCATTCTCGGTTGTCACGAAACCTGTGACAATCACCGGGCAACGCGTTGATTTATATAGGCATATTCGTTGCCGCAGTAACGTTTCATCTAGCCGTTGTCTAGCAACAAACATCTCTTCTGTGCTTTTCTGACTACACACTTCCGGCTTTCAGGCTTCATGTCACAATGCTATTACTAATTTTTGCACTAATGTGGTGGACGGTGAACTTTTGTTTGTAGCAGGCACTTCGTAGGTCTTGTACGTCTCCCTAGCCTTTCCGCGACAAGATCATCTGTCGGTATGGAGTATGTTCATCTAGTCCGGTTTATATGGTAGTTCAGTGCATGAATAAAAACTAATCAGAGTATGGAGCACTCTAATTCTATGAAGAATTAAATGCAGGATAGAAATATAGTTCGTGCTGTCGTGCATGTATGTAAATTAGCGTTTTAAATTTCAAATGGTACAGCTCCTGTAGCTACAAAGATCGACATTGGGTTCATTACTTCTCTTTTACTGCCCAAGATTCTTGGTTTTATAGTCTGTAAGAGACCGCATTGTCCTTAGTGTTATAAACACACATGTTGACGAAGTATTATGGTTTAAATAAACGATGCCAGTTTTCCATTTTAACATGCAAATTGTTGTCTTAATCTTATATACACGTTCCTATTCTAGGAGCATCTTGCCAAAACGCTAGGACTTGTTAAAACTTTTAAACTGCTCCTTGCACAGTTTAATCTGCCAAATTCTGCAGTTTATGGCATTCTTACCAACGTTATCTTTTAGTTAAACGAAAGACCGATATCTTTGCAACATAATTTGAGTGCATCCACGAAAATAAAGACCACTACCACAAGCAGCATCGTGACTAGGAGCTGGGCCGCTAACTCATATAAATCATCCCTGTAAGTCTGCCTCTCTTATAGGTTAGCCTTCTAGTAGTAATTAGTGGGGCAGACCGGCACAAAACCTTTTCACTGAGCGCAAGCGGAAATCCCTATAAAATTTCTGCATCTCTCAGCCAACCAACCTTCCCTGCTCCCCACGTCTTTCTGCATAGTCCTGTATGGACTGCTGGCTGGGATAATGCAGAGTGAGCTTTTCTTTAATTAGCTATAGGCCTTCTGATCCATAATCCCCCAAACTCTCCCCCATAAACCTACCACATACTGCCCCATTTTCAAACTCTACACCCTCCACCACTATTGCTACTCCCTTCTTAATCTCGTTCGCCGCAGCAATCTATAATATGAAAAGACGAAATGTTCTACACTTTTCTGTCATTGCATCCAATATGCCATAATCTTTATGTCTCCCAGTTCGCTTCATTCTTCTGTGCTTGATCTGTTTGCTAGGAAATTACTTAATGTACGGGTATATTATGCATACAGTTCTTTGTGTAAATCTGTCTAAACAGGTTTAATTATAATTTTATATGTCGTTAAGGCAATAATTAATAAAAGGTAGATGTGGAGTCGTATACATTTTTTTTTGTAGTCTGAAATTAATTATAATAAAAATAATACTGTTTGTTTCTTACAGTGCAAAGAGAGATTTTCTTGCAAGGTTTTGGGTTTTGACGGCTGTGACTATGAGGAAAGTCATCTGCTGGAATGTCGCGCCGTGTAGATCTTGTGTGAACCGACGTTTCGGAGGTATTACCGTTTCTCACGGTGTTGTCGCTTGCAGAATTCTTATACTTTTTCTTCTACCCTGAAGATGGGGGCGATACGTTCCTCCGAAACGTCGGTTAACACCACATATACACGGTGCCAAATCCCAGAAGACTGCTTTCTTCATAGTCACCGCCGTGAAAGCCTTAAATCTTACAGATAAACATACTCTATTTGCTCTCATAAAAGTGTTTGTTGTCTCCAAGTATAATTAGAATGATCAAGTCAAGGAGGGTGAGCTGGGAAGGGAATGTAACATGAATTGGTGGGAGACGAGGAATGCATATAGGATATTGGTGGGAAAGCCAGAAGGAAAGAGACCACAGGGAAGACTAAAGCGTAGGTGTGTGGGCAATATTAAAATGGATCTTAGAGAGATAGGATGGGATGGTATGGATTAGATTTATCTGGCCCAGGATAGAGACCAGTGGAGGGCTCTTGTGAACACTGTAATGAACNAAGATGGCGAGGAGTGAGAACACAAAGTTGTAGTATCTTAAAAATGTATTTTCCCTCCAACGGTTAATAACAAAGCAAGCGTTACTTTAGCTTTACTAAATGTGTGTACTTGCGATGTCAGGTTCCAGAACATTCCTTCGTCGCAGGAAATGTGTCGGTGTGCAGAACCACGGTTCCTTTTATATTTCAACATTCTAATTTCTTTACCAAGTGTATTTATTCTGGTTTGAACGACGTCAGTGGTGGGACCAGTGTCTGCTGAGTGTAACCCTTGTCCACGTTCAACTTTCGCTTCAGAAGTCTAAGGTAAATATCCCCATTCCGCATGAAAACGATGCAGAGAAATAACAAACAGTTCGAACTGAACACGTTTACTGACCATTAGTTGAGTAGCATGCAAGTTTAGTATTCACAAAGCGTCAGGTTCAGTTCATGCTATTACCTCTGATATGGGGAACAGAAGCATAGGAACATTCCGAACCCTTTGGAATCTACAAGCATGAATAAGACTGATATGTTGGGATTTTGGACTTTATCCATCGTCCTGGTTTTTAAGATAACAAATAAAAACACGACGTTTCGGAAACTGGATCTGTTTCCGTCCTCAGGTGAAGGAAAACACCTATTCAGTTGGGTCCTCAATCACTGGACAAACCGATGTCACAAAACATGAAGATTATAAAAACCTGAGACCAGGCTAAGTCCATGAGAGCTAATAAGAAAAATATTCATAACAAATTGTAGCAAACACTTACAAGCGTGGAACCAGGGTATATAGATCTGTAGAAATTTATGCCACGAAACTAAACTCATAACCAGGTCCATGACCCCACGGCATGGAATAGAAAGAAGAACTAGTAACAAAAACTAATAGTGTCTAACTAGCGTCAACAGTGGAGTAAATCACGTCTATCTAATTTAGAACTTAATAGAAATAAATAAAAGCATATATCACGTCATACAGATCTTCTATGTGAATTGGTCCAAAAACCCAACATGTCAGTGTGTTATACACCATCGTCAGAATCCTATAGTAACTACATGAATAAGTCTGTCGGTGAGCAAGACCGCTGAAGACGCGAATAGAGACCACCCAGGATCACTTGATACATGAAATATACTTCAACCGTTAAAAATTCCGTACTTAATTGTCCTGTAATTCTGATTCATTCCTTGATGGCTGATAGCCTGAAAATATTTTATCATCTTTAGCCGCCGTAAAAGCTTCAGATCAAACTTTACACATCTTTATCATCGATATATAAATGGGTACTAAGGGGAACAAAATTCCGGTTTAATGCAACAGAGAATTTTCTTTTCTGTAGCTAACATTTCATCTCTTTATTGGCAGCTTACCTCCACAGGAAACCCCTTATATGTGCTGTTCGCAAAATGGGATATTGGAAAGTTTGACTCTGATTTCTGTTCGAGTTTTTCGTTTATTTTATGACGTTAGTTTCGTAATTGGCGAACAGTGAATTAGAGGGGATTTGGAAGTAAGTTCCCAAGGACTAATTGAAGCTCCAGCCATGAATTTGCTGTGCAGAGACTATTGAAACAATGAAGAACCTCAGACAAGTTAGTCAGTGTTCCGACTAAAGTTCAAACTGAACACCACGCATTGAGCGACATCGCAACACCTGCCTGCTCAGTCTCTGTTTTCGGAAAGCATCCCCAGTTTCAGTAGTGATTTCAAGAGACTTTGTGCTCACTTACAGGAGCATCCATTTCTTTCTCCAGAGTTCTGTTTGCTTTCTGCTCGTAGCCACTCGACCAAAATGGAGACAAGGAGGTGGTTCGTGTTCAACATTCGTTAAACAGTTCTTCTACTTCATGATGGCCGAAGTTTTTTTCAAATCTTCAATTTTTCTCACAAATTTAAGAGAAAAGTAGAGTAAATTTTCCCCACTTGTGTTCGTCACCGCATCGGGAACGTTGTGCCTTAACAATTATCCAAAGAAACTACAAGGAGGAAGAAGAGGTTAAGGGCTGGCACGATTGCAGTAAGAGGAGTTTCTGTGGGGGGGTGTCGGATGTTGTGAACTAATTGTGCCAGTCTCAGAGGATTTTCTTATTCCTCCCCTTCTACCATTTCTGTAATGTGTTTTACCCTTTGTCTCTGTCTTTTTCCTTTCCATCATTTTCTTCTGGATACTGCAGGAAGATAACGGAGAAATTCTTCTTGAGTTCTATAACAAACTTTTGTCTTACTTTCATAGCCTATCATTGGTGGAGGGCGTACTAAAGTTTTCATGTGCAGGACGCCGTGAGTAAACATCTCACAAAGCAATGATATATTTCTATTGTGAAGGGTTTTCACGGTAGTGTATAACACTCGTGGTTACTCAGTTTTTTTTTAGTTTTGTTCATGGCGCAGTGTTCTAAATAGAACAACGTTTCCGAAACTGGATCGTTTCCGAACTCAGGTGATAGACTGGGAGGCACCTACACCGTTGAGCCCGCTAGAAAGATGTTCCAGTGATGAGGTCTTTTCTTTCTAACAGACCTAGCGGAATTCGTGCCTCTCACACTCTTACGTGCCTGCGGAAAGAGATCCAGTTTGTAAAAGATTTTATTCGTTAGAATATTGGAAAATGGACCAAGTCCACACACTCAGTAACTCCCAATGACATATTTGTAAAACGCGTAAAATGCGCAAGATATTGTCACGTATAATTATTTGCAGTAATTATATTTTCGAAATATTAATTTACATCTAAATATTAGAAGATGAAATAGCTACGTTATCAATACAAGCGATAGTGATAAAACTTAAGAATATTTCGTTAAAAAATATTGTATGAAATTTACATACCATTTGATTTGTTTCATTCTGGTCCGTCACACTAACAATTACAAATACAAATCACTCCGTCCAATGTGACCTCTAAGTTTTTTACTACATGAAACTGAACAGTGAAAACAGCACAGCAGCCACGAGCAAACCCTGGACGATATAAAGAACCTCCACTTCAAGATAGCCAGGTGGCACAATATCTGCCCCATATAAGAGGGACGATGGGAGGACGGACACGAGCCTGCGTGGTTTACGAATTTTAATTATTGACAATACAAAGAAAAAAATTTTTTTAATAACATCAAGAAATTTTATATAATTTTTTAAAGACTTTACATTCCCAGGAAACTGCTGTGTTTGTGAAATGTTCTATTTTGTGTACCATACATTGTAGCATATAAATGTACGTACTTTACGTCTAAACAACTTATGTGATGGTGGTTTCCTATTTGTAGGATGTTTGCCCTCTGAAGATGGTCTGCAGAGACCGAAACATGTAAGGGTAAGTTTTCATGTAGTAATAAACTTACAGGTCACATTGGACGGAGTGATTTATATTTTTACATACCGTATTTTTTTTCCTTGGCACTACAGCCCCAGTGGGCCTAGGCCTACCTCCATGAACTTCTCCGTTCACTTCGGTTTTTCTAGACCTTACACATACGGTAGGACTCCTTGGGCGGGTGATCAGCTCGTCGCAAGACCTCTACCTGTACAGAAACAGAGAAACGCACACACAGAAACTAAACATCCATGCCCTGAATGGGATTCGAACCTACGATCCCGGTTTCCAAGCGAGCGAAGACAGTACATGCCTTAGACCGCTCACATACCGTATTACTTCGAATATAACACGCCCTCGAATTTAAGACACATCCAGTTTTTGAATGTTGGGTTTAAGAGAAAAATTAGAAAGGTGCACATTCCTCGAATTTAAGACGTAGTTCAATTTTTGAACGGGAAGAAATGTGTAAAATGTGCGTATTTTGTTCGAAGTAAAACGATATGTTCGCTAATTAGCTCGTATATATTCTAACTCTTAAAGTGGTTGGTTCTGTTTACTTGATATCTGACAGTGTCGAGACATTGCCCAAGATGTATATCGATGACCTGTGTTCGTGTTTCCATTGCTTGGTAAGCCACGAATTTCACCTCTATCAGGAATATATGGCCGACATTAAGAATCCATAATTTATACGCAGTCTGATCAAATGGGTTACAATTTTCGCTTATGCTAAATAAAGTTTCACCGAAACAGTTACAAATTAAAAAAGAAGTTATTACATTGTTCCAGGAATTTCCAAAACAATGTTTTAAAGACTAAATCGGAAAACCGAACGAAATATTTAAAATCTCGGACGGAATACATCGAAACCCCAATCTTTCCTAAATTTATATGAAAAATTCAGTTTTAAACCTGTCTCTCTTCAGAATATACGCTTGTGAAGTGTGAGTTGTTCTTTAATTCATGTTTAATATATGTATCATATTCCGTTTAATACATAAAATATTTTCACCCCCACCATGACTTTTGGGAATTGTGTGAAGATCCGTGTTTTTATTTATCTTTTGATAGTAGTATGTTGTGTATGATAATACTTGGGTATGGCAACATAGAAAATTCTCTCTTCATCGTTAAAATTGGTTTGCAGACAAATGTATTTTTTAACAAATTGGATACACTGAATGCAACATTATAGGTAGGTTCGAGGAACGGGCCAAGTTAATCGCTGAAGTGGATATAGGTCCAGTGTCGGGAGATTTTTTACGCATCGTCTAAAAATAATACTTTGAAAAACAAAATTTTCTTCGGTATGCTGTTCTGCAGTGCCAGAAGGATAATTCTTTTATCTCCCTCTCGTGGGAAATCACTAGATCACAATTGGCCCTATATAGTAGACTGCTCATCAACTCATCACCTTACCAAAAACAGTTCCCAGAATTAGTGGCAATACCTGCCCTTACAACAGCCAAGCGGTTTACCAATTAAATGCCAGCCGAAACGTAATTCCACACTCAGTAACATGATTGGTTAAATGCGGATTTGAAGTCTCATAGCTTATGAATTCATGTATAGGATGAATTTAGGTACTTAATCGTTTATATGCCGAACACAGTGGCCGCGCGGTCTGAGGCGTGAACTGTCTACGCTCGCTCATAGACTGGGATCGTGGGTTCGAATTCCACTCGAGGCATGGATGTCTGTCTGCGTTTATTCTCTATTTGTACTGTCCTGTGTAGGTAGCGGCCTTGCGACGGGCTGATCCCAAACAAGGAGTCCTGCCGACTGTCTGTATGATTTAAAGAACTCTAAAACGGAGGCGAAGTTCCGTCATGGACTGTAGCGTCCACAGCTTATTATTATCACTAATTTATCTATTAACGACTTTTAAAAGAAAATATCCTCGAAGATAAAAAAATTGTATGTGATAAATATATTCAGCGAGCGAACAATTTTAATTACTTAGAGTGTACTGTATAAATACAGAATTTCATAATAAAGATTTCAGAACGATACTGAGTAAATTTAACCCCCTATGTGGACGATAAGTTTCCTGTTGAATAAAAGGACATGGAAGGAAACAGAGACTCAATTATACGAAACTGTGGCTGTCCGGGCATCAGTACGAGTGTAGCGCCCTGGAACATGGATATGGTCAGAAGACTCAGAGGGGAACGACAGAAACAGCAGAAAAAAAAAACGCTTATAAACGCGGGAAACAGTCCAAAGGATGAAATTAGAACGACAGTCTTTAGAAACGAACAGGATATATTACATTTAAATAATATAATTCAGAATAATAGACTTAATTGGCTTCATCGCTTTGAAAGAATGGAACCTGAACGAATTCCACAACAGCAAAGGCCTCTGCATCTAGAAGAACATGATTTTTTTATTGCTAGTGGGGTGGGACTAAGTCCCTTGTACTGCGGCCACTTCTGGCCTATTGTACCAGCCCCAGATGAGAGGTGAGGGTGATTGTGGAGCAATTGGTGGAATGAAGATTGGCAGGAGAAACCGAAGTACTCGGAGAAAACCTGCGCCAGCGCCACTTTGTCCACCACAAATCCCACTTGACCAGACCCGGGATCGAACCCTGGCTGCCGCGGTGGGAAGCCCGCGACTAACCGCTTGAGCTATGGCGCGGCCCTAGGGAGGAACTGATACATTGGGCGCCCAAATTTAGGCTAGAGAGGTCAGAACTGAACGGATCGAATCGTCCAAATCTTGATGTTGCTTATGATGATGATGATGATGATAGCTCGGATACATTAAGGCTAGATATTCTCCAGCCTCTGGTGACAACCATGGTCTCTACCGCGTCAGCGTCATTTAAATTTAAGAAGAGAGAGAGCAAAAAAGGAATTGGTTTTGCCTCTTTCGTCACGTAGACCATTTATCTTTCAGTTTGCTAAGGGCTTCAAGAGCAATATTGCCCCCCCCCAGTTGGCCCTGTCACTATTAAAATTACGTTCTCCCAAATGAACTTTATTCAATAACGAATAGTCCATGCGTATATTTTTTGGACAGTAAATTTTTACGGTGCCCAATATATCATTCCTCGACGGCTGGTCCTTGATTATTACCAGCATTAGTGCTCCAAATATCTTTACTATACGTAGTAGTAGTGCTCCGCCTAGTGCAATCGGTGTGATCCGAAAGAACTGCAATTCACACCCCTTGTATTACTACCCTTATACTTAATACACATGTGAGCACAAATTCTCGTAATACATAACGCTTTGCTACATCTGTATTTACTACTGAAAATGCGTGCATATTGGCTATTTTTCGTAGCTTAATGTACATTTTCATAAACATACGGTGTTACGGCTGCTTGAATCTGCAGGAAGTGAACACAACTTGTTTTCAGTTAATAACAGTTGTGCTCCTCGTTGCAGATATTCTGAAAGAGCAGCGTTCTGTCTTTAGAACTTTATATCTGTTCGCGTAGTTTTATTACTGCAAATCAATTTACATTTTATAGAGCACAACAAAAAATTAAGAAAAAAAAGGAAATTGAAATATTTTGGATGTGAGAATAATATTGTGAATAAACTTTGGATCTTCATAATATTAACTTCTTTTAAAGAATATAAATATAACGAGGAAATTAATATCAGAAATTTCAATAAAATTTTACGGGGCTGTGGTTGTGTCCCATCTTTTATATAGAGACTATACTGTATGTGTACCAGAGTAGCGGAAATGAGGTTTCTTAGAGCAACTCCCGGATATGAGGGAAATGACTACGTAAGAAACCAATCTATTGGGAGAGAATTTGACATTCAGTAAAATTCCGGACATGAAGTGTACATGTAAGTAACATAGAAGAACATAAATTTCTAAAAGGCATGAATGGAAGCTTAAAGGAAAGAGGGAAAATAACAGTGTATAGATTAGCCCCTTTTGTCGCTAACATCTGTTGCCTTATTTATGCAGCGGAGGATGTAAGTCAAATTGTATATTTTTTTTTTTATAATTTCAGTTCATTGTAACCCAGAAGATAATTCTTGTTTCTGTATGTACTTCTGTATGCCTACTCTGTGATACATGTTTCCCCCTAAAACGTGGTTTCTGTTGGTCCGTAACAAATTTAAGACTCAGAATAACTGGGTTTTCGACTTTTTCCACCAACCGGAATTCTAGGAAATGTTTACTATTTCATAGAATTCCGGACGATGGAAAACGTCCAAAAATCCAGTAATTCTATGTGTTATCCTCCATCGTGAGAACCCTTTAGAACCTAATTTAACACTGTTTTGATTAAATTAGTGTTTAATCATACGATACTACATCACACATATACAACTCATCCTTGATTGTCTTTTGTCGAGTGAGTGATTTACCGGCTCTCATTCCCCGTCTCATCAGCGTGAGCACTATGTTAAATGTATACGGAAAATTTTTATCGACAGAATGTCAATTTTCCCGTTTTTTCTCCAAATTATTTCTTTACGAGTTACTCTAATATTTCTCACCGAAAAATATACATTTGTTTGACCTTTAAAATTCCTGTGCTTTTGTCATTGTTCAGGAGATGCGTAATTTCTTCATCTATTCCGGAGACTTGTGACTTTCAAATGAGACTTCCTGTACGTTTTCCTGTTATGACAATATTTCTAATGAAGCATTGTGGAGAGAACGTCACAATTATGCCAGTTTCTAAGCTGTATATATTTAGACAAATACTCAGTTGAAAAGGAAAGAACGACACTGGGGTGTTTGGTATTTTCTGTTCATTTATGAGACTGTACCCAGGCGTATAGATGTTACATTCCCCGGTAAAGAGTGTTGAGGTATACAATTTCCAATCTCCTCTCCGTTGTCGTAATTTTGAATTGCTTATATTTCTGTAATATTCTGCAATAAACACTTGTACAAGCGTCTAACTTTTGTCTGTATTATACATGTTAAAGCAGCTCTTGAATTTGTAATATCAGTACCGAATTTCATGTATAATGAATACGTTTTCACCACCTACCAGTAATCCTACACATTTCTGACTTCTCCCAAGTGCCTTTATTCTCGGAGACCCCTGGACAGCGTTATGGTCGAACACAATAATCCAGTAAATATATTCGTTCATGGAGCAGGTAGAAGTACATTGTTTGCACTGTGAAGTCAGCCTAACAGGTTTACAAACATCAAGTGTTTCACAGTGGAGAAGGTAAGCTTCATCAGCAGTTACAGTGTTTATGAGCAAAGACAAAGTCTTAATAAGCAGGGTTATTAATGCAACAGTGACACTCGTGAGTGTGTTTTCCTCTTGGTGACTTAAGAGTATTATCTACAATGAAAATTCAAATAGAATTACCGCAATTAGGGAATGTTATTCTAAAAATAAAATGTAAAATTTGAATAGTTATGATCAAGTTTTATCTTCTACTCGCTATACTTATATCTAAAAATTTACGTCGCTTACTTCATGCTGTAAATTTTTTTCAGAGAAGACGAAAGTCAACTTCTGTTTCGCTAAATCTGGTTCACCTGTAGCATTATTTTTACTTTCATGTGCCAAAAAGTGATAGGCGTAAAAAAAAAGAAAAGAAACAGGCATAAGTAAACTAAACAGGTAAAGAAAGTAAAGCTATCCCTCTAACAGGCGGTGGAGGCCCATAAGGTTGTGAAAAGCTGAGGCTTCCACATTATCTAGGTAATCGGCTCACAGATGGCGGTGAGGCTGTAAGCCTTACGCGCCGGCCGCCTTTTACCCCAAAGAAAATTCCTGGTACTGTTAGAGGCTGAGTTAACCTTAGGGCCATAGTACGGCTGGAAGGATTAGGTCAACTGAAAAGTCAAATGACTAATCGGGAATCGAACCCGCAACCTTCCGGATTGTAGCATAATGCTTGAACCAACTACACTACCACGTGCCCTCTGACCTAAATAGGCGAACAAATATTATTGGGAAACAATAAAAAGAATGCATATTATAACTATTGTGTATGTACGAGAATGTCACCCAGTAGGCCCCTGCGCAGTTTTTACAAGTTTCTACAATTATGTCCTTGAAAAGAAGCCGTTTTCGTGAAGAATTGGCCACTTATCTCATGACCTTCGAAGTTGATGACACACGAACTGCGCAAAATACAGGAATAAGCATAATTATATTTAATGTAACGTAACTAATACATAAGGCCGCGCCATAGCTCAAGCGGTTAGTTACTGGCTTCCCACCGCGGCGGCCCGAGTTCGATCCCGGGTCTGGTCAAGTGGGATTTGTGGTGGAAAAAGTGACACTGGGACGGGTTTTCTCCGAGTACTTCCGTTTCCCCTGCCAATCTTCATTCCACCAAATTCTCCATCATCATAATAACACGGAGCATGCTACAATAGGCCAATCAGTGGTCGCCATGCCGAGTGGACCCAGTTGGACTCTAACCCTCACTAAACGAATTAAAAAAAACAAATACACACAAGAAGATGAGAAATGCGTACCATATTTCAATCGGATTGGAAGGTAATATTGAAAATGAAGACCAAGGAACAGAGGGTCGTCCTAAGGAGGATGCAATGGCGGGCTTTTGTAAAGACGATGATAAACTTCCCGGCTCACTGAACATTTGAAAGTGGAATAATTATCTTGTATTAAACTTATTTGTGATTTCTGAATCGTTAAATATTGTTATAGCTGTTACTTAACTTCAAGTTCGAGAAATTAAATTTTTGCAGCTGTAAGGTTGATGAAATCTGTTCCAACTGCTATATGGAATTTATACTGCGAGCCCGTATAAACATTTCGCACAATTGGTAGTTCGCAGAACTGCCTATCATTAGCGTTATCATTATCCGAAGATGAATATGGACGATGAAGGATTGCATTTGATCTCACATTTTAGTTGCAGCCAGTTTCTTCCTCCCTTCTTTGTATTTCCATCACAAACATCGAGAAATAACAGTTATGCAGAGGAAAGAATTTTGTTTTTATTTTAGTACTACTTAACGTCAATCTTCTCTCTTGAAAAATTAATAAAAGTAGGTTTAAGAAACTGTCATTTGTGTTGTTCTCAAAAGTCACTTTCAAAGTAAGAATGGAAGTAATATACACAGGTTGGGTTCCTACCGCGGCGGCCGGGGTTCGATCCCGGGTCTGGTCAAGTGGGATTTGTGGTGGAGAAAGTGGCACTGGGGCAGGTTTTCTCCAAGTACTTCGGTTTCCCCTGCCAATCTTCATTCCACCAAATTCTCCCATCATAGTCACTCGTGGCAGGTAAAATAGGTCAATCAGGACCCAGTTGGACTCCACCCCTACTAAGCGAATTAAAAAAAATATGCACAGGTGTTCAGTAGCGTTCATGCCATCCTACTGCAACAAGAAGGAAGGTTGCCATCAAGTTTTATTTGTTAGTATTGTCTAGTGTTAGCTGATTCGGTACTTGAAGAATAGAATTTTAATTACCCGCCCTGCGGCATGAATATTAGGGAATATTAAATTTGGGGTTTTCACGGCCGTGAACATCAGTTCTGTGGTCTCATGGTTCTGTCACCATGGAGTAGGGTTGGTGTCTATAATGTTATCTCCAGCGTCTGGGAGGTATATTCCACCGGAACATGAGTTGTCACCTGTTAGACAACGCAATTCTGATACTTGCATCAGGATGCTGCAGTAAAAGGTAGATATTCCTGAGCTCAATCAATTAAGCGGAACTCCGGGCAGTCACATGGGTCATTGGAATTTAGATCCACGTATTGTTGACCTCGACATTAGAGAGCACCACTATCTTGTCGCTTTACGCCCGGGGAAGAGCTCCCAGTGCGAATAAGTACAAGATGCTGAGTGGGCCCCAGGGCCGGTTTGCGCGCTGTTAAAAATAAAAAATCTCTTTGCCCTATTAGGAACAAAGGCCCTAATCCTCGACTGTCGAGCCCATGGCCTAGTCGCTATACTGACCGAGCTATCCCGGTTCTAGTGTGTTAAACTTCTTGGTATTTTCATAATAGTGTGGTGTGCACGCATTTTCAGTAAGCATAGCAGGAAACGGTTCTTACCTCTTCTTGTGTCCCTGCTTATTGCAGGTATTCAGTGCGGGTAATACCTGTTACAACGAAGAATCTTAATAGTTCTTTTTTGGTTAATAGATAGCAATCACGATTTCAGTATGCAGATCTCTCTTTAACCTTTGAACCTTCGCGACGTCGTAAGGCGTCCATAAAACCATGCATCCCACGGCCCCTACGCGTATATCATAACTCCTTCAAGCAGCGCAGTTTAGACGCGACTTTGAGAAAGATATCAGTCGCTCCGTAGGTTATGCTTCAGTGGTTAATGTTGTGATTGTTTTAGACTCCGAGGGATACACGTCCGACTAGGGAGAGCTACGCACAAAGTGAACACAGGGTGGACGCCGCAATATGAAAATAGCGTTAATGAAGTGTGGGCATTTTTAATGACTCTTCCAACCAATTCAGGACCCTGGTCTCTGATTCAGTTCCGTAATCATTTCTTCAGACGGTAGGACTCCTTTGACGAGTGATCAGCCCGTCGCAATGCCATAACCTTAACACAGGACAACACAAACAGAAAATAAACGAATACACACACTAAAGATCCATGCCTTTAGTGGGATTCAAACACACGATCCTAGCATCCGAGCGACCGAAGAAAGTTCATGTGTTAGACGGCGCGGCTACTGAGACCGGCGAAGTGTGGGCATTCATTCTCAATCAACAAAGATGTGCGGCGGTTTCGATCGATTAACAGTTGCCTGAGGATGGCCCTATAAGGCCGAAACTTGTCGAAAAAGTAAAACAAAATGTGATTTTAGTGACATTTTAGGAAATTTAAATGTGATTGAAATGACATTTTGAAATAAAATTTTATGTTACATTAGAGACGGAAACAAGTGGACGAGTGATGTATCAGTGCAACAGATGCTGAAATATAATGTTATTGAGAGAAGATCTTACTATTATTTAATTCTATAAACTCTGTTTCATATTTTTTCGTGTTCATCGTATTACAGCAGTCGCTGTTTTACCCCATGGTATTTGACATATTTAACATAAACTTTGTGTCATAATAATTTGAAATTTTACCATAAGTCATAGAGCTTTGTTGTGTTCAGACCGTTGATAAATTGTCGATATTGAAGGCAGTGCCAGTTTCCGAAATGTTGTAAATCCTTTCGATCTGGACTGGGTAGACTGCCCGAGAGGGTTTTATTTTCTTAGCATAAGATATAGAAACTAAGCACTCGCAGTCCAGGATTTGCTCTAAAAAGGCATAGTGGATGCACCTCTGGTCAGGTTGTTATTTACTTTTAGTCTCTAGGATTCGAGGTAATTATAGCGGTTATTGTGAAGGGTAATATCTTCTGGATTATAACCTGTTGTAGTCCGTTGAAAGTCAACCAACTTTTCGGAAGAACATCGCCCCATCACTCGACTTGCCACCTGCTTTTACGCTGTTAATTTCCTCGGTTATTCGACTCTGAAGTTGGAGGCGAAACGTTCCTCTGAAATATGTATTGACTTTCAATAAATTTTTTTTCCTTGGCACTACAGCCCAAGTGGGCCTAGGCCTACCTCCATGAACTTCTCCGTTCACTTCGGTTTTTCTTGATCTTACACATTCGGTAGGACTCCTTGGGCGGGTGATCAGATCGTCGCAAGGCCTCTACCTGTACACAAACACAGAAAAAAAACACACACACACACAAACTAAACATCCATGCCCTGAGTGAGATTCGAACCCACGATCCCAGTTTCCAAGCGAACGAAGACAGTACATGCCTTAGACCGCTGGGTTACCGTGACCGGCTCTTTCAGTGGATTACATGGCATTATATCCCGGAAGATAGTTCTTATTTCTGTAATAAAGTAGCTCTTTTAGAAATACATGTGTATCGCTGAATGTATACAAACTGGGGCTTCATAGCAGATCGCTGAAAACACTGTACAATTCTTTAGGATGGGGTAAAAAGGAAACCGAGTAGCAGCCGGTTGGCCTACCTTGAAACGCTTGAACTAACGTGAAGCTAAATGCTACACGCAGAGCCATTTGTAATTCCAGGGAGCAATGTAATCAAGGGAGAATTATCTGAATTGTAATGCTCTCTTTCAGGCCTTCCTCACAGTATTCCTCGACTATAATTTGTGGACATTTGAAAATTGAGGTGTAGTGTTCGTTTTTTCACGCAGTATGTATCTATGAACTACATCAATTGCATTAATCTCTTCTTGAAAATAGCGCAGTTTTCCATTAAGCAAGCAACTCATTTCGCTAAGTACTTCGATTCGCTAATAGGGTTCTTTCTTTCTTCTGCGAGAGATTGATATTTCTTCGGATATCTGTTCACTTTCGCACCCTTTTAAAGACTTCAGAGGATATAAAAAGCGAAGGAAACACAAAGGATGAACTAAACAAGAAGACGCCTTCCTTTCATGTGCACTAACAATGGCTGTCTGACGCCAATGCTCTCTACCGGTAATCGGTCGAAGTAAAAACAAAAGGTACACAGCTAACAGGACTTCACGTCATGGCCTATATTAAGATCTTCCTAACAGCAATCTCTGAATTAGAGATATGTATGTGACGGACCTTGTGTTGCGTCTTTGAAAAGGCTACATGCATTTGTTTTCTAGAAGTGTGATGTCATCAGTAATCCATCAGTGGAACTTTATACCGGGATGTATGTACAATAGATTCCTGTGTTTTAATAAAAATATACTTAGTCCCACCCCAATAGAAATAAAAAAAAAAAGAGTCCCTTGTACTGCGGCCATTTATGGCCTCTTGTACCAGCCCCAGGTGATAGATGAGGATGATTGTGGAGCAATTGGTGGAATGAAGATTGGCAGGGGAAACCGAAGTACTCGGAGAAAACCTGCCCCAGCGTCACTTTGTCCACCACAAATCCCACTTGACCAGACCCGGGATCGAACGCAGGCCGCCGCGGTGGGAAGCCCGCGACTAACCGCTTGAGCTATAGCGTGGCCAAGTATTTCAGTAACTAGCAGTAGAATTAGTAGCAGTAGTGTGAACATATGAACGGAGAAGTTCATGGAGGTAGGCCTAGGCCCACTGGGGCTGTAGTGCTAAGGAAAAAAAAAGTGTGAACATAAGTTCGCCAGGATAGACCTGTATTAAACTGAATACACGTAGAATAAAGGTATAGGAGGAGGCTGTGGGCAGAAGACGAAACATGCATCCAAGTTTTATAAAGGCAAGTTTGTGTGTGCTAGGTTTCAACTACCATGACTCTGTAAAAGAAGAAAAATGCATTTTAAAAATATGAAGGCGTTCATAAAGAAACGAACAGGACTTGCCATTTCATACTCTCACCTCTTCTCACCGTTGCTGCTTGCTTGCACGAAAGGCAACCTAGGTGAGCAGCTATACAAAAGTTTAACTCTGTCTTCCGTCACCCACCCTCTTTTCATAGTGTGTTGGACCCCCCCCCTCCCTCAAAAAGCGTCGCAGAACGAGGAAAGTTACAGCTTGTTGGAAAAATTCACCCAACCCGTCCCCCTTCCTACCCATACAATCTTTCACTCTCTCTTTCTTTAGGTTTTATCCTCCTACCCCCCTTTGCAACCCCAAGACGACGTCTATCCCGAATGGGTCATGGCTACAGCTAATGTCGACGGCTCTCTCGGGTCCCTGCCACCTTTATATAGTGATATGTAGAACGGAATTCTAAAGACCGACGGACACTCTTTAAGAAAATATGCAAATAATTTTTAGAAAAGAAACCTCACGCATTCATATCAAACTAAATTTAAATTTAGGATATTGACGAAAAGTAGTAAATTTATTTCATATGAATATTTCTTGAAGATAAAACTGAAAGCAGGATATCCCATTTGAAATACGAAAACACGGATTTTAAACTCGGTGAACATGGCCCACGAAAGATGAATCAAGGTACAGAGCTGTTAGGTTTATTTTGGACTCTATCCATCGTCTGGTATATAGAAGACAAAAAATCACAACGTTTCGGAGACTGGATCTGTCTCCGTCCTCATGTGAATGGGCCAGGATACACCATCGTCAGAATCCTTTCAAGTCTATGAATCGGTATAAAGANCGTTATTAAAAATTTACATTGCCATATTATAAATAAGGAAGCCACAATTTTTCCATTGTTCTGTCTGAAAACAATAAACGGGGAAACACCGCTTTCCGTACTGTTGCGTAACCTCTTTTCCACTCTTACGTAACTTGGCAACCGACCTTTTATCAAGGGTCTGTCTTCGTGGTAACTCGTTCCACCTCCCGTTGCCCAGCAACGGGTAGACATGTCACACTAATATAATACAACATAATTTATCTTTCTTATATTATCTAAATATTCTCTTTTAAATCATTTGAAAGTCATAGACGTTAACATGCTTTTATAATTTCTCTTGTTAATGCATCTCTTTAGCATAGGCTATGTAAAGAGTGTCATCTTCCGGGACGTAACCTCACTTAATAGTCTAGTCCACCGACATATCGGGTGTACATACTGCCTCCATCTTCAGTTTCGGTCAGTACGCCAAGCAACAGCGAGCAAAGTAGAGAACACATGCACAGTACACTTTTAAAACTTTACTAGATGATCTAAATTGATAATAAAACGTTAAAAAGCTATCCCTGTAACAGGCCATGGAGGTCATAAGGGTGTGAGATATTGAGGCTCCCGCATTTTCTAGACAATCGGCTCACAGATGACGATAATGTTGCCAGTACTCCAGGAAGATTCCTGGTACTCATTTCTATTAGAGGCTGAGTCGACCACAGGGCCATAATGCGTCTGGAAGAATTAATTAATTAAAAAATCCACCTTATCGGGATTCGATCCCGCAACTTTCCGTCTTGTAGCATAGTGAATGATAAAACGTACTTTAGTTTCTGTGATTTGCACTGCACTATCCTTCGTGTGTATTTCAAAAGATTCACGCTAATGCAGAAATCATAGAAGATAAAAGCAATATCATTATTTAGCACAGTTTAATTTAAATTGAAATAAAAGATATTATTGGTTTGTCATCGGGAATATAAAATATATTATTAAAATTGTTGGAATAAATAAGCGATTACATCATTTAATTTGAGTTCATGTTAAGAGAAATCAAAGCACAGAATGAAAGTTTTGCTAACTTAAATACAAAAAAAGATTCATGTGGTGTATGGGAGTATATAAGTAAGAGAAAGAAAAAGCGCGGTTCAGCACTCAAAGCGAACCTTCTATTCATTTAACGTAAGAGCATTAGTCCCATTCTCTTATCCTCGTCTTAGCAGAGAGAAAGAAACTTCACACACACCCTGCATTTCTCTTATTGCCGCATGCTTGAGTCTGTCCTTTTATCAAGGTGAAAACTGCCTGCCCCATCCCATGAAAATTTATTCGGGCTAGAATGAACCCACGGTGCGCTACTGCGTACTATGATGCACGCTGTGACAGAATACCGTGTGGGTTCTCCTGGCTTCCTTGCCTTCACGATGTCAGAATCCTTAACCATTCTGCCCAAAACATTTAACAAGGCTACGTTAAGCCCACAGAAGATATGGAGTCTAAGTGGAAAGTCTGTGCTTGACCACATGAAGACGGAGAACTATATTAATCTTGCACTAACCTTTACGTGTGACTGCAATTAGGATATATAGTTTGTGCCAGTCTATCCTGTTCCTGTTTCTTCTCTTCCGTCTAATCAAGCGTAGTCTAGTGTGGTCTATTCTATTATTCTCTTCCTACTTTGCTTAATTACTTTCCTCTCTGATATCTTTTCTTTTCTTTTTTACTCAACCGTACTTCACTCCACTGTCTTTCGTTTTGCTAATACGACGTTTCTTTGCTCCCTTCTATTGTTTTATACACTCCAGTTCCGTCTAGTTTACTCTTTTCTCTTATATTCTGTTCAGTTATAATATATTGCCAACTCTTTCATTCTGTCCTCTTCTGTTCAATCCGCTTTCCTCTTACTATTGTCACTTATGTATGGTAGTGACCAATAATGATGGGTTCTGGATTGAATGGTTGGATTTATGAACACCTTGTATAATCAGCTCGTTCTTACAAGCAATACCGTGCCATCGCTGATCTACACAATTTGCAGTTTACCGTTACACACGCACTAGGATCCTCAAACTTCACTAGTCGTATCCTGGTAACGGAATTAAAAGAGTCTAACCGTGACTAAATTTCCTAATCATACACTAAGTCTTCACAGACTGACTTCTAATTCTTCTTCAACTATCAACTTCGCGTGGCTATCTCCTGCCGACAACTGACTCAGTTCTCATTCTTGTACTCTTCTGTTGTACTCCGTTGTACGCCGTTGCATTCCCATTCTCTTGAGTCTCTGTTATTCAAACTATCTCCCTTATATAGTCGCGGTACGGACCACGCAGCACAGAAAACACAGCCAATCTATTGTTGTAGAAACGTGTTACAACGCAGTTAACTAACAGAATCTCGGCGCGTACCACATAGAGAACGTCTTTAATTTTTATAGCCGCGTGTTAACTTATCCGACACTTATCAACGGCTGTCCTTCTATTGTTTAGAGCACAGCTTAAGGTATGTTTTTACCGAGCCGTTGCCTAGCAATACGTCGCACTATTATTATATTGGGCTGCATTGTATGGTTCTCTGCTCTATTTTATTCTATTCCATTCCGTCGCAATCAAGGACGACTTATTCAATTCCACTAACTTCCCTTCCTATCTACTCCATTGCCATACCTGCCGTGTTGTAGATTGCTCTATAATTACGGAGTGTATGGAAGAAGGATGTAAGGACCATTTGAATCGTCAGGGAGCAAGGTCTCGTACGGGGCTTGTGAAACCTTTCCTATTTTAATTCCGATATTACAGTCTCCCCGTGCAGTCCTTTCATACACGAGGCCTTAAGTCCAGAGTTGTGGCAGTACAACCCTGTAGTTCATTGCATAATGATCTCTATAGTCCAGAGGCCTAGATTCACAGAACCATTTATCTTATAAAAACCGCTGTTACATAAAAAACATATATAGTCAAGGTTGTAAAGAGAAACAATTTCCTGGTCCTAATTAATTAAACAATACGCCAACAAGAAGCGTGGAGGTGGAGGTGCGTAGATTTACATACTACTATTCTAGACACTAGATTGAAGTGAGTGGTCAGGTTCACGGCCCGTCCACTGTACCCCCAGGTGCCCTTTGGACAGGAGACTTGCTTGGCCCCAGAGACAGTCTATACCCTATGGAAAAAGAGAAAAATTTCTTGTCCCTCACAGTAATCTGCCTTCCAGCCCGTAGACCGTCACTGTACTGATTGAGCGCATACATATCCTTACATGTGATCTAATCTGCTGAAGGGAAGAACCAATCCAACTGTCATAATATCGCGTTCTTTGAATAAGCCTTAATCCTTGTTCAGCTCACAGTAAAATGGCGACATAATTTATCATTAACTACTAGTTTATGTGAGGCGCCGCTTGCTCTTCTCACGGGTCAATTTGTGTTCCATGATTGCACTATAATTATGCAAGCTCTATTGGAAAGACGCTGACAGAAAATTAGCGTAGTCTATGTAAAGCTAATATCCGGACATTCTTCATTTGTTGTGAACATAAGGCATCGTAGTATATTATTTAGGGTAAAATTTAATTTTTGTGTGTTTTAACTACGACAGTGATCGCCTCCGTGGTATAGTGGTCAGAGATCCGCGTTCGATTCCCGGCGCTACCAGATTTTCTGAGAAGTAGTGGGTCTGGAACTGGGTCCACTCAGCCTCGTGAGGGTAATTGAGGAGTTACTTGAATGAAAAAATAGCGGCTCCGGTCTAGAAAACCGAGATTAATGGACGTGCTACTCCGTTGCGCTGACTATGCGAATCCTCTATCCGCTAAAGTTGTCACTAACTTCGCCGACAAGCTGCGGTCGCTCTGTTGGTATAGTTCGCTTGCAGACTAAAGGCCATGGAGTTCAGTTATAAGGAAGAGACGATAAATGCATTAAGCATTCGAGTTCCAAATTCTGAAGGCACAAATCTTTGTGGGAATCCGTTGTTATAGATGCGAGGACTATATTAACATAGATTTTAAGAAACACATTCTGAGGTTATGGCTTGTATCTATTTGGATCAGGATAGAATCGAGCAGCGAAAGGTAGCATATGATATAATACGGTAAAGAACCTTTGATTTCCATAAACACGGCGTATCTTTGACGAGCTATCAGCTTGTCAAGGAGGACCTTACTCCATAGAATTAGTTACCATTTATTTATAAGCGTCTAATTTCTCTGCACTTTTCTTAATCTTAAGTTGCATGTTAACTTCAGAGCGATGAAGAGAAGGCGTCTCGGGCTGTCAGTCAAAAACACCATATCTTTGCACCTATATATTAGGAGGTAGTCAATATTTATGGCTCTACAGCCTCCATATAGCAAGTATACGTAGCCATTCGAGCTTCAAGAAGATGACTCCATTTCGGGAATTATGAATACTGCTGCCACCATGCTGCATGAGTAGTAAACTTTTAAGCTCAAAATTCTCTTGAGAGCCTTTGCCTTTGCTGCAGCATTGGGGGGGGGGAGAGAAAAGTGAGAAGCAGAGAGGCAGGGGAATAGTGGAATGGGGTGAGGGATGTTTCTTGCATGAAAATCCTTAACTCTACGCAAATGTCCTTGTACGAGATTTATGTGTAATATTTTGTTTGTATTATGATTGGCGCAGGCAGAAATAAATTTTGTGAAAAGAAAATCTGAGATGGACAAAGGGCAGCTATTTTTCTGTAGTATTTGATAAGTTACTATGAGTATTGCTGATACATATGCAATGTGGCTAATGGTTTGTTTAGTGATCTCGAATTTTCTAGGTTACACAGAGTCGGATAAGAAATGATAAGACAATTATCTTTCACGAGATAATAAGGATATGAAAGAGAAATTGTTAATGAATTTTTAAGGCATTGTTCATTATTTTCACGTGAAAATGCGTTGCAAATATCATTTCGATAACAGACATTATCGATACTAAAATCTGCTAGTAGTTACTATAGGATTCTGACGATGGTGTATAACACACTGATATACTGGGTTTTTGGACTTTATCAATCGTCCTGGTTTTTAAGATAACTAATAAAAACACGACGTTTCGGAAACTGGATCTGTTTCCGTCCTCAGGTGAAGGAAAACACCTATTCTGTTGGGTCCGTTAGAAAGAGCTAGCATCAATCACTGGTCCAGTGGTCCGAAACGTCGTGTTTTTATTAGTTATCTTAAAAACCAGGACGATGGATAAAGTCCAAAAACCCAATATCTCAGTGGACTAAAATCTGCTGTTAAATATTCTGCGGAAAAGGACAGACTGACTGACAAACTAACGCCAAAATAAAAAGAATTTGAGTTATTCTTGAGGATGTACGTTTGCGTGAAGGTCTTTAACTACTCGAACTTTCAGCTATAAATATAAAGCATTAAATGAAACGTAAGAGCGTCAGCATCACGAGTAGAAGTAAAGTAAATCTGCATGAATTTAGAACATAACCTTTTGATAGGATTGGCATAATCAAGTCAGGAACGTCTTTCCGACGTGACGTTACAGGCAATGTTATACGAAAATTTTGCTGCATCGATCAGTAGTAGATGTATATTCTTCTTCCTCTATTTTCACGAACCCTCGCAGAGTTAAGATCGGTGACAAGTGGAAATCCCATTTCTAAGTTTCATCACTCATTATTTCAGCTCCATGTTTCTCCTCTTTTCCTGCTGTCTGTCAATTTCTCCGTCTCTCCTTTACATCATTCACAAAGCTGAAATTAACCCTTCTCCGATGCATGACATCCATTTAAATACGGGCACATAGGGCTGATGTGACATTTCTACTGTAGATTTGAGTTTAGAAGATGTGCTTACAGCTTGTCAGTTTAGTGTAGACATTTCCACGTTTCCTGACGGTTTTGAAGGAGTCTCGTCCGAGACGGGGCGAGAAGGGATCACCGTCTGTCTGCCGGAACTTTGCAACGTCAAGTCTTTGTCATTAGCCAAGAAGCTTAGAGATCATGGCTTGAGAGCACAGTCGCTCTAGCAGTCAAAAGGAGCAGCACGAAGGAATTGAGATTTCAGGTTCTCACAGTGGTAAATATAAATGTGACGCCGTGTAGTCTGCTAAGAATATGTCGATGATTCAGAGGAGCGTAAAGTCTTCATCTTTGAAGTTTGAAAAGTTAATTAAGCAATAAGCCAGATGCTTATCGAAACGTCTGCAAGGCTATACGGCGTAATACCTCAAAAGAGAATACCCTTTAGCCCGATGAGTGTTTTAAACAGTAAAACAACTGATACCTCTTTGGAGAGAAATTCGATACCAATTTTTCAACTTCAACAATTGCTCTAACAGAGAGGTAACAATACAAATTCAATACAATATATCTATCTATGGCAGGGCAGTCCTTTTGTTGGGCCCTGACCGCTTTTTCATGTTTTTAATCCTCTACACAAACGATAGGACTCCTTGGAAAGGAAATCAGCCTGTCACAAGGTCACTACCTACACACAGAATAACAAACATAGAATAAACGCACACAAACATTCATTCTTCCAGTGGGTTTTGAAAACACGATCCCAGCGTTCGAGATAGTGAAGACAGTTCATGCCTTAGACCGCGCGGCCACTGTGATCGGCACAAATTCAACACTACATTGCTAAAAAGAACTAATTTACAGCAAAGCACTAGAAAGGCACTTAAAATATAAGAAAAACATATAACAAACCAGAGAAAACAATAGGGTAATTCGTATTTTAATACGTTCAGACAACAAGTGAATATAGGGAGGAAGAAATGGTACGAACATACTTCAGAACCAGTTTAAACGAGTTAGGATCATAAAGTCACTGTATTCTGCAAAGAAATATATTATAACTAACAAAATCATCCCATACAATACCCAACGTCAGACTCCTAAAGAGAAGAGGGTCAAGTTTACTGATTGTTGTTTCTATACGAAACAATGAATTGTACATGTAAATGAAAACTACCGAAACGGAATAATGCACTGGCTGAAGTACAGGACAGGTGGAATGTGTAAGTGATAGCATATAGATAATAACAACAAATACTACTGGAAGCATTTTATGATATCTTCAGAAATATATAAAAGTTGTCCTTGGCAAACAGATCCAGTTTCCGAAACGTCGTGTCCCCTGTTACCTAGAATTCCGGACGACGGAAAAAGTGCAAAACCCCAGTAAGTCTATGTGCCATCCTCCATCGTCAGAACCCTTTAGAATCTACGGCACATCTTGCAGGACAGATCCAGGCATATGAAGAAACACAATTCCCGGCTATTGAATTTGATGGCTGTGTAGAGCACATGCTTAGCAGCAGGTGTAGGAAAACAGAATAAAATGAAGATCTTTGTTTCCTTCGAGGTTTATAGAGAATATGCAATTCACGCTAAAAGAAATATGAATTATTTATTAGTTCAATGCCTTAACTTAGAGTCTTGTAACTTTAAATGAAAGATATTGCACTTTAAAGCATGCGAAGTCTACGACTGGCACAGAGATAAGAATGAATTAACAGAATGGAGAAGAGATGAGATTGGTCCATTTTAGTAATTCCAGATTTCATCCAGAAAGCCTGAATACATGGGACCTGGGATTCATTGCCGGCTATATACCGGCCTGGGCAACTAATTCATAATATCACACCTGTGGTGGAAAACATTTTTGCTTGTTTACTTCTATGAAGGGTATTTCGAATAGCAGGTGACCTAGTTCAAGGGATAATTCCAAAGCGGCCATTTCACAGCAGAACCCACTGAAGTCGACGAGTTATTCTCGCCTGAGTCTTAATATTCTTCAAGACGAAGTGAATTACACTGCATACTGGAAGAAGGAGCCCAGGTGTATATTCTGTTTATGAAATAACACGTCAATAATGTGTGGAATATGTTTTTGAAATATGATTTCAAGCTTCGTTGCCTCCACGTTTGTGATGATTTCTCTTCTGCATTTGAATGAGATTTAACAATAATATTGAATACTGATTGCAACGGTTAATTTCTTTCAGATCCTGTGTAATCCTTTGGCTGTACTGGAATGGGATTTGCAGTGGCATTGATTATCGGATGCAATATTTGGTAAGTTTCCAATTCTCGTATTTCAAGTATACTTTCATGCGATATGTGTTATTGTGAAAGTTTTGGAGCAGTAAAGTTCAGTACTTCAGAACCAGGAATGTTGGAGTGAAATTCTGTATAGGTTTCATTAGAATTGCCTTAGTAAAATTCAGTTAGAGAAACTAAGTTCAAACATTTCAACACACATGAATTCATCTAAATGTGTGTTTGCACTCTGAACAGCTTCTGTCGATGTTGGCCTTTCCACTATACGAGTATATTAAGAACAGACACAAAAGTACACCCAAAATATGAAACACATCTTGATTAAATTCTGTACCAAGTATGCTCGTCACATTGTAATCGATAATTTTTTGTGCCATTTCTATTATTATTGTTATTATTATTATTATTATTATTATATGCTTTGCTGTTTGAAACTGAAAATGACTTTCCTTAGTTCTATGCCAAATATATAGTACTGCAGATAGGTTAATGTGTGTAATTAAGAAAAGCAAAGAATTTAGCTTCTTTTTGCTACAGATTAGTGAAAATATTTTAAAATTTTCTCTTGCTTTATAGTTTCAAGGGATAAAAAATGAATAAAATGTCTTATGCGACAAGATGAGCTCAGCTTCCATCCCACTTCTGCTAGATTCATGCTTGGCTCAGTATTTGACCCTGAAGATGAAGGCAGTATATTCCTACGAAACGTTGGGCTATCTCCAAAGGACACAACATTACAGCCCAGAAGTCCGTGTTCTTTATAAAGCAGAATTTACGAAGCATTCCTCCTCCATTGGAAGCAAACAGACTTTCCTTAGACTCGGTTATTTTGCATGGCACGGAAGGACTTTTATGGGTCATAAATTTGAAGAACCTTAGAAAAACATATCAAGCGGACATTTCTGAAAAATATTTGATATATATATAAAGTCTAAACAGTGTTTGCCTGTAGGTCCTTCAGTCGTTTCCATGAAAATCAAATGCCTAACTAACATCATATGTTTGCGATAGTAACATGAAATGGCAACAGAAATTTATTATTCTATAGTTATTGAGTAGTGACCTTTTCCAAAAAGGAAAGCTACCACTGGACTATCATTATTACTTTTATTCTATCTCAATTTCCTTTCCAAAAATTGTCGGGTCAATTCAGCGGAAGCTTGATTTCAAAGATCCGCTTAAAAGCACCTCCCCGGTGGGTTCTATCCAGATTCAGCTGTACTCCGTTCGTGTCCTCACACTCCCATTCTTCTAGGTGCATTTAATATTGTCTTCCGAACCAAGTTTAAGTCTCCAAAGTTGTATTTTCCTTTGAGTGTTTCGACTAAAGTTTGGTACGCTTTTCTCATTCCTCCATACTTCATCTATACGTATACGATATTCTTCCTATGGGAAACTAATTCATCACTGCACACTGCGTAATCCAGACACAGGTAGAGGTGAGTGGTCAGCTTCATTCCCCGTCCTCTTTAGTTCACGGAGAATGAACCCTCAATATCCATCGGAGAGGAGACTGGGTGGGCCCAGGGGCAGTCTAAACGCCATGAATGAGAACATCTCTTGTTCCTGGAGGAAATCGAACGGATATTCCTCGATTGTACAGTTTTAACCGATCTCCGTACCGACTGAGCTATCGAAGAGCCTGATTCATGTCAGGTCGTTCGTAAACCTATGTCCCATAAGAAGTTATGCCATTAACAATAGCTGAGTAACTAAGCGTAGGAACAAAGTCTATTTAACGTATAGCATTTCCTTTGTTGTATGGCGTTCTTATGTACTAGTATTTGCAAGTCGAGCATTCGTATGTCGAGGACCAACTGGTTTGAATTCTACGAACTTGCATCAGTATATATGTGAACACGGAAAAAGATGAACCATCATTCATACAATTTCATGACAATGTAGTATATAACAGGGACGTTCTTTCCCTTATTGGCCGGTTCACGCCTCTGCGCTTCACGGTAACCGGTGCACCGCCTGCTGCAAGGAGAATACGAATTCTGCCGTTGAATCAATAGGACTGTTGGCCAATAACATTCGGAATGAAGTGGTTACAATTCATTGATCACAGGAGGTGCTGAAAATCCTGTCCCTTTACATGTAGACATTCCTCGTACCGGCGGAAGAAGTTCTCATTTACACTCTGAAGTTGCTCTGTAGGAATACTTGCAATTTCCCTATTAATATTTTCTTTTAGTGCTTCCGTTCGGGGGTTACTGTTGTAAACTGTGCAGTTCAATCAACCCAAAAGAAAAAAAAATAGAATAATTAAGATATTGTGAACGTGTTGGCAAAATAACTGCTCATAACTATCCCCGAAGACATCCAGCGAAGTCTGCATAGACATACGTGCAGTGTGGGCACGGAATGACCGGTGGTCACCGGAAACTCCTCCGTTGTCACAGTTGTCGTATAGTTCTTAGATTATTTAATGACACTTTTCAAATCCAATTGCTATTCGTGGTCGGATGGGTTGAGAATATGGCTACGAAAGAGAGAGAAGGCAATAAATACGGTAACGTTGATTGACACCTGACCGTTAAACACCTCGCGACGGAATACACGCAAGACAAGAATGGGAGTGCGACTTTTTCTGTGCAGTCGGCGCCATGACCGTTGCTATGCGATCTCTCGGTAAACACGTTCCAACAATAGAGAGATTATTTATCTGTATGGTCGGTGCGAAGGCTTTATACGAGATTCCAGGAATAACCAAGGAGCATTGAAAAGGAAAGTCTCAACTCTGAGACAGTAAAATATGGTCGCGAGTGCCGAGGGACTCGGACCCGAGTAAGACTGCGCTGGCAAGGACCAGCAGCATATACAAAAGACAGACCCGTCCTCTCGTCACAGAAGGCGCCCCACAGAAACAAGACCGTAACTGTCAAACGGTAATAATTTATATCTGGTCATGATCCCCAAATGGGGCTCGACACCAAGACTTACTGTCTGACTGACCGTCGGTCGCAATGTGACTTTGACTTGACCAAGGAGTATAGTAGAATATTTGAGAGTGTTTAAGTGACAGCCACGGGAAGTTCGTCGTGTGAAGACTTAGCATGTGATTGGAAGACTTGAATTGTGTGTAATACTTGGGGTGATTTGAAGCGCTAGTTTCTGTGTTGAGATCCATTACTAAGAGAGGACTGGTGTGCGCGTAACAATGGATTATGAAGTGTATGTAAATCAGCGATAGCGCTGTAATTAAGTGTAATTAAGAGAGAGCGTGTAACCAAGCTGTGAATAAATCCAATCATCCGAAGTAGAACCCGTCATTTCGTCACTCGTACCCCCCTACACGTACACCCTTACGTACACCCTTTTTGCATTTTTAATATTCCATTGCATGTATCGATTTCAAAGGACAATCATACTCATCATCATTACACGATTTGAAAAATTCTCAGCTCTCTTGCAATAGATAAATTAATTAAGGATTTAGAAGGAGACGATCGTGGTATATTTACGGTTATAATCTTGAAATTCGCCGGAAAGCCTCGGGAAAACAAGAAATCTTCATTCAGGATGCGTAGTAGCCGAGCCGAGATTTGAATCTGGTACCTCGTGAATGAATATCTAGATCGTTACGGCTTCAGCAACTTGGTCAGTAAGACACAGCGCTTAAATATATGAGATGGATGGACACACATTCCTTTGAATTTGGAAAGGATGCTGTCAGAATGTTGCATTTAGTGGTTACACGGTCAATTCCGTAAGGATATTCCAAAGGCCGGCAACATTTGCTTTGTCGACTGAACCATGTCCTCAGGTCTGCTCTACTTGAGAAAGTGTTGTCCAATATTTCAGCTGAGGACAGTAGGCTACTGCTCCCTACTTTGTACCTACTTGAAAGAAAGCAAGGTCTCGACAGACTGTAGACTTACAAAATGCGGCGGTGACGGATGGCAGGGCATCGCGTTAACACACAGTGACCGCTTAGAGGTAGCTCCTCTGCTATCTGCCTCCCCAACAGACGGATATTGGTTGGAAGAACAGACAGATAGACGGGAGGATTAAGGGGGCTCCTGTAGGATAAGTCTTGGCGGAAGCGGGTGATTAAACACCATGTAACGTCACAGTAGAACCACATTTCCTCCCTTCAACAGTCCTGCTCGTCTCTGCGAATTAGAGCTTGCGGTCTGTCTCGGCAGTTACAACTCCATGATGATAGTGAAGTCCTGTAACCTTACTTCTGTAACCACGGGTCAAATTATGTTGAAGCGTACATTTTATTCGGTACCAAACCTGCAGGATTTTTGGCATGGTGGTGATATTAATTTTTAGGGATGGAATCCATATTCATACATCATTCGTAAAAAGAGAATGAACACCTGTCACCTGTAGACTAAAGTAGAGATAATTCTTGAAGAATTCTGTGTGTAAAATATGTCTAAGATTGTGAAGAAAAACAAAAGTAATTATAATCTTCTGAATCGGAAGTTTTTACAGATCTTTTAAGAATGATACTTTCTTTCGTTCTTATCTGAAGCGCACTTAAAAAATTCCTTTAATCACTGGAACACCTCAGAGAACAAACCAATGAAACCAGCCTATTCTTTTCCCTCCTCAGACTTCAAAATATGTAGGCTCTGTGTTGCTTATGTCTTAGCCTTTCATTTTTAAGATATAACTTGAAATTTACTGCAACATTATATTCTCAGCAGTTTCAAAAACTGTAATTTCCTTGTTATTCTATCTTTCTTTCATTCTCTAGTACATGGAGCTTCGTCTAACAACTTTAATTTATTTCTTAATTTATAATAGTTTCGCTGTTTCTTCCCTTAATGAAACGCCGGTATATAGATATTATTCGTCAAAATATATTTGTCACAATGTAATTATTTATTTTCAGTCTTCCTTCTTATTTCTGTTTCCGTCTGTAGCTTTCTGCTTCCTTATCTTCCAATTACTATTCCATACCTTCTCTCGTCTTCCTATTTTTATCAAAGCTTCTCTTAATTTTCTTTCCTTTTTTCACTTTATGCCTGAAACTTCAGTGACGTTATTCTTCTCGCTACTTCCGTTTCCGTCTACTCTCTGGGACTATGCTGGAAGCCCTTGCAGTGATTTCAGGGAAGTGACGATTACGGTTGTCGAGTTCACGCTCCTGAAGTGCCGATGAATTCACACCAGTCTTCTTGTAAACTGTCGCACTTTTACGAACGTATTGTCAGGAGTTGGGCCTAGGAATATCCCTGGAGTCAAAAGGATTTGCAAGAGCTCAGTGGCGTATCGCAACAGGTGTGGAAATCCACCTCATTTATTTACGTCATGTTTTGAGACAATATATTCAAAAATATTTAATTTTCGTGTCCACACAAGATTTAAAAGGGATTCATTACCGCATAATAAATAAAAATTACAATATTTTTCAACTTTCTTAATAATTTGAAGCATGACGTTCACATAAGTTCGAATTCCTACCACACAGGAAACATGTTACACGTATTTCTCCATTACACTGGGTAGGGTAGTACAGCTGCAACGCTATAGATTTGCGTTCGAAAAGTGATAGTTCGATTTTCCGGCAAGTCACCGGCCATCTTGACTGAGATTTTCGTACTTTTCCTCAGTCCCTTCAAGGAAATGCCACTAGGTCACTGCCACTTCCTGCCAAATACACGTACATTCCAATTAACAATTCATTAAACATCCTACCTTTTGAAGTCGTCTAAAAGGTAAAGCTAACCCTGTAACAGGCCGTGGAGGTCCATAGGGATGTGAGATGTCGAGACTCCCACATTTTCTAGACAATAGGCTCACAGATGGCCGTGAGGTTTTCAGCCTTACGCGCCGGCCGCCCTTTACCCACCAGGAAGATTCCTGGTACTCATTTATGTTAGAGGCTGAGTCGACCCCAGGGCCATAATACGGCTGGAAGGAATCCACCTCATTGGCACTCGAACCAGTGACCTTCCAGCTTGTATTGTATCAGTCAACTACGCTACCGCATGCCCCCTTTGACGTCATGTAATCTGAGCTATTTAGAGCGCCGTAATACAAACTGCAAAAGAATTCCCTCTTACGCATGCCAATCAGTTAATGCTGTTCATTGGAGTGATCCATGCTTATTCTGAAAAACGTTTGAAACACATAAGCACAGCCTCTGGACGAAATTCTGATGTGTATGGCATAAATAATTTTACAATTTTTATTTTAGTGATTAATTCAAGACGGATAAAATGCATTTACCTGACTTTTGGTAACACAAAATGTAACTTTGATTTACGTAATGCAAGCACAGCCGTCAACTGGTCAAGACTGTGCTTCAGTGTAGCCGGTGTCATAACCTCGTTAGACAAATTGTACTGTGATTATCTTTTAAATACTTAAATCAGGGGCCTCACTTCCAAATATTTTTGACAGATTCAAAACAATTTCATAGTCAATAACTTAGTGGGACACAGTCTTTCTTGACAAAATGACAATTCCTCTGCTTGACAGAAATTTTTCACACGTCTGTCACCTTATTCACAAGTCAGTGCAGCAAGAACAAGTTCTGAACAAATTGAATCGAACCCACGCCGTTAAATTCTCCCATCTATGTCTAGCTCTCACAAACTGCTTTCTCCTTCAGCTGCTCAACACGAATTATAGAAGCATCTTCTGTGAGAACGTTTCATGCCGTGTTCAATTCATCCACATAAATTTTATTATCTTAATAACATTTTTAAGGCTTACAAATTATAAACGTCGTTATGCTACCAATTGCCTTGCTGCTGTTTTAAGTGTAGGGCTACTCGTAATATTCCAAGTTCAGAAACCCGATTTTGTTTGCGTTGCTTAGCTCTTTCCGGTCTAGAAAAACGAGATTAACGTCCATGAGAATCCGTTGCGCTGACCACGCGACACCATCTATCCGCAAAATGTGGCACTAACTTCGTCGACAAGCGGCGGTCGCTCGGTCGTTATAGTTTGCTTGCGGACTAAAGGCCACGGAGTTTTTTCTTAGCTCTTTCCAAAGGATCCGCCCAAGTACAAGTCTCTGAATACAATTTTGTGTTTAGTCAAGCACCAATAGATAAAACAACACATAACCATATAAGTAATAGGCTGAAGTGTAAAATTAAAGAGGCAAGAGAAATATCCTTCTCTAACTATATAACCAGCCTCAACAGATATGACAATACCATCTGGAAACCCAAGACACGGATACATCCTATAAGAAATGAAATGGCGCCGCAAACACTGTGGGCAAGAAGTGATGGAGAAAAAGTAGCTATGTTCGCTGAATATCTTGCTACAGTTTTTACACCATATGATGACCAGACTGATAAAGAAATAGGAAGACAAATATCTGAAAATATCAGCATTATACCAGAAATAAATTTTTTACAGTTAAACAAGTGCAAAACGAAATAGCACTCCTAAATTCAAGAAAAACACCTGGCATTGACGAAGTGACTCCAATAATGTTAAAAGAAATGTCAAGAAAAGGGTTAGTACTTCTCACATATATATCTAATGCTATTCTCAAACATAAATACTGGCCAAATCAGCTTAAAATAGTAGAAATAATCCTGGTCCTCAAACTAGACAAAAATCCTAATAATGTGTCTTTCTATCGTCCTATAAGTTTATTACCCATCATATCTAAGCTCCTCGAAAGACTTCTCTTAAAAACAATAAGGTCTGACCCAAATACAGAAGAATGGATACCATCACATCGATTTGGTTTTACAGAAAACCACTGTACAGCAGATACAGAGAGTAACACACAAAATACACCAAGCAATAGAAAATAAAGAGTAGTGCACATCAGTCTTCTTCGATGCAAGTCAAGCCTTTGAT
>NW_019743153.1:283740-383985 GCF_002891405.2 Cryptotermes secundus | reverse complement strand
GTCGCTTGCAGATTTACCTATACTTCTTCAACCCTGAAGATGGGGGCGATACGTTCCTCCGAAACGTCGGTTAACACCACATATACACGGTGCCAAATCCCAGAAGACTGCTTTCTTCATATTCACTGGTTAATTGGAAGAAATTCCAAGCTCTCATTAGACAACAAAATCTTACTTTACAAAGCAATAATAAAACCAATTTGGGTATATGGAGTGGAAATATGGGGATGTGCTAGCAAAACCAATATTTCTACAATCCAAAGATGTCAGTCAAAGATATTATGTATGATTACTAACGCCCCATGGTATGTTTCCAATATAACACTCCATGACGACCTGAAAGTGCCGCTAGTAAAGGAAGTCATAAAAGGGAAAGCACAAGATACCTCAACAAAACAGAAGGACATGAGAACGTACTAATGCAACCGTTACTGGAACCGCACAGTGGGCGAAGGCTAAAAAGGAATTGGCCAGCCGACCTGAGAGAGGGTAACGAGGACTTATCGCTGGATAAGCCCTCTCCACGTCACGAAGAATACTACAGCAAATTAGCTTATAAAATCAAATGTAATTCTGATTGCTAATATTATGCAAATAAAAAAAGTAGTGTTTTTCTTATTGTGAGAGGTTGATGCTTCCTACTCAGCCACAAACGGAGGCGTACCCCACTTCAATTCTCTGTGACTGGTTACTCAGTGTAATCTCAATTGTAATTCATGGGCCGGTCTGAGGGCCGTTCCCGTCACGGGAATCCTGACAGCGCTCCATGCTCTGATGACATTGGACCTTCTTAACATGGAAATTTCAAGTGTATAATGTCTGTCATATAAACAAATTTTAGATCCTTTCAGCATAAAATACTATTTAAGTCGATCAAATTAAGAACAAAGCAGAGAGAATTTATTCAGTCGTGTGTATTTGGCTGTATTTTGCTTTGCCTAGATCCCAATTTCTAGTGAAAAGTTAACATTTTTTTAACGTCGCTTTCTCTCTTTGTCTTTGGAAGAACCGTTTGACTTTTCTAATAGAGTTAAAATGTTGCTGTAAACATACATACACTGAAATCATATTTAATATCACAGTCAGAATAGATTATAGCGCTGTAGTTGGGAGATAGATGTCATGAGCTTCGGAAAGGACGGGCTGGTGTGATTTCATTCTGCTGTTAGTTTCGATCTTTAGTATTGTATAAAATGAAGTTACCATAGCTCGAATATAATGGGTTTCATTTTTGTGCCCTTTATTCCTTTTAATCATCAAGTTTCACTGTAGAATCAATGTAGGTCATGGAATTTAATCCTGTGAAGTATAAATTACGTTACTGAAGATCAAAATACAAAAATAATTCCATTCAGTTTCAGTGAAAGGGTCTTTTTCACAAAGCGTCAAAATCTCCACCATGGCTGACTGAAAAACTGGTCCATTTCATATAGAAAAAACATGATCAAAAAAAAATATAAACAAGTGTTAGTGTAAATTAATCCTTTGCGTGGTCACGCATCCAAATTAACGTCTGCGGTACTGTAGCTCAGTGATTTTCGATTTTATTGAAATTAAAGAATTTGAAGATGTTAAATAAAACAACAAAATATGAATAAACGTTAAAAAGACGACATGTGCTACTAATCAGTGCAGTAATTGGGGGTAGAATATTTGAAGCATCACAGTAAAATGTTATTTTTAGTCTTAGTGATTTTGTATCTTTTATTGCTTCAGTGTAAACCACATGACATTAATTCAGAATGTGTTATAAACCCATCAGTGAAACAATGGCATAAGAGTTGCTTAATTCCGTTCCATAATTTCATTTATGATACATCATATTAGCCGGAGATGGACTTCGGAATTAGTAAGCGATCTTATTGAACTAGAAAACCTCAAGATAGAAACCACTTCAGAAACATATGAAGGGGGATAATATTGTGACGGATATGACCATTGCTAGGCAACCCCCGCAACGCACACGCGGCTAGCAGTACAGGAGCCGTGTATTCTGTGGTTCGCGCGGCGACCGTTGCTATGCAACGCGCGATACACGAGGCAAACAGTACAGATGTTTTCTATGTGGTCTGCGCTATGCTGTGCTGGACAACTGGTCAATGAACACGGAGTCTGACACGTGACACGTGTTTTACTTGAGGTCCGACAATGTTCTATATAACAAGAGTCTGCTTATAGCTGGAAGTAGATTAGAGAATTGGAATTGGGAATTGAGTCAGTTGTCGGCAGGAGATGGCCACAGTAAATTTAGCAGTTGAAGAAGAATTAGAAGTCAGCTAGCGAAGACTTAGTGTGTGATTAGAGGCTTTATTAATGGTGATACTGTTTTAATTCTGTTACCAGGAGACGACTAGTGAAGACTGAGAATCCTAATGCTTGTGTAATGGTGAACCGTAAATTGTGTAAATCAGCGATAGCGCTGTATTGCTTGCAAGTACATGTTGACTGAATAACGTGTTAATAAATCCAATCATCCAATCCAAACCCCGCATATAGTCACTAATACACATGACAATATTAATATGTAACTTACGAAATTGGATATGGATGGATTAAATTTGGCTGGCTTAGAATAGAGTCAAACGACGGGCCTTTATGAACAAGGAAATTAAGTTTGATTTGTTTCATTCTGGTCCGTCACAATAATATTATGTGATAGTGGTTTCCTATTTGTAGTGATGTTTGCCCTCTGAAGATGGTCCACAGAGACCGAACATGTAAGGGTGTTAAGTTTTTATGTAGTAAAACACTTACAGGTCACATTGGACGGAGTGATTTATAATTTGTAAGGAAATTAACGTTAGGGTTCCTTAAAGACAAGGAGATTTTTTACTTATTCTCTACCTTTCAAGAATGACCCTGTCCCGCGAAGTAAATTACATTCATATACTCATAACTGACCCCATTACACAGTATAACTCAGCAGGGTCAATACAATATGATGTGGTCTTTATCTTCACCGTACACATCATACACTCCTCGACGACGCAAATGGCCAGAGAATTTTATGACGGTATCGTAGAATTTCTAAATCAAGTGAAGGTATGCCTGATTATGGGGATTACGTCATAAACCCTTCAGTAGTCCAGCAGCAACCATTTCTGCTAAATTCCTATACATTCTATATTCTTCCAGTCCTCGACACGGTCTCATAGAAGAAAAAAGACAAAAAAGAACATTGGGGAAACAGTACCTTCACTGTAGCTGTTGCTTCTCCTGATGTATAATACTAGGGGGAATTTTTTTCTTTTTTCGCGCGTCTATTGTTGTTGTTATTGTTGCCTAGTTGCAAGGCGTGTCACATAGCATTCGGTTCGCTTCGAGTTGCCCGGAAGGGTGAAACGGAGAGGAGGCCAGCAGACAGCCAGAAGCTGCTCTCCGAGCATACTAACTATGCTGGAGCACTCTCATCTTCCTCCAAATTGTAACGACTCCCGCTGTTGAATCGATCGGCCCTTGTTACGTTTCCTAATGCAGTAGATGTGACCGTAATGTTGTTTTCTGCTCTCTTTATTATGCATGTGTCGTCATAAGGAGCAGGAAATTGTTGATCGAATGTTTTTGCTTTTATACACGTATTTCACCTCATTTTAGCACGGGCGGAAGATATGCTGTTTTAGTAATATTAATAGTGTAAAACTGGAAACATATGAGGGTATAAATTAAATTAGAGGTACCCTAATATTTTGATGTAATTTAGCCTTATATAAATAATTCATTTGCATTCTTTATTTTTACATGCAAACTCAACAATTTCAGGAGNCGGGGAATGGAGATAGAGGCTACTTCATGGAATGGAGCCTCACTTGAGAGGCTAATCTTGGCTCAACTACGCAAGGAACTGTAATGGAACGCGAAGGTTCAGTTCTGTGTTCACAGCAGCCCGCCACTGGCCAGCAGATAAAACGCAACATATTCTTAATCTCTGTTCTGGATTGAGGTTAGATTAGGTTAGGTTAGTATTCCCCTCCGAACACTTTATCTCAAGGGAGAACGCCAGGGCACTCATTGGACAGAAACCTGGACGTACATAGGGTCAGTCTCGACAATGAGGCTAATCGAGAATTTTACCAGCCAGGAATTACGTCATGCTGCTCATATTAATTCCTGTAACCACTGAGCTATCCAGGCAGAAAGTGATTTGAATGAGGAAATTGTGTACTTATTTTTAGGACGATATAGTCACAATCGAGAGCTGAGCAACGCCTATTATAGCTACGTGACTTGCATTACGGCCTGTATTATGCCGTGTTCATTTCACAAACTGATACCGATAATAACAGTTCGTATGGGCCACCAAGTAAGTCTCAGTCTTTCAATGTTGAACAAAAAAGCTCAAAACAAACTCTGTGGCCTGTAGTCCGCAAGCGAACTATACCGACCTAGGGACCGCCGCTTGTCGGCGAAGTTTTTATTAGGTCGCTTAATTGGGGGGTGGAGTCCAACTGGGTCCACTCGGCACGACGACCACTGATTGGCCTATTGTAGCCTGCCCCGGATGATTAAGATGATGGAGAATTTGGTGGAGTGAAGATTGGCAGGGGAAACAAGTACTCTGAGAAAACCCGCACCAGCGCCACTTTATCCACCACAAGTCCCATTTGACCAGACCCGGGATCGAACCCGGGCCGCCGCGGTGGGAAGCCAGCAACTAACCGCTTGAGGTCGGCGAAGTTAGTGCCAACTTTTGCGGATAGAGGGTGTCCCATGGTCAGCGTAAAGGATCCCCACGGCCGTTAATTTCGGTTTTCTGGACTGGAGCCGCTATTTCCTTGAAATAGCTCCTCAGTTATCCTCGCGAGGCTGAGTGAACCTCGTTCCAGACCCACTACTTCTCAGAAAATCTGGTCGCGCCGGGAATCCAACCCGGGGCCTCTGGATCTGTGGCCAGGAATTCTGACCACTAGACCACAGAGGCGGTCTCTCTCAATGTAGTAGTAACTAATATTTAAGATTACAGTTTGTTGTAGTTACATTGTTTGGAAACGTAATGAAAATTCTTTCGTGCAAAATGCACTGATCAGAAAGAGATGAACATCAAGACATCCTGTAAGAAATTCGCCACTGTGGACTCGAATCTGAGGCATGTCATATCCTTGTTTCTTCAGCTTACTGGCTGCCCGAGTCTGTATAAATATAAACAAAATTCATGGAATCAAATACTAACCTATCGGAATCCAAAACCAAAGATCATTGTAATAAGAGAAGACAATTTTTATGTAAGTGATGGCATTGCTGTAAACTATACTTCATGCCACATATGTGACCAAAACCCTCATACAATGCTCATGTACACCAAACAACATTAATAGATAGAACATATGTCACAGGTTTTGCATATGCCCGGTAGTGTGGTAATCCGATACACACGCTGTGCATCACGGGAAACTGGTGTGCTGTTTCAAATGTGGATTTGCTAGACAAGAGACAGAACAAATAGTTCTAGAAATAGGGCCTATCGCATTTGGTTTTATTGTTGTTGACCTAACATGCAAATGAATCCGCCATTTTCATGACTGGTAGGTTAAGCACGGACAGAAGTCACCAGTGTATTTCATAAGTTTCATTTTATTAAAATATAAATGTATATTCTATCCGATTTATAGGAATGGTGTATTAATATACGTCGAAATTAATCCTTAGTACATTGACTTACTTTTTCAGATATTCACAACATATACGTATTTTCGAACGTTTTTATTCGCAATTTGCCCAGCGTTTATGAAATAAACAAGTCCTTTCCAAAGATACGTCCATCTATCTCCATATTTTGTCGCCGAAACTACCGAAAAGATATCGATTAAATTTGTCATTTTACATTGAAAGACTAGAGTGATATAATTTGGTGTAATAGTGTCAGAATACACTCCCTACTTTAACTGGAGTTCAAATAAAATGTTACGGTTTTATTATTTTATTAAACACATCTTATGAAAATTTGTATTTGTTTTGCAAGATAGAGCCCATTAATATTTACAGATTAGTATCTTCGAAATCGTGTTCGATGTGGAGAACGGTTAACAAAACGCAAAGACAAAATATTTTTGACTGTATACGGTGTGAATACCTTGGTAGCAATAGTTTTTGTCTGCAATAAACTGATAAGAAGTCTAATGAAATTTGCAGAATCACGGGAAAATATTTGGCAAATACATATATTCCACTTATGTATAAATGGAAAACATGGCTACAGCACAACGTCCAAAAACACTTGCAGAGGCAATTCTTAACATGGCCAGTGACAGCTCGGGATATGATGATTTCGTGTATAAAGTTGGACCACTGGAAGGATTATCTGTGAAAACCGTAGCTGGAGACGGGACTTGTTTCTTTTGTTTAAGATTATTCCGAATAATCTTTAGTACGCGGTAGCGTAATTGGTTGAGGCACTACGCTACAAGCCGGAATGTCGCGGGATCGCATCCCGATGAAGTGGATTTTTTTTTCAATTTATCTGATCCTTCCAGCCGCACTATGGCCCTGGGGTCGACTCAGCCTCTAACAGAAATGAGTAGCATGAATCTTCCTGGGGGTAAAGGGCGGCCGACGCGTAAGACTGACAACCTCACTGTCATCTGTGAACCGACTTTTTAGAAAATGTGGGAGCCTCGACGTCTCACAACCCGATGGGCCTCCGTGGTCTGTTACAGGGATAGCTTTACCTTTTATTATGAATAATTAATAGAATATATGCGTTGTTTCGCGAAACGCTTTGTGTATTGTTAATACTGTTTCAGTAAAGAATGGTGCCCTCTTCCTCTTTGCCCCTACAGATGGCGATACCATAGTTCCGTTATGGGTCAAATATTTGATTCCTTTGAAAGTTGTAACGTAGTCATATGCGATTTCTCTCAGTCTCCTGGAAGTGACTTGTATTATTATGCTTCCTATAAATGGGTGAACAGAATAGATGCTATCATAGCGTATCTTAACAAAGAATCCCAGAATTGGCAGCGAAATAAAGAATTCCACATAATCAGATTAGCGAATAAACCCTTGGATCATGCGAAGCTCTGCAGCTTAACTTAGCAATGCCGCACAGTGGATAAAAAATTAGCAGTTTTGTATTTAGTCGAATTCGAATCCTGATGATAATTTAATGGACATATCAGCACGTGTAATGATGATTCATGAATGACATCTCAAAATAATTAGCTGAAATTCTGCGTTTTTCTAAACGTACGGCTATATCTTACTTGCAGGATTTTAAGCTGTCGGAAAGGTGGTTATGAAGACTGTTTTCTGGGATATCACTCCACGTATTTCGATAAAATTCAACCGAAATTTCGGAAACAGAAACCAGAATGAAGCAGTCAGCAAGTAGAGCTTAGATTGCTGAGTGCTTCACGGTGATTTCTTGCGTGGTTTACTCATCATCTCTGAAGATGGAAATGACAGATTCCTCCGAAACATCGGTTGGCTTTGAATGGACTAAATGCCGTTATATATATAACAGTACATGCCTGTTCATATCTATCTTGCTGTGAAATAAATGTCATTTTGTGAGATTTGTTTTAAAATAAGTTTTATTTTATGGTTTTCTGAATGGAACCGGGAACATGTTTTACATTTAATTTTCTGACCATTCGTTTTAAATATTTTTGTCGCCTTCTTTTACATTTTCCTCTGCCAAGTTATATTGTGGTTAGATAACATAGGCAGCCATGCTTCAGATTTCGAACGAAATCAGCATTGCAGCTATGAAGAGTATGAGCTGCAGCCTCTCTCTCCATGATATTAAAGAATCCAACTAATTGTCAATAGATTTTCCGTCAAGTGCAACAATATATATTTTGATCACTTAATTATCTCATCTGCCTTACATGTTTCGGTTCCAAGGAACCATCTTCAGAGGCACNCACACCGCGTAAGATACACCCGACCACAAGCTTACACAACTCTGTGCTGACGCCTCCCCCCATTGGGACGATTCACCAAGAAGGAGCCTGAATAATATTTTACTTGAAAGTTTTTTAATTTTTTAACTTTAAATTTTAACGTTGACGACTCGGTTTTGATGGTGGTCTTTTAGATGCAAGTGCTGTACCTGCATTCGGGATACTGGGAAGTGTTGTGCTTTACACTCCGTTATATGTAATAGTTTCCACGAATAATTACATATTGTGAATGTTGAGCTGTGCCAGTGTTTTCATGGTTTGTTATAAGTGCCTCTGAAGATGGTTCCTTGGAACCGAAACATGTAAGGCAGATGAGATAATTAAGTGATCAAAATATATATTGTTGCACTTGACGGAAAATCTATTGACAATTAGTGATTGATAGTGTAACGGACCAAAATGAGACAATTTAAAATAAAGAATCCAAATTATAAACCGTGAGGATATCCATCTGAAGAGAGCAATACATCCAGTAAAATTAACATATTGTTTCTGAAACCGTGTTTCTTTTCCTACTTTTTCCGTCCGTAATTATTTCAAACAACTGACTTGGAATAATTGGTTGTAACTGTTCCTATGTAGCCATGAATTGCCTGCTGTTTATTTTGAGCAGAGCCCTCACCTTTCAAAACTTATATCAGTGTGGAGGGGGGTTCCCTGCCTTTCATTTTTAAGCTTCTTTCTTGCTTCGCTACACCCTCCCCTGCATTCATGTTCTTCATTCTAAGAAGAGGACTCCTAGCTGTTTTCTAAGATTTTGCCTTCCCCACTTCCTCCGCGAAACTGCCGCTACTTACGCTGATGTCATCTTCCATTCTTTTTTTCTTTCATCCTATTTCCGGTTTTCATCCCTGCTTCTTATTTCCGTGTTGTCTCAACGTTCTCTTCGATGTCTTTTTCAGTTCCTTTTCATACCGTCCTGTTATCCAGTTCCCTTGATTTTGTTTTCCTTATTTTCTGAGCGTTTCAACTCTGAAGAACGGCCTTAGAAGCTTAAGCGTGTCCCTACAGAACGATTAAGTGGAGCTCTGCCACCCTCGCCTCCACCCTCCCATCATGACAGGTCCAGTCCCACGAATGTACGAGCGAAAGTAAAACACATCTTTCATTTCTGCGGGGCATTCATTAACAATTGATAGAAAGTGCTCGCTAACGTCCCACACTCGTTAACTGTTACCATGGAGACTGTATCTATTTACCTCACACATCTGACGAGAGAGTAGCATAATTCATCTTGATTCGCAGTTCAACTATCATTTCAATCGAAGCTTAAGTATTACACCCCTGCTTCAGTGAAAAGGTAAAGGTAATTTTTTATTGTCAGTGTGGTAGTACTAAGTCCCTTGTACTGCGGCCACTTCTGGCCTATTGTACCAGCCCCAGATGATAGGTGAGGGTGATTGTGGAGTAATTTGTGGAATGAACATTGGCAGGGGAAACCGAAGTACTCGGAGAAAACCTGCCTTAGCTCCACTTTATCCACCACAAATCCCACTTGACCAGACCCGTGATCAAACCCGGGCCGCCGCGGTGGGAAAAGGTAAAGGTAAAGCTATCCCTGTAACAGGCCGTGGAGGCCCATAGGGTTGTGAGACGTCGAAGTGCCCGCATCTTCTAGACAGTCGGCTCACAGATGGCTGTAAGTTTGTCAGCCTTACGTGCCGCCCGCCCTTTATCCCCCAAGAAGATTTCTGGTACTCATTTCTGTTAGAGGCCGAGTCGACCCCAGGACCATAGTGCGGCTGGAAGGATTAGGTAAACTGAAAATATCCCCCTCGTCGAGAATCTAACCCGCGACCTTCCGGCTTGTAGTATAGGGCCTCAACCAACTACGCTACCACGTGCCCCCTTGTATTTCAGTTAGAACTAGCAAGTAAGTATAGCATATTGCACTGAAAATTCGAATTACTATTGTTAGTAATGAATGAACTAGCTGTGTACTCATACAGCCTATCAGGATATAGGCAAAGAATATTCCAAAGTATTTTGCAGGGATCTAGAGGTAGGTAGTTTTTAAGGGATGGCGCATGGCTACAGTGTGTAGGAAGGCGATGGACTGCGGACTAAGAGCACAGATGAAACAATAACGCACAGATAAAAGGCAACTATGTAGATCCAATGGGGCAGGAAACTACTGGACAAGCTGATAATCACTCAACTAGCCAAGGATGCCCCGCCATTTTTAGATTCCAAGATTCATTGCTGTGCACACAAAAGAACATCACTGCACCCTGTCTTGAGCCAGTTGAGCCTACGCTCACCAATACGCCCTCTACTGAAACCAGTAATGTCATCTTCTCATACGTGGCTAGGTCTTTCAAGCGATCATTTACCTTCAGGTTTTGCCGTTACTGTTTTCTTTTACCCAGTTTCCAGTAAAACTGCCCTTTATGTCATAAATTTTACCTTCGAGTGTGGCGTGTACATTCAGAGCAGAAAGTTCACGTGTTGACCACTTGGCGTTATATGCGTCATCGTGTTACTAGCAAACACTGTCCTCTTTCTGTAGGTCCAATTACAGTATAGAGGGAATTACCAATAATTTTCTGTACAAAAATGTAGAAGCGTTTTTTTAACCAGGGTCACCATTGTCCCCTCTGCCGTACTATTCATCTTGATACGGATTTCAATGAACCCGTAGATTCCTGTAGCTACAAATTCCAGTTCTTAACTTTACGGGGTTGTTCGTCAGAGTCCGAGGCAGTCTGCTCCCAATTCGTACAATGGTAGTATCACGTGTATTAGTGACTTGTAGACGGGGTTTGGTTTGGTGAACAGATTCATTGGATACTCACAAGTCGCAGCTACAAATAATTATAACACTCTGCGAATTACTATAACTATCACACACAAAATTAGTTCTTCAACGTGTGCTTACTAGTCGTTACTTCAACTATGGACTCCTCCACCCTCAATCCTCAATCCTCTGGAACTCTCTCGAATTCTCTGTTTCGACGTATGAATCTCGTACTGCGCTAGCTTCAAGCGGACCGAATGTAGAACACCCAGTCGGACAGTTCATCGTCCACTCTTATTGTCTGTTGCCACGAAATACATCACAATCTCCGGGCAACGCGTTGATTTATATCAGCGTATTCGTTGCCGCAGAAACATGTTTGTTACTGAGTTGGTTCCTGTGAATCCACCTCCATAAAAACAAGTGTTAAGTCTTTGCTGCGAGAAGAAGTGTTGTCCAGCAACAGACGTGTCTGTTATGCTTCTCTGACTACGCATTTCCGGCTTTCAGGCCTCATGTCACAGTAGTCTCTTATGGTGAGCGGTTCCATACCCTTACGCATAACCCCCTTCCCTCAGAATATTATCGAAGAAAACTTTCTATTGGAGATGTCTTGTCAGTTACAAGAACATTTCAGAGCAACCGTGAAAATGTATAATTTGGAGAGTCAAATCAAACACAACTTATGCTTGCTGTGTTTATTTGATAAATATGTTATTTCGGGCTCAGCTTGCCAGGATATCAACATTGCTGTACTAATCTTACATTTGAATTTCAATTTTAACTATGTGACTGTAACCTGTAAGGTGTAGTGCTGTGTTTCTTTGTAATTCTACATTTATATATATTTTATTTTCATATGAGCTAAAATGTAAATACGCATACCAAATATTAGAAATTTGTGTTTTTACTCTATCAGGAAGAATGAAATTATTTGGAAATAATTGTAGTGTTACATAATTTTTATATGCGTTATTTGTGAATATAATTAAATACATTGGAAATAATTTTCATTTCATGCATCCTGTTGTGTTATAATATATAATTTCTTTATTAAAACCGTCACAACACAACTATATCAAGGTCAATGCCTAGTAAGGCTCTGCTACATGTTTCGGCTATTAAAAGCCATCATCAGGCAAATACATGGCCAACATGTATACACCACTGAACTGCAGTACTAATAAAATTGGATGCAATAATATTGATTATATTAAAATACTTGGCGTATAAATACAATAAATTAGATTATATAAAGCAAAAGTTATAATATAAAACAAGAATAAAATTCTTCGAGTGATGCTTTACATCAAGTCAATCGTTGGTTTTGTGATTTTGTTGTGCTCCCACTGACAAATTTGAGTATTCTATATTTTGTGTATATATAATAACCTCTTTGGAGGCTCGTGATTAGATGTAATAATATTAATGTTAATTATTTAGTCGGTGCCTCATCTTACAAGTATTGTTCGTTCTGTAAGGAATGTAAACAACGACTGATTTGGTGATATGTGTTAAAAGTCATTGGAAATAGTATACAAATTTGTCCAACACGTTCTATACAAGTTTACATTTTTCTTGTGTCTGTACTTTCTTGCTGATAAGAATCCAATACGCCCGAATTTAATCAGAAATAGGGAACTACACCTTATGTAGTCATAAAATCTATCGTTATCTAAACTATCGACCGTATAGATACTTCAGACTGTAAAGTAATCGGTGTTTCTCTCCTGATAATCTTCAAATGCACACGAGATTGAAAGTGTCCCAAACGAGAGCTACAGATCTCAGCGAATGTATCTGTGAGCACGCATGCGTGGTTTTGCCTGATGTCATATTTAGAGAACACGTAGACGTTTTTGAGCTTCATGCAAAATAGATAGTAAAATGGAACAGCACTGCCGAAAAGGATTTGCCATGAAAATTTAGATACCTTTTTCCAAACTCCTAAATCCATGCATTACTTTTTGAGTTTGGGATGTACATGTAGAGGGACACAACCTTTTTATTGTGCCTTTATTTTATACCCTTCGTGAGAATAATACATGAAGATGACTTTAGGTAGGTTCTTATCAAGACTGTTGAATAGGAAAGAACGTCTTCCTTTTACCAAGCCACCTGTCAGACGAACATGAAGAATGCATGATGCTTGTGAGAATGCGTAGTAACATACAACGAACCGACTGCTTGACTACAAGATTATATATACTCGCACTAGTATTTTATATTGGGACCTGCGCAATAATGCTGCATTAAAGATTAATATGTTATATTATTCAGATATAGGTTATGGGTCTAGATTAATATTCTGAAGTGATAAAATCTGTGTCCCCTTTTTCAGGTTTTTGTATTGCTTCACACAAGGAATATCACTTTTCGTGTGTCCTCTTTCAAACAGTTTTCATTCTCTATACTTAGAAAAATAGCTGGTATATTGCTACCTTGCACGATTGACATATGAATCTATTCTGGAACCCAATCTCAGAGAGGGCTCAGATATATAGCATAATTACCTGGTGACCTTCATGGTTCTAAACTTTGCTTCGGAGACTATTTTTAATTTAGGGAGCAACAAAACGAACCTCGGCAAAGCATTGAAAATACTTTATTGTAAACCCTGCCACTAATAATGTCTGTATTTTTATGAAAGAGAGGTGGTTGTATGTAGAGATTACACAGGTCTATAGCCGTGATGCTCAACATGTTTTTAATTGAACAGCGCCCACCGCTGCCACTTTGAAGCGGCTCAACTAGCGAGAGAGCGTGCGCCTACTGCAAGCTAGGTTGTAGCAGATTCCCTGGTGTGATAGTATTTTGTTTCGTAGCTGGGGATGGCGCATGTAATGCATCAGTTTCACCGACTGACCGGTTATCCGTCTGTCAATCAGCCATTGATGCCTCACGATCGCTCACCTCACTCTACTTGTGTGCGCTAATCATGGAGCACTGAGCAAAGTTTGTTGCAAATGCAGTGACACTCGAAAGCTCTTTGGTTCGGACCGAGGTTTGCGTGTTGCATGTTCTTTCTCAGAAACTTCATGCGAAAGCGGGACAGAGACTTAATCCTATGAAATGCGATATATTTTCGTTAAACGAAATCCGAGTGCTTGTGACTGAAACGTATTGAGCCTGCGACTGAAATCATGTGCCGCTACTGCGTGAATGAAACACTGCCAAATTGTGTTTAAAGAGTTACTCGTCGCCCTTTTAAGACTAAAATTTATTTAAATAATATTGTTACCAATATAACCATTTCTAGGTTCAGTAACACACACTTCTGCTGCAACGAACAGACGCGGAAGTCCATTGCTAGCCAACGGTTCACCAAACACATTTTTGCGTGGCAACGGATAAAGCAGAGTAATATACGAACAGTTGTAGATGGTTAACTGTATTCGGTTCGCTTGGAAATTAGTTCAATTCAAGAGAGTTCATCCGCAAGTGATTGTTCTCTGGGCATTCGTAAGGGAGTTTAGTGTTCAGCTGTGGAGTGTTAATCAGCGGAATCTGAAGAAGTGATCGATTCAGAAATCAGAACCAAATGAGTCACAGTAGAAGAGAAGACAAACATAGTCCGGTAAGGAGTGGAGCGAGTCTTAGACCGTCATTGATTGTGAGGTATTATAATTGGTTTTAATTACAATAGAATCGCCAATAAATCCAATCATTCAATACAAAACGTGTTATTATTCGTAACGGAATCCCGGACACGTGACGATATTTAAAAGTTCAGTTCAAATCGCACAGAATACCCACTTCGCTCCATTGCATAAACTAATGGGTTAATTTTGTTTAGGTCAATAATCGTTTACAATCACAAGGATAATAAGAAACACATACCTACATTCTGCCAGAAAATGCAAAAGGTTTCCATAGTATAAGGCCATATAGTAACCGCTTATCTTCAAAAGATTCATCGCAATACCGAAGGAAACACATTATAATAATTAAGAACAAAATCGATCAAGATAAATGACAAAATCTCACTTAAAGTAAGATTAGTTTGCTAAATTATCAATAAATCTGGGCTTATAAAATATTAGATGCTTTAGAAAGTTGTCACAATGCTCCAAGGACCAATTGTTATATGTTTCATTTTAGACAGCTTTACATATTGTGGCATGTAGACCCGTTGCTGGGCATCGGCCGCAAAAGAAACAGCTATACAACAGCCGGTTGCGTAGCAATAGCTCGGATATTGTTGACGTGATTACCGGCCGTTACCAAGCAACTGATGTTCCTTCTCGCTATTATTGCATAGTTACTGTGCTACATGCTCCAATATGTTGCATGACAGTTTTTGGATTATTCTGTATGTTTTCAATGCATCATTCATTATATCTGTGAAAAAATAGGAGGAAGCATAGATGCAAGGGATCTGATGAAACAGTTATTGAGACAGCTTCATATATTACCGCTGAAAATTATAACACTTTTCTGTGAGAGGGAGCTTCACTTGTTGAGAAAATTGTAGATAAGGCCTTAGTACTAATAATGGTATTAAGGTCGTATGGTACGTAATGATGACCTTAACACTAGGATATATGTAACTACAGAAGAGTTCTGGATATTAATTATGTTTCAGACATTGAGCAATGTCCATAAACTTGACGCATTAATTAATCTATCATTGTCAGAATCCTTCAGGGAGTAATCCAGCTCAGTGACAAATGACGAACAGTTCACTAGTTTAATATGGCACACATCTGCATGGAAACATACTCAGACGCTGAATTCGAAATTGATGGGGTTCGCTGAATGAAACTCTGTGCGCCCGCTCAGCGGATTCAACTTTCGTAACCATCACTTATCACGAACATGAGCGGATTTACATGCATGGACCCATGTAGGGTGACCCAACTTTAAGAGATCGCTAGTGTGAAATTATACGTACTCGGTGGTCGGAGCGCGATGCAGCTCAGATCCCATTTTCTCCAATACGTTTCTCTGTTTTCAACACAGAATTCATTCATTACATTATCGTAGAAAGAATATTTAAGGTTACTGTTTTAGAATGTGTGTCTTGATCACCTGGAGAGTTATACTACCAGAAGCGTAAGCTCTAAACATGGACACCGAAGCCGCACAGATCGAAGAGTAGGGACCAGACGAAAGGCAGTCCCTTCCTCCCAGATTGGGTGTTGGACGTGGAGCTAACAACTTCAACTCAGAAAATAATATGAATTAACAAACCTAATAACGAGTTCCGGAATGAGTAATTTGGGCAAATGAGTAAGGAGAAGTTATAAGGACTGAAATGTGTACTTCCAATGTGTCAGATGATGGCACGAGGAAACTCAAAGACAGGAGAGGATATCTGTCATAAAGGAGCGAAGATTCGTAGAGGAATGTAGAGTGAAGGAGCAAGTAAACAAAATGATTTTCGAGTGAATATGGTGATTATAACTTGTATCATAATTTACTTTCATATAATTTCACATGTCTATTAAGAGTCGAAGAAAGATAGTACTAACCACAGCGAAATCTTACTCCATTAAATTCCTTTTTAAAGGAAAAGGTTTTGAGAGTTAGTTCTAATGATCTGGCTTCTAATAAAATTGCCTAAGTTTTAGTAAAGCAGGAAGTTGGCACATGTGTGCGCGTGTGTAGAAACCATGATGTGATTGGTTTTCGGTTCAGATAATATTAATTCTGCTCTGCCACCATCTGTTACCATAGAAACCAATTACATCTGAAATTGTAGAAAATATCAAATTAATCATAGTCGATAGAAAAGAGTTGTCATTGTTCAACCATTACAGCGCTCTTAATTTCGCCGTTAATTGTTAATATTGTCACATGTTCGGGGTTTCGTGACTAATAATAACGGGTTCTGGATCGGAAGATTGGATTTTTTGGCACTTCTACTGCAATTATAACAGCTCGCAGTCAATGACTGTCTAAGATTCGCTCCGTTCCTTTACTTGACTACGAGTGTCTTCTGTTCCACTGTGACTGACTTAGTTCTGAAGTACGAATCGGTAACTTCTTCAGCTTCCATTGTTCCCTGGTTAACACTCCACAGCTGAACACTGAACTGTTGAACTGCCTACTGAATTTTATTACGACTGAATGATTGAACTAACTGAAATGGACTCTCCTGAACTTAACTCTAGAAACAATTTTGTGTTCCCATTTTGTAACTTCGAGGTGAACGAATGTACACCACCTCGAACACTTCCTGTTTTATTCCGCGTCTATTCTTTATCCCGGGAACGTGTTTTAATTTCATAGCGAACCGTTGTTTAGCAATGGACTACTCCCGCTTAAAACTGTTGAAATAATTTCGAAGCTCTGCAAGTCACAGCGGTTCTCTCTCTCTCTCTCTCTCTCTCTCTCTCTCTCTCTCCCGCTATCCTCTGTAATCCGGGAGGTCCAAGATTCAAGCGATTCTCTTTGAACCAAACAATTTGTACCCCATGTGGATTCCTCGGGCGATACTCGCTGATATATTCATCATGATGGGTCCCCCTCAGGGCTACCAATAGTTCTCAAAATTGCCTACAGCGACACATGGTTACAGTCCCATATGTTCGTTACAGGGAACTGTCTCCCCATTACCAGACCGATCAATGTTCGATCAGAGAATAACAGGGCAGTGTTGTTGTACACACTGGAGTATATTTCAATGTACAGAAACAGGGCAGATACACCAATTCGAAGAACTACCGTTCTGGGAACATTTCCTGCCCTGCGGATTCATGCAGATCTTTACAAATCTTAATAAATAATGTCTAAAACGGCATTTCAAAATGAGATGGGAGTTCAGAACATAAAATCGTGTCTTCTGAAAATAATCTACTTGTCCTTCTAAGGACTGGCATGAAAAGTCAGATCACAGAATAAAGGCCTAAACTGTGTTAGTCCTGGGAATAATAATATCATATGTTCGGGGTTCCGTGAATAATAAAACGAGCTCTGGATTGGAGGATTGGATTTAATGACGCCTTCTTTTACAGTCACTCTCAATTTCAATCAATTACAACAGCTCACAATCAATCTACTGCCGAGAACTTGTCTCAGTTCTCTTACAACTTCTGAACTCACTCCCACAGCTGAACAATCCATTCAGCTGAACTACTGAACTAACTCAGCGTTCTCACGTGTTCTCCCTTTATAATCTGGGGAAGAACCGAATACATATCATCACCTCCAATAGTTCCTCTATTATTATATGCTTATTCGTTGCTGCGGAAACGTGTGTTAATTTCGTAGCAACGCTCTGGCTTTCATAAGCCTATTCGTTGCTGTGGAAACGCGTCTAGCGAGCCGTTGTCTAGCACTGGAAGTCTCTGTGGTGCTTTTATGACTGCACACTTCCGGCTTTCAGGCATCATGTCACAAGAAGCAATGAACAGTAGAAGAGAACAGTCAGTTGAGATTGTATTAGCTTCTAATTCAGTTCATAAGTGTTCGTAGAAATTTTTGATATTATGATTATGGGCTTACCAAAACTCATATTTAAAACAGATGTTTTAAAATAATTATGTCATTTCCCCCAGATGTACGTAATTCAGTGAATTAATTCATTCCCACCTTTTCAACGCACTACGTTAATAATAATGAAAAAATATGAAGCGTGACTTAAGAGGGATGATTTTGACGAGCATTGAGCTTCGTAAGCTTTGGAATGAAGCGTCCACGGAAAGTTTCATGTAACTTTCCAGATTTTCTCCTGTAAGGAAAAAGAAAGCAAATTAAGCGCCACTCCATAGAGACGTATGAATGAGTGGAGGTATAACTTCAACATTTCTGACCTCGGCACCAGGTTGAGATGAGTGGGCAGTTTCATGCTGCTCCTGCTTTACCCTCAGGGATATCGCCCCCAGTAGCCATTAGATAAGGGGCTGTGGAGATCCAGAGCCAATCTGGACGCTGTGGAGTAGAGAGAAATCTCCTTCCCCAGCCGGGAATCTAACCCCCACTCTTCAGCCCGTAGCCCGTAGCCCGTTGCCGTACTGCCTGAGATATCCCTGCTCAGACACGGATACGAGTATAAACAAACGTATTCAAAGACAGCCAATCTCCTGACTAACGTTTAATTCATACAGTCTACCACTGATTACGTGTGAGAGGCGGCGCCATTGAGCGTCAGCGAACACCGCAAACGAGTTGCTTGACTCCGGCACCGTATTCTGGAGGGCCGTTTCCTTCCATATCCATTCAGATTCGTTGTTCGTAAATAGTCCTAACATTTGGATTCGTGTAACCTCAGCTGCTAACAGGCCATTAAATAAGCCATAAATAAATAAATTATCATAAAATCGAAGAGTATAATCCACACACTCCATATACGTTGGTTTCAACATATGCATTACAGTTTTCTTACTTACAGTGTTTTATCGGGTATCCTGGTGTAGACTTATCTCTCCAGACTTGTGAAGAGAGGCCTGATTCGCGTCTCTTCGTGATTTCATATCTCATTACTCAGGATATTTCTGACTCCCCTTATTTGCAGTGAGATATTACGAGTATAGCTCATTCCGGTCTAGAAAACCGAGATTAACGGCCATGGGGATCCGTTGCGCTGACCACTCGACACCCTCTATCCGCTAAAGTTGGCACTAACTTCGCCGACAAGCGGCGGTAGCTCGGTCGGTATAGTTCGCTTGCGGACTAAAGGCCATGAAGTTTGTTGTTTTTTATTTTACGTGACAAGCTCAAATGAGCATTCTACCAGATTGATTTCTCAATAAAATTCATGGAAACCGTATCGATCATATTCGACCTGGCAGTTGAATCACACACATAGCGGTCTCTCCGTTATAAATATTAAATGCTGATATGCATTACAGTACATGTGTGTATATGGGTTATTTAGCGATGTTGTCAGTAGCTAGACTCTATATGCCGGATAATAGGATTACTGACAAATGAGGAATTGAGGTGGACGTAGAAGGAAGTGGTAATGGCCCTATCGAGATACACTCCCGGTATTTGCCTGGAGAGACTACGGAGAATCACGAAATACCACAGCCAGGATAGCTGATGTCTCACCCAACATTCGAACTTAGCACGTCTCAAATACGAGTATACGTCTTCAACGTTACCACTATATCAGACTGTTCAGTATATTAAATATTTACAAAAATATGTTTCATAATAATTGAAATGTTCTTTTATTTTATGAAACAGTACTTACGTCAAACGATATATATATATATTGGGGCACGCGGTGGTGTAGTTGATTGAGGTACTATTCTACAAGCCGGAGAGTGGCGGGTTCGAGTCCCGATGAGGTGGATTTTTTCAATTTCCCTTCCAGCCGCAGTATGGCCCTAGGGTTCACTCAGCCTCTGACAGAAATAAGTAACAGGAATCTTCCTGGGGGTAAAGGGCGGCCGGCGCGTAAGGCTGACAATCTTACTGCCGTCTATGAACCGAATGTCTAGAAAATATGGGAACATCAACATCTCAAAACCCTATGGGCCTCAAGGGCCTGTTACTAAGATAGCTTTACCTTATGTGTGTGTGTGTGCGTGCGTGCGTGTCTGTGTGTGAATTTGCTGTTTGAGAGTATATCATGAATTATATCAACTTTGTATTTTCATCGACATTTCTCATGACCGTTAAAATCGAACATGTTTTCATGCAGTTAGGTTTGGTTTCACAAAAAGCCACAGAAGACAAGTCACATCAATGTGACCATCAAAACGGACACGCAGGAATTCCTCTTATACAATTTAGGTTGGCTAATTTAAAGTTAACCTTTTATACTATTGTTTGGCTTGTTCAGTGAGTTGTCAGTGAATAGGCAGTGAAATTGAGTCCATTAAAAACACCTGTGATTGTCGTAAATTTAAATGTTAATTATTTATAAAATGTAATAAATAAGTTGTTTCCGGCAGCATTACCTTCGAAAATACTTTCTCGAAAATCTTTCACATTATTGGAAACGTGTCTGTAATGCTTTTTGAGAGGGGGAAACTAGTTGCTTCAAATACGATAGGCGGCTTTCTAAATATATCATTAATATGTCCTGTCAAACCACTGAACTGAATGTCCATACATTTATTTATATGTTAAATTACTATTTCAGATTATGTTTTTGCCTTTGCCATATAAAGCTGGCTGGCAGGCAGCTGCATTTAAAGTCTATTAAAAAGCCAGGCGGGCCAATCCTTTGTGCTGCTTTGCTGGTGGTGCCCCCTGGTGTGCGGCACCCGGGATGCTAATTTCCAACCTGTCGCCAACAGGTAGCGCACCAAAATGAGTTTCAGAAAACTTTAATGGACGATGAATTACCATAGAACCGCAACGAAATGGAAATATAAAAAGGAGATATAAAATTGAAAAGAAAATGTAATTTTACCATGCAATAACATACATGTTATTGTTTGAACAGTATGTGCTCGTGTTTTATTCGTACCTGCGTGAAGTATCCGGGGACTGTATTCCCGTCAGTTAGTGATCCTTTCATTTTCTGACTCATACGACATTTTTGAGCAGAAATTATATATTCTATTTAAATATCATACGGAATAAAGGTAGATTGAAGTTATTTCAAAGCAAACTACCGAGAAGGAAGTTTGGGTATAGGCGTAATGGAGGTATGGAAAAAAAAACATGACGGAGCGATTTATAATTTGTAACCTCCCTGAATTACATTCAGATGATCAAATCAAGCCGGCTAATTTAGATGGGATATGTAGAACTCGTACAAAATTTTGTTCTGGAAACCTGAATACTAGACATCACTTCCGAGACCCAAGTTTAGATGAAAGCAATATATATACACACACTTGGTCGTCGACTTACAACCGGCCGTACTTACGACCACACACACACACACATACACACAGTCGCTAAGTAAAAGATAAAAACATTACTGTATTTAAAATTAAAATGTAAAAGTTTTAAAAATAAATTATAAAGATGATGAAAATATCAGAAAGGTTAAAAAATATTGTTAGTAAACATATGGTCGACATACGACCAGATCGACTTACGACCTGTCAGTCAGAACGGATGTCGGTCGTAAGTGGACGACCAAGTGTGTGTGTTTATATATACTATATACGTATGTTGTGAGACGATGCACCTGGATAGGGTGCCGAATCTGGTTCTTCTAAATGCGGAAATGGGTATTTTTGTTTAATGAATAGTTGGTAGTTTTAAGTAGCTAATGAGTACCTGTTCCTAAGAACGGCCTTTGCTGTATTTAGTTAAGCAGATGTAAAAAGTTAAAGCTGTCCCTCTAACAAGCTGTGGAGGCCCATAGGGTTGTGAGGCCTTGATGTTCCCACGTTATCTATACAATCGGCTCACAGATGGCGATGAAGTTGTCAGGCTTATGCACCGGCCGCTCTTTACTCCCAGGAAGATTTCTGGTACTCATTTCTGTTAGAGACGGAGTCAACCCCAGGGCCATAGTGCGGCTGGAAGGTTTAGGTAAATTGAAAAATCCACCTGATCGGGATTCGATTCCGCCACCTTCCGACTTGTAACATAGTGCCTCAACCAACTACGCTACCGCGTCCTCCTAGTTAAGCAGATGTACGAGTATAATATGTAATGGCAGGATAGGGCACAATCAATTCTGTGGACCACATTCGGCCCCCAAACATTTGCTTCTACTTGACTGTCGGCTTTTATAGAAGGTTCTCATTTCGAGATCAGTGTTATCATAACTAGCAGTAGAACTGCTGCGTGTAGTATATTGCCAGTAGGATTCGCCATAGATCTGTTGAAATTCAGATTATTTTTCAAGCGTCAGAGATAGTTCAGGACTCTCAGTGTGTCTTCGTAAATATTTCAGTCTCTAATAATATCATTATATCTGTCATAATCATTCGATTCATTCTTTGAACTGTTGTCCTTTATCAGTAGGTCGAGTGAACTGAAAAATATGCAGAATTTCTCACGGCAGTGGTTCTGAAGAATTGTATTACCTTGTAAATAACGCCTCATGATCAGCTGAAATTCAACCAGCTTCTCGGAGGAAGATATCTCTTCCATCTTAATTAGTAGTTAAGTTAGAAACAGAAAATATCTTGAAGAATGCCCTCTTCTGGGATGTGGCGCCGTGTAGATCTTGTGTAAACCGATGCTCCTCCGAAACGTCGATTCACGCATGATCTACACAGTTCCACATCCCAGAAGACGGCATTATTCATAATCATCACCGTGGAAACGACAAATCTTACATAGAAGTTCTATTATCCCTATGCGAAAACGTTAATGGCCAACGTATTCAGTTCGTAAACCTGCATGCTATATTTACATGAGCCTACATTTAAAATAAGAGTAACAGTAATATGTGTGTGGACTGATTATGTTGGAAATGTACAGAAGCTTCAACTCTATGCTTCATATCTAATCATTGCCGCAATAAAAAGTAGTTACCCTTTTTAATTTTGAGATTATACACTTATTGTTTATTGATTCCTGTATTATGTACTGTTTTACGTAGAACGTTACAGTTTATATATGTAAATCAACAATTCACACAAGATATTAATTTACATTTATGTGGTTGTGTGTATTGTATATGACAATTAGAGAACCGGACGCAATTAACTTGCTTCGATTTCACTGCTAAGTGACGTAAAGTTATAACTGTGTAATAATAGTTCAATTTGTGGTTGTATTTTAATGTTGCAAGTGGCCGGCTTTCAGCGTTAGATCCTATTGCCGATACAGGTGCATTTGTCACTAAGAAATATGCCACATGATCAGAGCGGTGAACGGGCTGATGGTACAAATGCCACACGTTCGGTTGCATCTACGTACACGTCAGGACATCATAATCTCGTCTTATTCTTCTTCCTCTGTACCTCCCCCCTCGTCTGGAGCGTGTGAGGTGATATCTGTAGAGTAGTGCATATTTGCAAGCATCGTGATGTCTTTCCTTTTCTCAACCTATGCCTAGATAACCTGTCAAGAACGTTATATTGTCCTTCTTGCAGTTACGTGAGGGGTACGCGGTAATGTAATTTAGTTTCTTTTTCTTGGCGTGGGGTGAGAGTCCACTTGGTACTTCGGCCACTAATTGGCCTATTGTACCAGCCTTGAATGATAGAAAATGAATGTGGAGCAGTCGGTGGAATGAAAATTGGCAGGGGAAACCGAATTACTTGGAGGAAACCTGCCCCAGTGCCACTTTGTTGAACATAAATCCCACATGACCTGACCTGGGCTCGAACCCGGGAAGTCGGCGACTAACTTCCTGATCTATGGCACGGCCTCGTTAGTGTTTGGTTGAGGCTCTATGCTCCAAGCCGGAAGGTCGCGGGTTCGAATCCCGATTAGGTAATTGGATTTTTTCGATTTATCTATTCCTTCCAGCCGCACTATGGCCCTGGGGTTGACTCAGCCTCTAACAGGAATAAGTACCAGGAATCTTCGTGGGGGATAAAAGGAGGCCGGCTCGTAAGGCTGACAGCCTCGCCGCCACCATCTGTGAGCCGATTATCTACAAAATGTGGGCACCTCGACGTCTCACAAACCTATGGGCCTCCACAGCTTGTTATAGGGAAAACTTTAAAATTTTATCCATTGCAGTTACGTGATCTTCAAATCACGAAATCACGATCTCAATATCTCCGTCATGATTATCGTGTACTCCGAACTTTCCTGGCAACTTTCGATGATATCACTGGTTCAGAAATACTGACGCCGTATAATATTTATTTATCTTAGTACTCTTACATGATGGCTTTTGTTTTTGAAACTCCTGTGTTTTTAAACCTCTGTCGTATTTGGGAGGTGGGAAATGTTGTACAACTTAATCCGCAGTCTCGGAGTATGGCGCAATACTTGCTGACGGCCCTGTGCAGGTCGGTTTTGAATAATCCTGGGTTACTGTCCCGACGAAGGTTTCGCTATGCTTCATGTTTGAAGCACGCCCTGGGCGCCGGTAAATCTACCTCCCTCTCCCACAATTCTGTACCGCGGTAAACAGGTGTTCGCACTGTTGAGGCACTAGCCCGCCATTGTACGGCACGTACATGGATTATTGTCTGAGCCCCCCCTCACTTCTATCAACCTTACAGGTAAAGCCGCAGCTATACCGGATTTTTAGACTTACGGCTACTGCATGTTTAAGGCCACTCATCTTCTGGCGAAGCTTCTGTATGCGGGATTTACGGAAGCGCTATTCCCCGTGTTGATGAATTGAATACAAATGTTGCTCCTCCTTTTTATGATGAACGAGCCCGATTTATTTGGAAGTTCGTACGTTTTCCTTCATTGTGAAATAATCGCCGGTCACAGTAACCGAGCGGTCTAAGGCATGTACTATCTTCTCTCGCTCGGAAGCCGGGATCGTGAGTTCGAATCCCGCTCAAGGCATGGATGTTTCGTATGTGTATGTGTTTCTGTTTGTCTTGTCCTCTGTTTAGGTAGAGGCCTTACGACGAGCTGATCACTCGTCCAAGGAGTCTTACCGTTTGTAAAACTATCAAAATGACAAAACAACCTCGATACCGTAAATGTATAAGAGGAACGGATTAAGTAAGTAAGTAAGTGAAATTAGCATCAGAGGCAAATGCGTTTGCTAAGCCAAGTCGCGCTTAATATTCTTGGTCGCCAGTGTAGAAGAAATGGGACATACAGTTCTGAGATATATCATTCTTAATGTAGTTTCATATGCCGAATAGCGTTTCATAACTTGTACTCTTCTCCAAGCATAATTAGAATTATCAAGTCAAGGAGGATGAAATGGGCAGGGCATGTAGCAAGAATGTGGGAGAAGAGGAATGCATATAGGATATTGGTGGGAAATCCAGAAGGAAGGAGACCACTTGAAAGACCAAGGCGTAGGTTGATGAACAATATTCAAATGGATGGGATTGTATGGATTGGATTGATCTGGCTCAGGATAGGGACCAGTGGAGGGCTCTTGCGAACACGGTAATGAACTTTCGGGTTCCATAAAATGCTGGTAAATTCTTGAGTAGCTGCAGAATTGGTGGCTCCTCAAAAAGGGCTCAGCTCCACGAGTGAGTATACCGCATAGCGCCTGCAAGTTTACGCATGTTGAATATATATAGATGCTTTTACAAATTTGTCTTGTATTTCTACAGAAATTCTATATCGTGGTTATAAGCTCCATGTATGAAATTCTAGGCATTCACTGCGGTGACTATGAAGATCACTGTCTCCTGGGGCTCGACATATTTTTTTCTGATAGCTGTGTAGCAACATTTCAGAGGAAACTTCCGCCTCTTTTATTACGAATATATTGGAGACAGCAGATTTCTCTGAAACGTTGGTAAATACACGGCAGACTATACGGCTTCACATTCCAAAAGAGAGTAATCATAAAGGTTTATATAGTTTATCTTCGAACTTTGGTAATTTTACTCAGATACCTATGAATCGGGCCGGTCATAGTTTATGTTTTTCTGAGTGTACGTAGCGGCCTTGCGATGGGCTGATCCCCCTTCCAGAGAGTCCTACCAACTGTATAAAAATCAAGAAACTGAAAAGCGGCCAAGGTCCAAAAATTACGCTGTAGAGCCATAGATAGATAGATAGACAGATAGATGGCTAAATTTACACTATGATAATAAGAGCTTAACAAATTATAACAGCTTTCAACTATGGCAGCCATCCAATTATAACGACCGACTCTGCTATTCGGATGAACGGCTAACATTGGCCAATGGCTATGGTACCCTGTCATATTTGTCTCATTATGGTAGCGTAAGTAATTGGGGATTATGCACACAGAAATTATTCCAGGCAAGTATAGCAGTCTGGCCTCATAAAGAGTAAACGAAAAGGGAGTGAAACGTTACTTACGCTATGTTCAATTAATCACTGCATAAACAACCGTTGAACTCTCTTTTTGCTGTTAGTGATTGGAACGGTATGCAGAGAGAGAGCTCTGTACCTGTGGCATCTTAATTCTTGAGTTTCTAATTTCATTCTCTTGAAAATCTGCCTAAACCTGGATGATCCATGAATTCACAGGGCTAACGTTTAAAGCAATAAAGGTCATGGCAAGGTTACCCGTCTTGCAGTTTTGCTGGTACTTGGCTGTGTCAGATTACTTTTTCCTTATACAAAATTATGATCAACGGTATGTAACTTCTACCTAGATCATTCATATTTATAATTTCTTACAAACATATATTACGCTATTGAAATTAAATAACTGACGTCCACTTGAAAGCACTACTACTTTAACTGCCAACCACCAGCAGGCTGAAATACTTTGTTCAGAAATACAAAAAATTTGTGAAATATTCTAGTCTGATGAAAATGTTATGATTGACTTGAGATGAACTGCAGAATAGAATTCATTGACGATTACAATACGTACTTAATTGGCAAGAAGGTGTTATTGGGTCTTGGGTAAGGACTTATCGAAAGGAGGAAGAAAATCGAATCGTGAAGAAAGTATTAGTTTTGTTGTGCAGGAAAATTGGTAATTAGAGTAATAAAGTCATGGATGATGAAATGGGGAAGGCATATAGCACGCACAGGGGAGCAGAGGAACAAATTTGGATTCTGGAGCGAAATAGACCACTAGGACGATCTGTACATAAGTGCGAAAATGATATTAAAATTAATGTTAGAGAAATAGGACGGGATGGTGTGAATTTACGATCGTAGTGGTCACACGGTCTAAGTCATGAACTCTCTTCGCCCTCTCGAACACTGGAGTCGTGGGTTCGAATTCCACTCGAGGCATAGATGTTTCTCTAGGTTTATTCTGTGTCTTTGTTTTCCTGTGCAGGTATCGGTCTTGTGACGGACTGATCCCCCGTCCAGGGAGTCATACCGACTGTCTAAAGGTTAAGAAACTGAAGTGAAACGAAGCTTTTCTCGGATGCCCTATGCTTCAAGGGAAGCAACAGTAATTTGAATGAACGGTGTGGATGGGATTTCTCGGGCTCAGGACAGAGACCAGGGAGGGCTCCTCTGAACGCAGTAATGAACATTCGGGTTTCACAGAATGTTGGATATACTTGGGTAGCTGGGCGACTGGCAGCTTCACAAGAAGGTGTTATCTATATGGACTTAGTTAATTAGTGCAGGGCGGGATACAGCAGTACAAACTAACAGATCAGACGAAGGAAAGGATATTTCAGAGCTAATGAAACAGGCCATTGGCCTAGTTATTGAAAATGACTGTAAAAGTATTATGTATTTTTTTGTTAGTGGGGTGGGACTAAGTCCCTTGCACTGCGGCCATTTCTGGCATATTGTAGCAGCCCCAGATGATAGGTGAGGGTGATTGTGGAGCAATTGGTGGAATGAAGATTGGCAGGGGAATCCGAAGTACTCGGAGAAAACCTGCCCCAGCGCTACTTTGTCCACCACAAATCCCACTTGACCAGACCCGGGATCGAACCCGGACCGCCGCAGTGGGAAACCAGCGACTAACCGCTTAAGCTATGGCGCGGCCCAAAGTATTATGTAAGTTTTCTACCGGAGTAGACACTTTTTGAGGGAGTATTATAGCAGTTTGAATTAGCTGGATGACTCAGAGAAAAGTCGCAAGCTTCCAACCCGATATGCTCTAGGCTGGGGTCTGGAATCTCTAACCATTTCTGGTTGTGTGTTCAGAAGCACGGGGCTTGTGAATGGAGAAGACAGACATTGAAAGACTTGATAATAAATTACGAAAAGCCACCTCAACCCTGTATGACATCTGAATCTACTTGACGTTTACAAAGCTAAACATTCGTAACATTCCCCGCCGCCGTATCGATCTGTATAGACTAGTGTAAAGTAGAGAATGAACATAGCAGTACATCATACATATCTACCATCATAACATAAACTGAAGGTTCTCTTGTAGTGGATTAACACACGTGTCCTTGTTTTGTCTTAGTGAAAATGAAACTTATGTAGGTCACTTGGAACTTCTAGGTTTGGACTGGATAACAATATTGAAACGGAAATAAAATATTATCTAACAGTTCCTACCTCGGCGGAGTCAGCAAGGATATCAGAGGTCGCGGTAGGGTAGACAATACTGCCATTTGTATTTCGAGGGCTCTCAGGTATAAAAATCAGTTCGCAAATAGGCTTTTCTGACCCTGGGTTTTCAGTGTTTTCATCAGTCGCTCCAGGGAAATAGTACCTAAAATTAGGCAATGATTTTTTCTTCCGTTTCATACTTCTCAATTAATTTTTCACTAATCATGTTCTGTATTGTCTGGGCTACTGTCAGCGTCGTTCAGTAAACTGCAAATGAAATTAAGAAAAAAGAAGGTAGAATAAGAAAGAGAAAATTTTACATAATTCATAAATTTATTTTCCTACGTCTTTGTATGTTTGTTTCTCATCATCAGAATGTAGTGGAAACTTGAATTTAAAGAGATGATCCAGTTATATGGTTTTCCAGACAGACATTTCAGTTTTTGAAGCTCTTAGTACAAATTACTCCAATGTTCTCTCGTGTTTTCAAGATCCATTAGTCCATTTAGAAAATTTCTCTATATTTATATAAACAGCCTTATTGTTCGTTCCAGCTGTTATTATTTCAGCAGTCCCCAAAAATCCACCTCATCCCCTTCGCCAGTATCAATAAAAGGTTGATATATGCTGACCAGTTCCGCAATAAGTCATCTTTGGGTGGTCCGTACCTTTCAAGAGTGAAGGGGGATACCGTGTATGAGGATACGAGGCACTAAAGCATATTACTAAAGCCTAATAGTCGTTCTGGCGGAAGTGGTTCAGGTATTATAACGGTGGGAAAATGATGTACACCTTGTAATAGTAGCCTATGCTTACGTGGTGTAGTGATCAACTCCATATTCAAAATAGCAGCAAGCAGAGGGTGCAGAGAGCTATTGTATCGTCCGCTGTATAGGACACGCAGTCAAGTTGAAAGTGTAATAACTTGCAGACAGGAGAGAGGGGATTCCCTTCACAACTTCCTGTTGTTTTATCGCGTACATGTATAACGTTTTATGGTTCTGCTTTCAAACACATAAAGGATTTCTGAACCCGAGACGTATTCATGGCGAAAGTACGATACATCAGCTCATCATATCCATTCTTTCATAAGCAGAAGAGAGTTATTCAGCTGAGTAAGGAATTTAGTCTTTTATTACTAAAGTTCATTTCTATTATTACAAAAGCTATCATGAATCTTTGTGGTAGGTAAATTCACTTTACGTCATCATAGTTTATTTTCTTTGAAAAATTATTAACCTTTTCCATGTCAAGCAAGAAATATCACCTTTAAAAACGCTAGTTCCTTTAGTGTTTTTTGGTTTGTTTATCCAACGTGTCAACTTTAGCGGATAGAGGGTGTCGCGTGGTCAGCGCAACGAATCCCCACGGCCGTTATTTTCGGTTTGCTAGACCGGAGCCGCTACTTTTCCATTCAAGTAGCTCCTCAGTTATCCTCACGAGGCTGAATGAACCCCGTTCCAGACCCACTACTTCTCAGAAAATCTGATAGCGCCTGGATTCGAACCCAGGACTTCTGGATCTATAGCCAGGAACTCTCACCATTAGACCATAGAGGCCGACAAGCATCGGTCGCTTGGTAGGTATAGTTCGCCTGCGGACTCAAGCCACGGAATTTAGTGTTTTGTTTTATCCAACGTTTCGACAGTATATTTGTTGAAAAATATAGTCACTTATCGTTCGAGTGACTGTTTTATGAGAATGCAAGAGAGGGAGATCGTGTGCGTTTACTGCTACTGCCAATAATTGAGAATATGAAAAGCCCGTAACACTTCAGCGAGGAATCACTTACTTCGTGTCTCTTTTCTTCATCCAGTTCATCTTGTCATTTCCCATTACACACCTTGTCATACGAGGTCATACGTATTTACGCCTTGAAATGAGCCAAGAAATAAAATCAGCTAATTCAGTACGTTTTACGTACAATATGTAAGCAAGTACTGTGTTGTTTTTTGTTCCAAGAAAGCAAAATTTGTAATGATTACTATGAGCAGGATATAGAAAGATTTTAATCCACTTATTGTAAGAAAACGTAGGCAAATTTCTTGAAGTCGTACTGAACGTTTGAAAGCGCTTTGCCAGTTTCGAAACTTCACGATACAGAACCCATCATTACAGATGCTATTCGACTGCGAAACTTTACGTTAGATTTGAGAGCGGAGCTGTTTATTGTCCAGAATTTCATCAGTTTTCCTGGAAAATTCTGAGAAAGTACCTTAAAATATATATTTTCCGAGAGCGGTCAAAATTACACGTGACAAGATCATTTAAATAATAAAGAAATTAGAAAGGAATTAGGGGTGGAGTCAATAATGTGAAAAGTGATGAACCATAGAGTGAATGGGAAATTACGTGTAGAAAGGATGCCAAAGAAAGTAATGAAATAACAGCGAAGGGGTTACAGATTCATTGGGCGTTCCAGGAAAAGATGGATGGAAATGCGAAACGGGAATAGGCTTGTCCTTATGCGCGTAAGAAGGAGAAATATCTTAAAATAAGCCTCGACCGCTTCAATTTTTTTCTCACTTTATAATTTAAAAGTATTCTTCATTTCGAAATTATATAATTTACTCTGTTGAATATATTGTCATTTGTAGGGACGTACGCGTGACGAAAATAACGGGTTCTAGATCAGATGATTGGATTTATTGGCACTTCGGTTACAAGTTCTCTTAATCACGCTCAATTATAGCGCTATGGCTATTCAACACACTCTCAATTCACTGTTGCACACGCACTAGGATTCTACGCCTTCACTAATCGTCTCCTGGCAACGGATCTCAGCACAGAAACTAGCACTTGAAACCACTATAAAGTCTTCTTGTCGTTTCGNAACAGTGGGAGGGCTGCATGTGAGGCATACAGTTCAACGTGGAATTTGGGTACCAACTCAGCATTTGCTCTAGTACCGAGGAAAACCACGGAAAACCTTGGTCGAGCTGGAGCCTTCTCGGTTATTCTGCATCCCTTTATAATTCTTCGGCACGGACCCCATACAAAACATATGTCAGACTGTCAGTTCAATGGTCCGTTACCTGAACTGGGCGTGCCTCGGACAACATAGAAAACAGCCTCATTTATTGTGTGTTGGACCGTGTTTACGGGGCCGTTGTTTGGTAATGCCTTGAACAAATCCGTTACACTACGTAGGATTGTGTTATAAATTCAGAAATAATGTTGGCCTATGTGTGGACGGGGTTCTTTCACTGATCCTGCCATGTCACAAGTAAGCAGTCTCGCTATTACAGGAAGAAGATAAATACTGAAATTAAGGAACTGTAACAAAAATCAGCAGGGTTGGTGTCTAGCAGGTGGTTTGGTTTCTCTTACGCTCTGACGCTCAGTAGCCTCTATGCACGAGTGGATTGGGATTTCCCACCTACGTTGATATACTGTAAATTATTAATTAAATTACATTTTAATATCTTATCTTAATCCCGTAACTCATTTGAAAGGAAACGCCTGTCGTTCGAAGCATAAAATGAATTTCTAATTTGGATTCCAAATAATTATTGTTCTTCATATACGTTATGTATTTATTTTGGTCCTTATTACTGCATCTCCTTTTGAAAGCAAAACCTGTTCCCCCCTCGAACTGACTCAGTTTGTTCTCTTGAAAGCAAACGTGAGACTACAGTGGAACGGTTTGTCCCGAGCGATTCCAAGCAATGATTCTACTAGGAATTGCTACCTTTTGAAGCTGCGGTTAAAAGAGGAAACCAATCCAAAACGTGAGCAGAAATGTTGAACACGAGTATACAAGAATCGGTCTGTGTTAGTAGCCAGGGACTGCGTTCACATTTCCACACCACACACCGACGCCCACCGACGACAGAGGCGATAGTCTTTCCACAGAAACACAAGGTACGCGCATGCCTCAAGGGACTTGATTATATGGTGTGCACGCATTTCTGAAGAACGAAGCTGAAGCCAGTTGATACGAAAAGAACAGCAACACAAATATTCTATAGTGTTCTTACTTTTATTCTTGGGGTGAAACATAAATTACAAGTATGAGGAAACAGAGTTGTAGGAGAAGTACGAGTAATTGGACTCAGTACTACTGAAGTTCATCTGAACATTATTTAAAAATTCAGTTAATAAATCACAAAAACCACGTTGCAAATTATTATGAAGACCATCGAGAGCAATAATCGCTGTGTATTGAGATTATCATAAGAAACACATGAAAGCAATCTGTGGGCAATCCTCTACATGAACTGAAATATTTTCTCTAGTGTGAAAAATGTATGCCCTCAGTTTACGTTTCTACTGTGATATACCCTGAGTGTAGGGACGTATTAGTTTCAGTAGAATCATGGGCAGCGCTCTCTGGTTAGGAAAAACGCCCCTCACTTCAGAAGAAATGTACAGAAAATCTCCCGTTTCCTTCGAAATTAAATGTTTGTTGTAAAGATGCCCGGAGCGTAAGAATCTGTATGCTTCGCCTTGTGTTAAAGTCTTTTACCCAACTTAGAGTCTGTCTTCAATTTCCTTAAACAAAGTTTATTTTAAGAAATCAACTTTTAATCACGAGCGTATGAACTCATTCACCTCTAGCATCTGTAGCATCTGCGGTTCCTTCTTCATAATTTTACTGCCTTTCTTTTTACTTTCACTCCGTTGTCTCTAAACAGAAGTTTCATTTGTCGGTTTGCTATGAAATAACTTTGATAATTGAGTTCTTGCAAGCCCAGACAAGAATTATATCTTAACTTGAACTTGGCCTCAAACAAATGCCACTACTACTACTACTGCTATTACTAATGCTGCTACTGCTAAGAGATTTCAACATAACATTTGTAAGGGGTTCGATATGCACATTCTCTAAGATCTGAACCCTTTTGTCTTTATTCTGAATCCGTTCATTCCCAGTGCCGTTCTAAAGCTACGGAACAATGAGTTAAAGTCCTAACCTCCTTACACAAAGGGCCAAGTAGTAATTTGGCTGCTATCTCTCGCTGATGTTGGGATTCTTCTTTGAATTTGTACTTGATGGAGAAAATGGAAACGCGGAGATGACTTGTATTTTTCAGTAGGAAGGGCATGAATCGACGGGAAAAATTGTCATTACTTTTTTTTGTTCCACCCTCTTATCTTGTTTTATTAATATCTTCAACAGAATACTTTAATATACGCAAAACGTGTATAAAGAATTCATTCAGAATAAAGTATAATGACCTATCGTAAATTGGCAATTTCGTGAGTGGAACGATATAAAATGTAAAATAAAATAATAATAAATATTTGCTGAATTTTAAACACGTTAGATCCAAAAATATGATATTATGACATGAAAGTTCAAGGCCACAAGAGACGGCCGTTGCTAGGGCACGACTGTCTTACACGTTTCTGCAGCAACGAATACACAAACCGACTGAGGCTGAGGAGAATTATTGTATGCTCTAGTGCAGGGGTCTCCAAACTTTTCGAACCGCGGGCCACATTAGGTAATTCAGCACTTTTAACGGGCCATATAAAATGAGAAATTAATAACTCTAGGTATATGAGTTTTATTGAAAGCACAGAATTTCATAAATTAAATACAAAATACGTGAGAATAAATTATCGTATATTAATGACAACAGACAGTAGCAGCAAATGCTCATAGTTTCATCACAAATTATATTAAAACAATTAATGTGAATGATGGAACTCTTTTTGCATTCTTAAAATCTGATTAAATTGAGATTCATATTTGAAACGCTAATCACAAGTATCGACTTTAAATGTTCATCGGATAAATTTGCCCTGTATTTCGACTTGATGTACTTCATCTGGGAAAAAAGTTTGTTCGCACAGATACGTCGTCCCAAAAATGGAGATAAATTTAGAAGGAAATTTCTTTAAATTTGGAAATTGCTCAGAGTCCAGAAATTTATAAAATTCGATCAAATTTCCTTCCTTGTATTTGTCTTTAATATGATCATTTTCCTGAAGTTCAATAATTTCCATTTAAATTTGACATCTGCAGCATCACAGTCAAACGGATTTTGAAACAATCTAATTTCCTGAGCGCTGGAATCCAAATCAGCAAATCGCTTCCGAAATTGTTGCTTCAAATCTAAAATGACTAAATTTGCAAACGAGGAAGGAAATTCTGCTTCACCTTTTTTATGCAACTCTGCACAGTATAGCATATGAACAAAGTTACAATTTTTCACTTGCCTTTCGAGAAGTCTCAACTTTGCTCTGAATGCTTTGATAAGTGCAAATAAATCACAGAGTAAGTTATTTTCACCCTGCAACTTTAAATTCAAATGGTTCATATGGTTTACCAGATCAGCGAAACTGCTAATTTCCAAAGCCACTTGGTATCTGATAAAAGTGGTTCGTGATGGTTTTTCTCTGTAAGAAATATATCAATTTCATTCCTGAGCTGAAAGAAGCGCGAAATAACCTTTCCAAAGCTAATCCATCGAACTGCAGTATATTATGTCAGGTCAGTAAGCTCGGAATTACATTTACCAGTACTCATTGGAAAATTAGTTCAATTGGCGCATTTCTGCACAATTCTTTCGCGGGCCAGATAAAATTACATCGCGGGCCGATCTTGGGTCCCCTTGCTCTAGTGAATTGTAGAGGACGTGAATTCGCCATAACACTATTATTAATTGTAGTTACAGTTTTTAAGATTCCAATAAATCCATTTACCGATCCAAACCCTGTGACAGTATTTTGGTAAGAAATGATGACGTCAGTAATAGCCATGTTCGCAACAGCCCAGCCACATTGGGCTATCGTAAGCCAGATAAATCCACACCACGTCTTAAAATTTTGCTTCTTTATGATCCAGTGTACTATTATGCTCTATTTACGCCCAAGTATCCCAAATTCTTTCCTTCATCAGGTTTCCCTGCTAAAATGTTGCATGTATTTTTCATTTCCACCTACAGGTATTCCACCCATCTCAATTTCTTCACTGATCACCCTAAAGTGTTAAGTGAAGGGAAAATAAGAGTTACATAAAGGGATATGATTTATTGGTTACGTATACGAATATGAGAACAATGAAATTTATCGTTTTAATAAGGCTTAAATTCTTTGTACTTACAGCGAGTTCTCTGCAGACAAGTAAACATGTTTTAGGCCTACTCATTAATTTGTGAAAGTTGTCTCATGTATCTATCCGTCTATGCTGCCAGTTGCGCAGCTACTCAAGAACTTCCCAGCATTTTATGGAACCCGAAAGTTCATTATCGTGTTCACAAGAGCCCTCCACTGGTCCCTATCCTGAGCCAGATCAATCCAATCCATACCGCCCCATCCTATCTCTAAGATCCATTTTATTATTGTCCACCCACCTACGTCTTGGTTTTGACAGTGGTCGCTTTCCTTCTGGCTTTCCCATCAATATCCTGTATGCATTTCTCTTCTCCCACATTCGTGCTTCATGTTCTGTCAACCTCATCCTTCTTGACTTGGTCATTCTAATTATCCTTGGAAAAGAGTACAAATTTTGAAGCTCCTCATTATGCATTTTTCTCCAACCTCCTATAACTTCATTCCTCTTCGGTCCAAATATTCTCCTCAACAACCTGTTCTCAAACGCCATCAGTCTATGTGCGTCCCTTAATGTCAGAGACAAGAGTTTCGCACCCATACATAACCACAGGTAAATTATAGTTTTGTATTTTCTAATTTTTGTTTTCCAACGATGACACTTGATTTAAAACACCCGTCTGGTTCTGAATGGTACTGAAGACTATAGAAGAATTTCAGTATAACATTCCAAGTTATAATATTTATGATGCCTGAAAAGGAAGACAGTGTAGTCCATAAGGTTTTGTATATACATATATAATGTATAATGATATGATTTCCAGATAACTGTAGGACACATATTTAGTCTCCCTTTCTCGTTGTTCGAAAATGCTACAGAAAAGTACATTAAGGGAACATGGCTTGACAAGCATATTGCGTTTTTTTTTTCTGAAAGGTAGTTTAGTGAAAAGTTTTTGTATCGAACTCTTATCCTTTAAATGGCAGTCTTACGACTTAGCTAAAATAATATTTATACGGTCACTTTAATTTATTATCTGAGCATACAAGAAAATTTTCACAGTCTAATTTCGTTTGTGGGGAAAATATTTGAGTTGCTGGTATTTCAGTTTTCGAATGTCTTACATGCACCTTATTAAACAAAAACAAACTCCGTTGTGTGCAGTCCGCAGGAGAACTATACCGACCGAGCGACCGCCGTTTGTCGGCGAAGTTAGTGCCAACGTTTGGGGATAGAGGGTGTCACGTGGTCAGCGCAACGGATCTCCTTGTGCACCTTATTAACAGACGAAGTTCTCCCACTCAACTGAGAGACTGATATAACATGTGCACTGTTTTGTATATAACAAGGATATGGACTTCATCTTTTCCTTAAGCTACACATTTACAACAGCCGTGTCTCTGCACTGAAACTATGAGCTCGTCACTCTGACAAGGATACTGTAGTCTATATATGCCGAGGAAATTTCTGAACTTTGCTGTAAAATTTAACTGTGGGATGATAATATTTTACCTACATATTTTTGCTCCTATTAGTATGTATTTTAGTCTTCAGGCTAATAGTTCCTTTAAGCACACGATTATAACATTCAGTTAGACACATTGCGTTTATTCCCACGAAATTATTTTCTGAAGTTTAATGCTTTAACATGAAACTGCACTCGTTGAGTTAGCAGAAATGGCGCTATATAAAACAGCCAGCCCAGGGAATACGCGCAGTAATGAAGCGCTCAACATTTAAATGCGAGTTATTTCCTTTACGCCTTCTAAACTTTCGAATAATTTCTTCTTCCAGAAATTTCATAAATGTGTAATAGCACCTGGTATCCATCTTTATATTTATTGTTTTTTGTGGAAAGGAAAATCAACAGATTATTTATCCAGATGTAATGCTGACGTCAGTAGCGACAAACTTTAATTACAAAGTAAGAGCCATGTATTACAAGTTTATTTTAAGGTTTTATAAGGGCATTTGTTGCCGGTCACGGTAGCCGAGCGGTCTAAGGCGTGCACTGTCTTCGCTCGCTCGGAAGCCAGGATCGTGGGTCCGAATCCCACTCAGGGCATGGATGTTTGTGTGCGTGTTTCTGTGTTTGTCTACAGGTAGAGGCCTTGCGACGAGCTGATCACTCGTCCAAGGAGTCCTACCCTATGTAAGATCTAGTAAACCGAAGTGAAACGGAGAGATTCATGGAGGTAGGCCTAGGCCCAAATGGGGGCTGTAGCGCCACAGAAAAAAAAGGGCATTTGTTAGGACACGAATATTGTCTGAAAGCCTATAGATCATGAGCCGGGGTAGCGCAGTCGGTATAGCGACTGCCTACGGGCTGGACGACCGACGGGTCGGAGTTCGAGTCTCGGTAGGATCAGAATTTATTATTCTCCATAGCTTCCAAACCGGCTCTGGGATCCACCCAGCTTCCTTTCCAATGTGTACTGGGGCTCTTTCCCCGGGGATAAAGTGGCAGGAGCGTGAAGCTGACCACTCACCTCCAGTTAGTGCCATGATCAAGAAAATGTGGAGCTATACGTCCACTCCTCGATACACCCTCATGGCGTAGTGCTTAATTAGTTTACCTTTAGCATATAATCTGGCTTTCAGATATCAATATCGCGTTGTAATGCATAACTTGTCATTCACTAAAAGGAGGTGGGATATAACCCCGCCCTCTTATTAATGCAGTCTATGCTGTATATCTAGAGACAATAACGTTTATTTTACGAACTAACCTGTTATTAACAAGGAGTCAGAAAGCTTTCAGCTAACTTTGTAACTAAGATTATATTTTCTTTAATGTTATACCGCGTGGCATTAAATTTAGTGCAGTTCAAACTTTATAAGCGTCGACGCTGCCCTCAAATAGGGGTATTTCAAGAATAAAGTAACGAAACACGAAGTAATTTCCACAAAATATTTAACACCAGAAAATGTGCTCCATCATTTCTTAGAAATTCAGTACGGCTCAGAAGAGGACAGACCGATTCCCTCTCATTCTGTCTTCTCAGCGAGCCAATGGGAACAGAGGTCCATTCTTCCGTTTTCCTCCTGTTTCATATATAATCCGAAATTTCCTGCCAGGCGATTACTCTGCTTGTCACCTGCTTCCAAGCTGGTATCTTTCTCGGCTTATTCCTCTACCCTGAAGATGGTGGCGATATTTTCCTCTGAGACGTCGGTTGACTTTCAACGGCCTACACGACGTTCTATCCCAGAAGGTAGTACTCTTCAATAAAGTACCTGGGTTTGAATTAATGTAAATTACTTACCAATCTTCGAAAGAGACGCCACTTTTTGGAAAACCTGGCTATAGAAGTGACAACCGTGTTGGTTGTAAATAAAACGTGTTGCACCAAAACCCTACGTCATTTATGGATGTAAGCTCACATACTGTAGCATTGGTTTAATCCACTGTAGTTAATTACTAGGGACTACATACTTATTTACATATGGATCTGAGCCCTTCTTAAGGAGAAGCCAAATCTGCAGCTACTCAAGAATTTCCCAGCATTTTATGGAACCCGAAGTTTCATTACCGTGTTCACAGGAGCCCTCCAGTGGTCCCTATCCTGAACCAGATGAATCTAATCCATACCATCTCATCCTATCTCTCTAAAATCCATTTTAGTATTGTTCAGCCACCTACGCCTTGATCTTCCCAGTGGTCTCTTTCCTTCCGGCTTTCCCACCAATATCCTATATGCATTTCTTTTCTCCCCATTCGTGCTATACGTCCTGCCCACCTCATCAGGGACTACATAGAATATATATATATGTGTGTGTGTGTGTTGCCACGGTGCTCAGGACAAACCTAGGGCTGTTAGAGGGGAGGGGTGTGGAGTAAAATGTAATTGAAATACACGTACATAAATTGCTGGAAGCTATGCTCACTTCCGGGCCTCAGTACCAATAACGCTTGTCATAGTCTACTCAATTGAAGCTCTGTTACCCACCAGAATCCATCAGTCCCAACACAGAATATATACTGGAGAGCCTAGACAGATATAAAGCAGAAGAATAAATATTAATCGTGAATACAATCTACATTCAGAATTAGTATATGTGGAATTCTTGGTTGAATATGTGTGTAGTTTCAATAGGAAGTCACACATGTGTAGTATTCTGCCACAGAACACGGTCTGCATAGTTTCATACGTTCTTGTATCATCGGTTTTTTCATGCGCTAACGGGATGTTACAATCCGAGGACTAAACCCGTTATAAACTTCCTTCTTACTCATATTCCTTCGTCGAAGTGAAGTTGAAAAAAGCACAACTTGTTTTTCTAACTCGCAGTCATTCTCCATCAATAAATAAGATTTCGTAAAGTTATTGTTTTTTCACGCAGATGGTGTGGTCTTCCATCTTGAAGGAGTGACAAGGACTAGAAGTCCATCGCCATACAACAACGAAATGTTACACAGGTTCTGGGATATAGACAGATTCCTTGTGTTCGGCTGGTTCGTGCGATCCAATGGTGTGCTCTTGTGAACACAGTGAAGAAAGTTCGCGTCCCTTAAAAACGAACACTTCTCTAGACCAAGGGAGCTACTGTGCTCCATGAAATGACTTAATTAGTTATAATGATAATTTAATTATCACAAATCTAAGTGGTAATTGACAATCGAGAAATGTAAGGTATAGATATTCAGAAAAAATAATTCAATTCGTGTTTATTTACATGCAAACTTAAGAGCACAGTGGAGAATTACAAAGTTAGTACGAGTACATAGAAATATACAACAACAACATTAATAATAACAATAATAATGATGATGATGATGATGATAATAATAATAATAATAATAATTTGATGGAAGAGTGCAATTTACGAAGCTCCCCATCACCCAGTTTCTTCCTGTACTTTCTTTAAGGTCCAAATATTCCCCTCACGTACTTCCAGGTTAATATCTGAAATACCTTCACATCACGAGCGTTCATTATGGTATTGGATAGTCAGAATACGTGTAGATGCTGATCGTGTTTTGAATACATTGGCACACAAAACTCAAGGCTTTAGAAGTGAGTTAGATAAATTAAAGTGGAGTTCAAATTTCGGTTTTAAAAATAATTTAACTGGTAATTCTGCTAGTATGATTCGTATCAAATTGAAGCCTCTCCGTTGTAGTGGATATACACATATTAGTGTTTACAGTTCTATCTTCAGTCCCTAACTTTTATTCATATCGATTACTTATTTCCAAGGAGAGCGGGAGACGGTATGGCTCCAGCTGTCTGTTCCCACAGAATCCCACAGAGATGACAGGCGACTGTGTTGCAGTCCTTTCTCGCTCTTCGCCTGTGGCGAAATTTCTCTCTTCTTGGCTTATGTAGACTGATCCAATTCGTACAATTCTTTACAATTATGTACTCGTATAGCACCAATATTTCATTACACAGAAAGTTTTCGATTTCAGAGTATTTTATCAACTTGTTATAAGATAAATATTAATGGAATTCTGTGAAATTTAACGTTTCCAAAGCGGCGACTGTGAAAAGACGTGTTTTCTGGGATCTGGCGCTATGCAGTCTGGTAGAAATGTTCTAACGTTTCGGTGCAATATACTTCCTCCATTTTCATAGTCTTAGAGTGAATCAAACAATAAGGAAGCTGTAAGCAGAGAAGAATTTGTGTAAGAGGAGTAACTTTCGTTGCGTGACCAATTTTGGTGAGAGTTTATGCGAGTGTGCCTTATGGTGGGTTACAAGCCGCCATACAAAATAGGACACGACCGTGGTTGCGCAGTGTGTAAAGGGCTGTATGCACTACTGGCAGTGTGATTCATTCTGAAGTCCAATTTTAGCAAATTTCTTCGAACCCATTCACCTCAGATTGTGGGAAATGTACCGCATATTGGTTCCTACATAACATAGAATACCAAATAAAATTCTACGTTAAATGAAGATAGTTTAGCTTTAGAGAATTTTTAAAGATGACAATTTAAATATTTGTCATATTTGTAGTATTGCAGTCTTACGAGCATAGTCAACTAAATTAAATTTAATATTTGATAGTAAAGGTAACGCTATCCCTGTAACAGGCCATGGAGACCCATAGGGTTGTGAGACGGCGAGGCTCCCATATTTTCTAGACAGTCGGCTCACAGATGGCGGTGAGGTTGTCAGCCTTACGCGCCGGCCGCCCTTTACCTCCAGGAAGATTCCTGGTACTTATTTCAGTTAGAGGCTGAGTCGACCCCAGGATCATAGTGCGACTGGAAGGATTATGTCAATTGAAAAATCCACCTCATCGGGACTCGGCTAGTAACATAATGTCTCAACCAACTACGCTACTGTGTGCCCCCAATATTTGATAGCAGTATACCGAAATCTTGAACAGCCCATAGATAGATGGGACGATGCTATTAGGCCATTAAGTGCGAAGTAGGGAAAAAGCAGTTAATGGTTTGATGCAGCTATGACATATGCTCGTTCTAATCATTTTCGATTTAATGACCATTGTACCTGAGGTTTTCTTCGTTCTCTGAAAGCGAATTGTGTTATGAGAACTTCAAACCTCAATCCAAATCCCTAACTACTAACAATGCCTGATAGTTTCAGTTGTAATGTCGACATTAAGTTGCCCTGAAGTTCACTCGTTTGTTTTTATATGCATTCGAGCCTCCCATCTTATCACACACACGACGATGAATGATCCCATGAATGCTGGATATATTACAGGTTTCTTCCGCAGTATCACTATTACGGTTTTAAAAATTATTTCGAATGAATAACAAATTTAAATAAAATTTGGAAATACTTTAAGCATTACAGTAAGAGCTGCAAACACTCTCTATCCTGTAAGATTTGAGGTTTTCACGGCTGTGACTATGAATAGAACAGTCTTCTGGGAACCAGCGAGAGCAGGTGCAACAAATTCCAGTCTTTACCCTGAAGATGGAGGCGATACGTTCCACCGAAACGTCGATTAACACGGCGCCACATTCCATAAGACTGATTTCTTCACTCTCTCTCCTATTTATCAAGTATGTGTTTTGGCAGCCAAGATGTTAGCTCCGCATAGTTTCCACGCCCAGATCTCAAGAAACCGCCAATACGCGGTGTGACGATTTGACACACAGACCTAGATGCGTTTTAAGCACTGCGAACTTCATAGATAGGGCATAGAAGCGAATAGGTTCATTTAATGAGGAAATAATATTTGCTTTGAAAGAACGTCGGTGATGGTTCTACACTATCTCGTTACGCTATCATTCCCCTTTTAAACTTCCGTTTTATGAGCAGATATGCGGCGAAAGGGGGGGGGGTGAGCAGCTACATGGACGCAGCAGTTCTGTGCTGAGTTCATATTTCAGACACATTAAATTACAGACGGTTTTCTTGAATATTTTGTCTCTCTTGAGGTGTATTGTTTAACAAATTTTCTCTTGGTAAATGCTGCTAACAAATATTTAATATGTAATCCTTTCATCAAATCACCACTCTTACTAATCGTATTTTTCTCCACAATCTCCAGTTGCGGTCTGGAATACGTGTGGGCATTATTTCTTCGGCAAGTGATGAACGGTAAGTTCAGTAAAGAAATTTAATGGTGAAATTGGAGGAATAAAAAGAGTAACACTTGTTGCATCATTGACGGACTGTGGTATACATAGACGGTTTAATTAAGTCTTGTTTGAATAATTTTAAGGAAATGAAATGAAAGAAGTTTAGAAATAGGAAAAAATAATCAGCTACACTCATTCATCGCTGCTATAAGAACCCAATAACTTTGCTTATTCAGTCCTCTCTTTACCTACGCAAGTAAATGACAACAAATTAACCATTGGAGCTAAAGTGAGAAATTTGGTACAGAGGCGGGTTAAAACATAATATACAAATTTTGTATAGTATACTGTTTAAAGTCAAAAGTTGGGAGCATGGTAAAGGTACAAATATCTGACGATATTAAAGCAGCCAAAATCTATACTGAAGTAATACGTTTACTTCAAAGAAGCTATCACCACCACTAGCACCATTCATTCGTTCATTCATCATTGGCATTGAAACCCTCCATTGGGCCCTGGCCGCTATTTCAGTTTCGCAATCCTATGCACACTCGGTAGGACTCCTTGGACGAGTGAGCAACCCGTCGCAAGGCCGCTACTTACACTCAGGAGAGCACAAACACAGATCCCAGCTTACGGGCGTGCCAAGAGTTCATACACTATAACGCGCTGCCCCTGTTATCCGCCATCACCACTACTATTGTTGCAAATACTACAAGTAATAGTAATAATTTGAAGGCATTTACGTTTGAAACTAAAAAGATCTGAGTCTACTAGAAGCTGAGTGTGTAACCACCTGCGAAAGAGTGCAACACTGTAGCGCGTTGGGCGTATTGCTCTCTTTTGTTGACTATAACTGTACGTTAAATAAATACAACATCAACGACAAAATCTTTCTAGAAATGCAAATCTCTGCAACAGAAAAGTTAGCTTAATGAGTTCTGCACAGAATTCCTTGTAAAACCAAGCTGTTATGGATGCATAGCAATATTTGAGAGAATGTTTTTCTCAAGCTTTTTTTTTTTCTTAAATGTGTAGTTAACATTCGGCACTTGGGATTAGGAGGTCCCTATCATTGCAAGAAAGGTGGAGGAATTATTATCCAATTGTATTTTATTATTGTGAAAATTAGACGAGAGGATAAGCGTTTTGAACTTAATGTAGTAAAGAAGTTAATTCGCTTTTTTCATTTAAATTTGAGCGTTTGTATTTATTACGGCATGTCTTATGATGTAATGTTTTTTACGTGGACGAGTCTTTCGAACAGTTGCTTTGCCATTTTTGAAATAAAGTGCTAGATATGAATACGTTTCCACATCTTCTTCCACCTTGGTTAATTACAGTTTCTTACTAGTTCAACTTGAGATCTCTGAAGGATGGAAATGCGCAGCATATCTGTACACAGGATGTAGATGTTTACTGGGGATCACGATGCTGTGAACTGCCGGGCGGTTGTGGGGAGGGGGGGTTGTAGACATGAGATGCGGGCGGATAGGATTATCTCCATTCAATTACCCACGTACATGTGCTCTCTCTCTCTCCTCCGGATGCGCCTAGCAAACACAACTTCCATAGCAGTGGTAGCCGAGACTTGATTGGCTGTTGGTTTAACGTCCATTAAGGAAGAAAGCTTCCCTACACCTATAAGGATGAGGTAAAGAATAACAAAACACTGGATGAATAATGGGTGTTATAATAAGAAAAGCGAAGCAGAAAATTAGAAAAGAAATTACCTCTGCTCGAAACAAGAAGGGGAAGAGGATGACATTACACAATGTTCCGGCTTTCTCAGGGAAAATCTGCTCTTAGTGAGAAGTAATACGAATCGAATTATGTATAAATAATACATCAACTTTCTGTGCTTTCTATTGGCATTTGTTCTAGGTTAAGTGCTAAACTAAACTCTCTTGTTTAGGGCAAATTACTAATAAAATAATATAATCTGTTAAACGTCCTCCACCCGAAGCGTTACGTGGCCTCCCCCATCATATATTTCTGATCCGTTCTCCGTACAGTACATTGCGTATACCTGTATGTAAGACTAACCTCTGCATACAAACCCACCTTCTTAATGTAGCACTCAGAACGGATTTTCCTTCATTTTGCTTCTCCTCAACATATTGTGGCACTGCCTGCGCTGAAAGCAATGGAACCGTTAATTTGCTTTCAATGTGTACACATAGCATGCAGAGTTTGCATAGTCGTGCTGAACATGTAGGCAGCTGTAAGCTTACATCGTGTCCTGAGTCTCAACACGGCTGTAACATCACTCGTACGAAATGTTAAGGTCTCTTTCTCTCTCTCACGCACTAGCTCTCGCTGTAGCCCTGGCATGGTTTTCGCCTTTCAATTAATAATTAATTTGTAATTAGAATGTGATTCATCGCTGCACTTCCAAGTAGTAGCTATGGTAACGGCAACAATTCGGAATCAGTATTTGCATGTACTAACTTGTCGTGAAATATACGTTGATCAAATTCATTTGCTCAAAGCTAGTGGATCATTTTAAGCCTGTTCTTAAGGAAGCAAATATATTATGTAGAGGGTCATGTATACAGTACATGTGCCTCAACAGGCGAGACATGGCGAAAAAACACGGCTCAGTACACATTGTAAACCTAAAGGAGATTGTGGAATGGAGCATGTAATGGGACATAAACATGAATGAAATTTAATTAAAGAACAGAAAGTGCAATGTGTTATTCTTCTTTTTGAGTTTTAGTTGAAAGCTATAGACGTATCATACTTAGATGATTTTAATTGGAATAATATTAGAACTAAAATTAATTTCAAATAAAACTGTCCGTTACGTAGGCAAAAATAAATTATTAACGAAGGAGCATAAATGGACCTATAGAAAGAAAAAATTCAATCAAACTTATTTAAGCTATTATCCAATTAATAGTTTCAAATACGGTAACTTAAATAATTATAACAAACAAAATATTCCTTGAGTAATCTCATATGTGTGTGTTATAATGCGAAATAATAATTAGGTAAAGAAAACTACCGCCGGTCACGGTAGCCGAGCGGTCTAAGGCGTGCACTGTCTTTGCTCCCGCGGAAGCCGGGATCGTGGGTTCGAATTCCACTCAGGGCACGGATGTTTGTGTGCGTTTTTCTGTGTTTGTGTACAGGTAGAGGCCTTTCGACGAGCTGATCACCCGCCCAAGGAGTCCTACCGTATGTCTAAGATCTAGAAAAACCGAAATGAACGGAGAAGTTCATGGAGGTAGGCCTAGGCCCACTGGGGCTGTAGTGCCGGGGGGGGGGAAGAAAACTGCCAGACGTAATATTAATGAGCATAATATGTCATTTTAAAATTCGAGTTCTTGTACAATTTATTTTAATTGTTATATTATGAGAAATATTAGATACACCTTCGCTGCAAAGAAAACGTGAAACTTCACATAGTAGGGACGATTTGCGGACCGCTACTCACGAAAAATACGAGTACAATGGCGGTTTATCCTGAAGGAAGTAAATTAATGTTGGTAGGAGCACCCTCGGTACTGCCTGGAGAGGCTGAGTAGGCAGCAGCTGAGCATAGCGAATCCCACCAGGAGCTCTGCAGCCACTCACTACACAGAGTTCATTTTCCATAGTTGGTTGAGGGGCTATGCTACAAGCCGGAAGATCACAGGTTCAAGTCCCGATGAGGCCATTGGATTTTTTTTTACAATTGACCTAATCCTTCCAGCCGCACTATGGCCCTGGAGTCGACCAGTCTCTAACAGAAATGAGTATTAGGAATTAATTAAATAATTTTCCTGGGGAGTAAAGCGCGGCCGGCGCGTAAGGCTGATAACCTTACCGCCATCTTTGAGCCGATTGTCTAGAAAATGTGAGACCCTCAACGTCTCACAACCCTATTGGCCTTCACGGCCTGTTACAGGGACAGCTTTACATTTTTTCTTTTTACTTACTAAAATGAATATTGTTTTAAGGGTTAAAATAAAAAACATGCTCATGTTCCGAGCTTGGGAGATTATAATTTGAAGCATCGGTTTTTGTAATTTTACAGAAGTAACATTTCTGTACAGATACAAGTTACTGAGTTGCGTACTAATTTATTGTGTTACTGTTCCTCTACGAGACAAGATCATTCGTAAGATAATTGGGCTTTGTATTATTCCGGAACGCCGATCACAAGGACCGCGCAGTCTAAAGCATGAACCGTCTTCGCCCGTTCTAACACTGGGATCGTGTGTTCGAATCCCACTCTAAGTATGGATGTGTATGTTTATTCTGTATTTGTGTTGTTCTTTGTGTAGACATCGGCCTTGCGAAGGGCTGATCCCCCGTCAAGGAGTCCTACCGACTGTGTATATATTAAGAAACTGAAAAAAAAGCGGCCAAGATACAGATGGGCTGTACAGCCGTAGATTGTAGATACAGATGTTGTACTGGAACCCCTCATTATGAGATATGTTTGTCGGTTGGCATGTATATCCTTTCACTTGTTCTGTGCGTGTTAATATAAGCCTTGTCTTATTAGTAGAAGCTTTGCTAAGGGTTACGTAGAGGGGAAATCACTTGGAGCGTAAAGCAGATACTTGTAAAGCTCGTCAGTAACAAGTGCGTTGAGTGCAAATCGCGAGGAGGTCCCGGTGCTAGGCTAAACCTCGCCCGAGCAGGAGAGACCACGTTAATGGGTGTCATTCAACAGCTGCTGTGTCACCGGTGAATTGCCCTCTCAACTTGGGATTCTAACTAGTATTTCCTGCCATCCTACTGGAAAATGAAACACAAATTTCAACACCTTATAGCATAATTATAAAACGTACAATAAAACCGAAACTGTACTTTACTTAATAGCATGACTGACATGTGATCTCTAGGTTGGTGTCCAGCTTATTTTAGAACTGCATTCATAGATTTTTCGTAATTCAAATATCATATTCCTTATTTTGAAGAAACGTAGGCTTATACGACCATACTTCTGTGTGTATCCCCCTGTCCACTTTCGAATGGCTGAACCAGTTTTTATGGAAATTCGTATGCATATCTTGGCACCTCAGCCCATATCATGAAGTATTTAATGAAGTTTTCCCATCAGTCTGTGTCTATATTTGTATCCCCGTATTGTTGCCAGACAACGGCTCAGTAAAAGCGTTACCACGGCACTGTTGAACTCGTTTCCTCTGCAACCCCTGTTATATCAAAGAAAAGCAGGCGAGTAGATTTTCCCAGAACTTTTTCTTTGCTTTCAATTGGCTTTCGTTGTTCCCTGTTTCCATCTGAATTTCGTTTGTCATCCTACACTTTATGTATTTCTGTCTCGGATTTTACATTCCTGATATTTGTTGTTCTTAGAATTCTATCTGTCACAATATTCCGCAAAATTATGACGAAACGATTACAAATTCTGAAAACTTTGTTTTCGTTACAATACAATTTATCCGAGTGTTCTAGGAAACTGAGCGTGTACTTTGACTGTACATTCTTCGTTTCGTGAAAGTGTGTATATGTGTGTGTGTTGTGGATAGGACGTAACCCCTTAACACCCTCGCCCTCCATCGGTGTGCTGTGTTCCTAACATCGACGTCCAAACTTCGAAGTAACTTTGGCAACACTTTTGAATGACCACTGAAATGACCACACTTCGCTAGGTTATTTCACCTATTGCTACACAAGTCTATAGTCATTTACACTCTATCTTTTGAATCAGCAAGGATTTTAAACAAGTCACCATAACTGACAGGCGTTTCATCGCGTTCCGCAGTCATTCTGACGTCATAATTCCGCAGGTGAACGTCGCCCATTTCCAGCCACATTCTTCCTGGAACTTCTAATATATTTAGCCTACTTTAAAGAAATAAAAGTGTGCTTATGAGACCAATTTTCTGTCTGTGTGTCTTCATGTGTATTTACGTATATGTTTATGCCAAAGGATACCCATGAAGCAGTTCAATAAAAATATTTCAGTCCATATATAAAGCGTCTTACCCCTCTCTTTATTGTCTTAGATATACTTGGTTTGCTTTGCTTCTCAAGTGTGTATCTAGAATTATTGTTTTCTTATATACCGTGTTCCTCTGTTACTTTTATTTTTACCCCAATTTCATTGTTTTGAAAAACAAAATTAGTGTTATGCAATCACCTTTCTGTTTGTGTGTCTGTGTACTCTCCCTTACGAATGGGTGAACCAGTCTTTATGAAAACTGATATGTATATAATGACACCTGATCCCACCTGAACGTTATGCATCGTAATTTCTTCCAATCAGTCTGTGTGTGTCTGTATGCATCCCTCATATCATCTGCTAGACAACGGCTCGGTAAACACGTTCCTGCGGCTACGAATTCACGCACCGTTTTCTTTGGCGTCGTATCGAAGGAGAATCTGTCGGTCTGTCTGTGCATCTCCGTATCTTTGGCTGGAAACGGCTCGGTAAACACGTTTCCGTGACTATGTAGAATTGTTGAAGGAGCCATTTTTTGGGCGGTCCGTGTCGTATCAAACATTGAGAATATTTTGGAAAGAGTAAGCGCTCAACATTACTTTTCATGGATAAATATTTCGTTTGTGTTTATTACTCACGTTCATTGATGCTTTTCAGAGAATAATGTAACGCAGATACCTCGAGAGGCAAAGTTCCGATCCCGTCTGCACTGAAACCTACCTTGCCAGTAATCCAAAATGTAAGTCGCTCTCTGTCAGTTTTCTTTGCTTGTAGCTGCTGTGTAGACTTCGGTGTCTGGTTAAACGCAATATGAATTAGATTCCTCTTACTATATGCATATTGAATTCCAGAAAAGAGGAAGAAAAACCCAAAAGTGGATTTCTGATTTGCTACTAAAGCTGCAAAAATTATCATCCAGACAAAGATGTTGCTGCATTTAATTCCGAGAAATGGGTAACTAGTTCTATCTAATCATCTTCTGTACATTTATTTACGCAAAGTATTGTCTCATTATTTTTTTTTAGAGATGCTTGTCCTTTTAATGCCAGTCCCATCTTCAAAATCGTATCTTTCAGTTGTGTTTTAGTACACTATTATTGTTTATGCCGAGTGACATGTTCCCATGTCATTTTTTTCGAAGAAGAATTATGTTTGTTTTAATCTTTGCCCACGTACAGCATTCGGAATCTCCTTCTCTTTATTTCGTAATGACAGTTTGGAAAATATAAATTATGGGTCTCCTTGGTATATAATTTTCGCCTTCTTCAGATTGCTATGTCTCTGTGTGGCCAGTTCTCTGTTCTCATGAGTAACATGAACGTTAAAGTTTAGAGCACAAAACAGAACTAGTATAAAAACTTAGCAAGTATAAGCCACTTCCAAGAGCAGTGAAAGAAATGTTGTTGCCAAGAGGCGCCTGCGTGGCACCGGTGTTAAATTACAGTAAGATGAATTAACTCAATAATAATTACAAAATTATAACCTACAGGTAACAGATATCATTAAAACAGATTTTCCAATCTTTAAAATTACTGTAAATGTGTAAACAGTTTATGTGTCTTCTGAACATATACACAGAACTAAATAATTTTAAAAATCAGAGATTATTAATAGGAGGCATATGGTTTATAGGACACATGGAAGTTTGAGAACTCCTGGGAGTGTAGAGAAAATTACTTTAAAGAACAATTTGTGCATTGTGCTTCTTTTTTTGTTAAGGACTAAAAGGCGGCAAGGAAAGTAATTAAAAAGGAATCAGGAAATATGGCGTGTTTGATGAAGCTTATAGGGCAGTAAAGAATCATAGGGTCTTTTGGATTATTATATCGTTTAGTCTAGTAGGTGGGTATTCGCCATTCAGACTGCAATATAGTATCATCCGTAAGAATATAATATAATTGTAAATAATAGTCGATGAATTATGTAGGCTTATTTGCAGATTTTATCATGCAGGTAAAAGTTTACTTGATTTGTACTAGCTACAATTTGAATAGTACCTCACTGTTTGTGACAAATTAAAAAATAAATTTCTTTCCCATCTTAGTGAGAGGATTCGATCTGATTCATTAATAAACATCTGCTTCTTGCCTGCACTTTATATACGAAGGAATTTTGATGTTATATAAAATTACATTTCCTTATATTCAGGATGGACTGTGAAACACTTTATACAAATCGGACCGTTGCGTTAAGGCATCACGTGAATGAGCAAGAGGGAGGTGAGGAGAGAGAGAGAGTGAGTGAGTGAGTGAGTGAGTGAGACAACCCCCAACCTATTCGATGGAGTAATCAAGACGGAACATTGGCTTTTTGATATCGAAAAGTCTAGATTAGTTTGCTGGCTTTAATCAAGGGACAGGCAAGCAGGCAAAGACTGGCAGGGTTAAGGGGGTGGGTTTTAAGGGGGGAAGCAGATTCCACGAGTTGATCACCGACCAACGAGATATAGGATAGAGTAGCTTACTAAAAGCAAGGTTTGTAGCTTGATTACATGGTGAAGAGTAGGAAGAAGAATAAGAAAACAGAGCAAGGTCATTTTTCTACTTTTCCGGGTAACTACTGTGAATATGACATTAGTCACGTCCTTAGACACTCATATCGAAAATGTGTAACTCTCTATTGAAACTGATTCATATTTCTGATGGCGAAACCCCTTCAGGGCGGCTTAAGATTGCTGTCTCCGTGCTGCAACGCCTTACTCTGGTAGATCACTACGACCCTTTCGGAAGAACATGCTGCCTGCATTTTTATGGTAGAAGAGTGACAGGACAGATTTCCTCAGGAACTCCTGTACAGTATTCAGTCTCTCTCATTGTCTCTTTATCTCTTTTCCTCTCTCTCTCTCTCTCTCTTTCTCCCTCCTATTTCCTCTTTACATCTCGTTTATCACTGATACATTTTGTTTAATGGACTATGTAATGTCGTTAATAACAAAATATTAAATTTTAATGAATTTGGTATGATATTTTTGGTAGAGCAACAAGTATTGCTGATTAATAAACAGCCTGAAATATACTGATATATTGGGTTTTTGGACTTTAGCCATCGTCCTGGTTTTTAAGATAACTAATAAAAACACGACGTTTCGGAAACTGGATCTGTTTCCGTCCTCAGGTGAAGGAAAACACCTATTCTGTTGGGTCCGTTAGAAAGAGCTAGCCTCAATCACTGGACGATCCAGTTTCCGAAAGGTCGTGTTTTTATTAGTTATCTTAAAAACCAGGACGATGGATAAAGTCCAAAAACCCAATATATCAGTGTGTTATACACCATCGTCAGAATCCTATAGTAACAGCCTGAAATATCTTCGAATATTAATTTTGTACTTTATGGATGACCGTGCAGTAACTTACAATGCTTTCCTTTGCGTAGAAAGTGAATATGAAACACCTCTTTGTCATTTGTCATATTCATGAAGGAAGTAAATAAAAAACTGATATATTCTAACAAATCAATCTCCAGGATTTCTAGTTCTGTCCTTCACACCACTAGACGTCTAAAATACTAACAGATTTACAGACTGTAGTGCGTACTGAACTTGAAATATTTCAGAGAGAAATTTGTCTGGCTATGGCAGGATGGCAAGGTATGGATCCCTAACATTTATTTTAAATTCCTACTGTCTGAGGAATTTGGCCGCATTTATATGGATATTACTTTTCTTAACATAGTAATAAACTTTTGCATTACAAAATATGTAGACATTTTTTCTTGTATTAGATGAGCAACTTCAATCTTTTCGAAAAAACATTGTGCTTCACACAGTCAGTAATATGTGGCCTTTACCTGTTGGACATTAGACACTTAAAAGACAAAGGAGCGCTGGGAACATATTAGCAATAGCTTCTCGCCAACTGCATTTTACGGTTATATACACGTAGTATCACGTATTTTTAAGGAGCAAGATAAAATAAGATGTTTAAATTTTACCGAAATATCTGCAGATCTAATCATTTTGTGTTATACTAGTAAGCACAATTACATTAGGTTTTTAATTTCAGTTCTGAAATAAAAAACTGCACTAAAATGCTGATTAATAATTATACCTAATTCCAGTTTAGGCCGTGAACATTCCAAAATTAATCCTTACTTCTAAATTAGGGATACACTTTTATTGTATTGTTGTGTTATGACGCCGTATGATCTGGTTCTAACTCTGCATATGCAGGAATTGTGTTCTTCCCAAATCATTGGTACACACCAACCAAATTACAAGGCGTCATGCCCCAGGCAAGTACAGATTCGGGGTGAATACGTTCAGGTCCTGAAACCTGTGCTGTAGCAAAGTAGTTACTTGCTCCTAAAGCGCTTAACTCTTGTGTCTGAGTGGAAGCAAACAAAGAGAGACAGGGAGACATAAATTGCAAAACCTGCTTCGTCCATTCCGAAAGTTAATGTCCTTTAGGTCTTAAAAATATTTACAATTTGAGGATTTCACTGCGGTGACTGTGAAGAATGCCGTCTTCTTAGATGTGGCGCCATGTATATCTTGTGTAAACCGACATTTCGAATGAAAGTATCGCCTCCATCTTCAGAGTAAAAAATTCGCGAACGCGGAACCAGCGTGAGCAGGTGGCTGCAGACTCCTACACGGCGCCACATCACACTAGACGGCTTTCTTAAAAATGTTTATTTCTATGTACAGAAAGATGAAAATTCTAGTTATTCTTAACTTCACATTTTCTTCAACTTAAACGCGTCTTTTTTCATCTCCTTGCAATACAAAACGTGATTCACCTTTATGGCTGGAAGTGTTATTCAGAAACTCGTGATCTGCCTTTCCGTCTCCAGTCTTGTTTATATAATTTGTATCTAACTCACAGCCCGTGGATAGCTGCGAGGACGAGACTCGAAGGACATTTTAATGAATAAGTTGGTAGTGGCGCTATTTCGTCTAAAAATTCAGGGAAAGTATTAATTGAAAAAATTAGGTATGCATTAAAGTCGTGGGTGCTCTTCATACATACAGTACATGTATATAGCCGTGTCAGTATATCCCACTTTAATTTCGGTTTTCATTGCTGAATTTTTTGTAACATAAGTGATTGAGAAGAAGTTACCAAATCGACTGTGGCGATAAAGAGAAACAATAATTTTCCAAATTTTCCCAGTTTTCTGTCCATAGTATTTATCCACTTTATCTTCCTTCTTCTTTTTCTTTCCCTGGAACTACAGCCCCAGTGGGCCTAGGCGTACCTCCATGATCTTCTCCGATCCACTTTATCTCATATCAGTTATCCAGTTTTATCATTACATATTATAATTAATGTTATATTTTAGCGTCCTGTTGCACTGATTTAAGTCCATGATTTATTTAATCCGTCTTGCAGTGCATACACTCATTTTTCTCCTTCTCTCCCTCGCACTACATGTTTCGGCATAATAATGCCATCTTCAGGTGCTTACTTATCCACGTCAAACCAGTTCATTGCATGCCATGTTCACACATTAAAATAACTAAAATATGTATCTATCATATACATTGTCCAACGTTAAAAATATTAAAATTGTTCAGGATACCACATAGGTACGTCGCCCCTCACTACGTCAGTCACGCCCATTCTCCTTTGTTGGAGCACTCCTTCACTATCTTGTGTGTTGTGGTTTTGTTGTGTCGTGCTCCTGCGACTGCGTGTGTTATACTGTTGGGCTTCCTGGGTATGTGTGTGTGTATAATTATCTGAAAACATATCAGTCAGTATATTCACCTTGCTCGGTGCGATTCATAAAGAGACATTCACTCTGATAGTATCAGATCATTGTTTGTTTATGGATTACTGATTTTGAAATACTAGGTAACAGGCAATTCTATTTGTAGGGGGCTCAAGAAGACACAGCACTTAATCCACGATCCCACAATCCCAGTTGATATGGCTGCCCATAAATTTTGTAGACTACGTTTTTAATTCGTGGAGTCTTCACTTGCCCCGATAAATTATGGCTGTGTTCATTTGTGTGTGAATAATAGTACCTGCTGTCATAATAGTAAGGCTACAGAAAAGAATAAATCATTAAGAGATTATGTGAAACAGTTATATAATCAGTAGCCGGAAGTGCCCAATGTTACTGATTTATTATCGTGACAAATAGCGAGTGGTTCTTTTACCGAATAACTTGCCAATTGATAAAGGTTTGCTACTCGATATAAAATGAGACAAACCCTATAACATATATGAGCTTCTCGCATTCTTATATTCATGAAGTCAATTCAGACTGACAGTTTCCGGAAAACCTGAAACAAAATTTGCAAAATGTGTATGAAATCAGTTATTAATTGCGTTAAAAGTTAGAAATACTTTTCTAAAATGTGTTTCTCTTCGTTCAGTAATACGGATACATATAGTAATAGCCCACAGGAAATTTAACAGTAGTAAGGTGAGGTAAAAGGTAAAGTTGTTTCTGTGCTTAATTAGCTAAGCACTACGCAATTAAGGTGTATGGGGGAGTGGATGTATAGATCCATATTTTCTTGACCTCCGCACTAGTTGGAGGTGAGTTATTAGCCTCACGCTCCGGCCGCTTTATCACCCAGATCCGGTCTGGACGACGTGAAGGAGTAAAATTCTTGACTCTACCGGGACTCGAAATCCGGCCCCTCGGTCTTTCAACCCCATAGCCAGTCGCTATGCCTACTACGCTATTATAATGAACCATGAATATTATTTTTTCAGAAAAACGGTGATATAGGAGAAAAAACGGAGTAAGTAGTTGGGTTTCATGAAACGTGCCATGTCCTAAACGAGAAAGATACAAAATGAGACAGCTTCCGGAAAGAAAAATCCACTCTTCAGTTTGAAATTTTCCTGTAAATGCTATTTCCGCGCCACATGCTGCCAAGTCAATAGTTACATGACCCGGATTAACAGTTTATATTTTATACCTCTAATTAAGCACCAAATAATTTATTTTATATAATTATTTTTAAACTGTGATGTTTTAAATTTGTACTGTTCTGATTCAGTGTAAAACTACAGTTATCTTCTATTCTCTTTAAGTTGGCTATTGTAAATGGCAATTTCAAACTTAAACATTTTTTCCTTGAATTTTTGCGAAACGCCATTACCATTTTTTTTGGGGGGGGGGGAAGCTATGTGTCAAAAGCACCGTCGTGGACCCTTCATAGCCGGCGTCTATATGTACCACTTGCTTTAAGACACTAAAACTCTGCATTGTGCCCACAGACTGAATTTGTGTGTTGTGAATGATACACCTAATAAGCTGCAATCTCTAACCATCACTAATATGATCGTCTTTGCAGCGGAGATATGGTGTGTTTCTTGTGAGGTAAGAGCTGAATTTTGTGCATTATGTAAAAGGAATTTATTTTTTAAAGGGTTAACACTTTCATACACAAAAATAGGCCGGTGCTGTTGTTGTCACGTTAGGAAATATATGATTTTTACAGTATGACTCATATAGCATTTATTTGAATGAGACGTGCCTTCATAAAGCGTCACTATTGGCGTGCGATGTGGTTTAATATGTATTATGTTTATGTGAGAAGATTGTTTTGGATTACATGGAATTATTTGGAGTCATTATCGTGTGTTGGATATAAGTGTACGCACAGTATATGTACAGAGTGTTTAAAAAAGAACTGACCTATCAGAGATATTTTTTCGAGTTTGTAAGAAACCGCACTCCATAAGGCAGGGACATTTCTCCAGAAGTGGCAGCAGTTTTCCCTCCGTCCACAGGATGGAGCTGCGTCAACTAGCTAAATAAAATTCCTACTCCGTGAATGAGGGTTCAGTGTTGTTTACGGCTGTACAACTGAACAAAATCGCGACGATACAAGAGATACGATTTCGAACAAAACTTGCAAAGGATACACAATCTAAGAATTCCAGTATGGACTGGTCATGGTAAGAAGCGGATGATAGTTGCTTTTGAAAGAAGGATGAGCCGGGGATGCCAGTAGTCAGTGACAGAAATGTGAAGCGAGTAATAACTCTATGGAAAGTTGTGGAAATAATTTTGCATATGAGGACCTGCAGGCTGTAGGGCCTGGGAACTTGAAGTAACAAGGATCAAAGAAGGTCGTTTCTGTTCTTCTGTTGATTTCCTGGAGATGTTGCAAAATGATGAAACTCTCGTATGTGAGTTAGTGTTTAGTGACGAAGCAACCAACAGCGTCAGCAAACAGTAAGTTTGAGTTTGTGCCCTGGAGAACACTACAACTTCTCTCGAACTTGAGCGAGATGCCCCAACGCAATCTCATTCTATGGAGTGTCGCAGCAGAAGGTCCATGGACTGTTCTTCTTTGCCAAGACTACCATTGCAGTTGTCATCTCACTGTTAGTAGGTGATAATTGACTGTGTTCCTAGCACTAATGTCCCCCAAAGTTACCCTTACCCTTTTGGAATTCTCACGCGTGTATTTCAAGGAACGCTTTGACAGTTCACCACTGAACAGAAGGAATACATATGTATAAACTGCAGGCTAAGAGAATGTGGATAACATATGTAGTATTTTGGCCGGGTTTGAATACTTGCTGACCGCCACTGTGGTCTAGTGGTCAGAGTTCCTGCCTACGGATCCAGAAGTCCGGGTCCGATTCCCGGTGCTACCAGATTTTCTGAGAAGTAGTGAATTTGGAACGGGGTCCACTGAGCCTCATGAGGATAATTCAGGAGCTACTTGAATGGAAAAGTAGCGGCTCCGGTCTAGAAAATCCGAAATTAACGGCTGTGGGTATTCGTCGTGCTGACCACGCAACACCATCCATCCGCTAAAGTTGGCACTAACTTCGCCGACAAGCGGCAGTTGCTCGGTCGGTATATTTCTCTTGCGGACTAATGCCACGGAGTTTGTGAATACTTGCTGCATACTTGAAATATTTGCCAGAAATGCACGAATGGAGAACTTCTAACAAATGCTATATGTATGTTCCTGCAAAACTGTGCTTGTTTGGGACTGCTCCGATGTTAGGTTCAGTCATGTAAACATTTTTATCGGCGAGATGTTTTTAAAACATTCTGTGTGATGAACCAGTAATCATTACTAAAACATATTCTGAACCCATAATATTTTAATTATGATGCAGATGTGAAAGAAAGCCGATTAGTGGATGAAATTAAAAATAAACAGCCAGAGGGTATTGTTACGCGTTAAAAGTCAGAGAGATAAAATGGCTGTTGGAAGCAGGGCGTGGTGTTTGAACGCCATCATTGATCAGCGTGCGACTCGGGGTCGCGTATGAAATTTCATAATCAGGTTTTAAATTTAAGTTATGGGCTTCGGGTTTACGGGAATTGTGTAATCTCATAGGTGGGTACTGTGTTCTCTCCATTCCCTGAAGAAGGCAGAATATGAGTCTTGACTTCAAAGTGATTACATTAGTGTTACCTCTAAATTTATTTCGAGCGCAATGAACGTTCAGTGAAGATAAGAAGCGTTATTAACCCGCCATGAGCGGATATGTAGCACGCACTGAGTAAATGAGAATTGTATACAGAATTTCAGTTGAAGATAAATTATATAATGATATAATTCCGTCCCAAGTGCAAACAATATATTATGTGTCCTTGATCTTGTTCACCTACACTACACTACATGTTTCGGCCTCAGACGGCCATCATCAGGTGTATAACACTCACGTTGCTGTCACACTGCACTCAGCCCAAAATTTAACATTTAAAACACTTTCCTTGTTATTATCAACATCTACTTCGTTGATATCTGTCTGGTTTGTAGATTATTTTACACACGTTAATTTTGACGTACCTGTAGTAGCACTATAAAATCTTTAGTTCTAATTTTAAAATCCTTTAAAATTTTTCTCTAAATTTTAAATTTAAAATTCTTAGGGTTACTCGCCCTATGTCTAAAGTGCTGCAGCGGCTAGTTCTTGTTTCCACACTGTATAGGTGTTATCCTGTGTGCGTGCTGCTGTTATTCTTTACTACGTGTGAAGTTGAAGAACCGGAAGAGAAATGACATCGGTAAACTTAGGTGAATTTGAGAGAATAATATTAAAATGGATCTGAATGAAATAGGATTTTCTAGTGTTAGCTGCAGTATGCTGGCTCATTGGTGAATTCTTGTGAACAAAGGAGAGAACCTTTGTCATTCATAAAAGGCTATGTTTTTTCGTGAAGTGCTGATCAGCTCTCAAGTACTCTGCTCCAGGGGTTTATTAGCTCAGTTGCAATAGGAATATATCTATGTATATACCCAGAAGACTAGGAGTGAAAGTGTGAGGGTGGATCAGGAGTTAAAGACATTTTATTTCTGCTTAGCAATAGAAGTTCGGTGAGCCGACTGTCTGGACGGGGTTCACTGACTTGGTTGATGAAATTGTATCCGGTCTGGCGATTTAGTAATGTGGGAGTTCAGTGACAGGGCGGGTTGAAACGCGTGTGATCTCGAATTGAATGAGCCCAAGAGGAGCGGATTCAAATCTCGGCTCTCAGAACCAGAGTCTTTGTGCACGCGTTCATCAGCCCTAATAATATTACTAAAGGCCGTACATCCCCCGCCGAAACTCTTGGACTTCTGCCGTCTGCGGACTTTGCCTTAAGATATGCGAATTCTAAAAACCTGATTGAGGTATCCCCGAGAATAATAGGTTATAGACGGAACAGTCAATATACAATTTTGATCAAAATCTGTTATCCACACTGGACTGATTACAAGTACACCAGACGAACTGGCAGAATAATGGGAGCATTCTCACGCGTCTTGACACATTGTAAAGTCACGTATTTGAAACCAGTCTAATAAGGTCCACGCATTGGTGAGTCAATATCTAATATTTTTCTTTCTTCCTCGTTGCTCCCACTTTGGAGCATAGCGCTGATTTCTCAGTTTCACTGATGATTTTTGCAGACGGTAGGACTCCTTGGACGGGTGATCAGCTCGTCGCAAGGCCACTACCTAAACACAGGACAACACAAACATAGAATAAACGCATATACACACCAAACATACATGCCTTGTGTGGGATTCGAACCCACGATCCCGGCTTCTGAGTGATCGAAGGCATTGTATGCCTTAGACCGCTCGGCTATCGTGACCGGAAATATGTGATATACAGTTGGAGTTAAAAGCGAAGGAAATATCGCATAACATTTAACAGGTATTTCAGTTTACCGATTTGTTATTCTAAGTCTCTATTTGTGTGAGTGAAATTACATTTGAATTCGTTACTTGGAATATTACGGAAGTGGTCCGAATAGTTTGAGCGATACAAATAGTGTAGATGGCGCCGTGCAAGGGAAAGAATTTTGTCAAGTTGTTGCAAGTCTAGCCAAAGCTGTAATTAATCAGATCACGGTAAATGTAGGAGGATGTTCTGTTCGGTTCAAGATACGTACAGAGGAGCGAGTTTCTACCTGTACGTTGTTTCTTGGAAGACAGGGCAAAGCAATTACGGGAAGTGCTCGTTATGTATTATGAACTCAGCCGCATTAATGTGTACAAATGTTGCACATTCCTCGACGTGGCAGGATCCATCCGCCTTAATATGTGTCTGAAAGCAGTTCAGTGTGCAAGCACTACAACGTTAATTGGAGATATTCTTAGACCTAATTAGTCTAGGATAGACATACATTTTTAAGGCTATATGGTCTTGGTAATAACTTGTTTTAATATGAAAAGTTGTATAACTTGAAAATTTTCATAACAAGCAATTTTAACGGCGAGGAGTTGTTAGCCCCACGCTCAGCCCCCAACCTGGAGGACCACCCTTTGTCGGCTGTCCGCGAGTGCTTATTCAATATAATCGCAGCTACCCTCCATACTTGGAGGGCATCTCCTCCATCCGCAACCTGAGGACGCGCATGCCAAGGGACCCACCAAACTGGAACTTAGGAAGACCTGATGGGCAGGGAATGTAGCACGAATGGAGAAGAAGAGGAATGCTTATAGGATATTTGTGGGAAAGCCAGACGGAAAGAGACCACCAGGAAAACCAAGACGTAGGTGGATGAATAATATTAGAATTGATCTTAGGGAGATAGGATGGGTTGGTACGGATTGGATTGATTTGGCATAGGACAATGACCAATGGAGGTCTCTTGTGGACATGGTAATGAGCCTTAGGGTTCAGTAAAATTCTGGGAAGTTCTTGAGTGACTGTACAAGTGCCAGCTCTTCCAGAAGGGCTCAGCTCCATTAGTGAGTGAGTGAGTGAGTGAGTGAGTGAAGTTTTATAACTAACATTTTCGTTCATTATGGAAATGTGAAAAGAGATTAATGAAAACCATCTTGTTTACTTAGATATTTACGTATATACTTACAGAGATATTTTATAATGTCATGAAGGTTATAGAAGATGTGTAAGTAATAAACAACTGACACATTGACTCCAACGAGCGTAGTCAATTCTAGACAAGAGGGTAGTCGCTCAGCTAGTCAAAAATTCCCCACCGTTTTCTGAATCCGAAAGTTTGTTATTGTGTTGACGAGATATCACAAATGGACATTGTCTCAGGCAAATGGAATCCAGACCACACTCTACAAATTTATTTATTTAAACTCAATTTTATTATTATTTTATATTTTCTTTATGTTTCCGATTGTTATTTCTATGTTTTCAACATAGTCTCTGTTCCCACGAAAGTTCTTCTTTAAATCGACACAATTATCCATATTTTCTGTTACACTTTCACGACGATAACAATGCAATAAAATTTTCATAGAATTAATACCTATGTCCGACATTGTACTGTGACATGTAGACCCCCAGCTAGGCAAAGACCGCGAAATAAGCAACTACGAAACAACCGTTTGTAAGTAATGATCCGTTAACAGCAACAAGGGAAATGTGTTTTCCATGCGGTCCGTGCCGAGATGTTATAAGCAGGACACTTAGTGAGGAGTGAGTCAGTTTGAGTCAATCAGAAGAGTAGGAAGTTCGTGTGAGATGGCCGTCAGCCTGGGAGTTAGTTGTGAGACAACCGTCGGACAGTAAGGACGTCAACACGGAAGTTGAGGGGTTTACGGCGTAGAATGTCGATACCAGACAAGGACTGGTGAAGACACAGCAGACTGAGAACACTTAGTACGTGCTGTAGTGAGCTGCTGATTGTGTGAATTAGCGAGAGCGTCATAGTCACTTGTAGTTACTTTCTCTAAGTGTTCAGTAAATCCAATTACTAATCCAAACCCCGTTTGTAGTCACTCATACACGTGACAGTATCATTAAGAAATTCTACCCTCTTAAGTGATGTTCTTGCTAAGAAGCTAAGCTCTAAGATATATTTTTGATCCTCTTCTATTAGAAATTTACAATCGCCTAATGGCCCAGTACGAAAGGGAATAAGAATGTGTACTATACGAATCTTTCTCATTCATAATGGGATATATATCGGTAAGGTGAGTGTAGTGGTTTCGTATTTGGGAATATTAAGCATTGGTTTTGTTATAAAAGTAATTACAGATTTATTTAAAGTGACATAAAAATATAAAGAACTAGAACGAGCAAAAATTATGAAAGATAAGGGTGCAGAAACTGCCAAGCTCCTGATGTATGTTGATGAATTGCTAATTAAGATAAGACTTTCCCTTTTAGTAACAACACACGTCATACAAGAGTGTTTAATAGCTTTCGGTGATGGTTACTATAATAGCATATCTCAACTGACTTGCCTTCCTGCTGCAAGGTGGAAGCATCATTTAAGTCTCGTTTAGACTTTTTAATATAAAACACATCGTTCTTGCTTTTAAAGCATGCAGTGAATTATACGTAATTGCTCATATTTATTAACTTTTGAATTATTAAGTGAATTAAATTAGTGCAGTGTAATTGATATGTCTTTGGTATAAATGATATCATTAATGGGTCTAAAGCCACTGCAACAACATTTCTAGTCTTGCAGTAAGCCTGGTAGTGTTACATTTATTAGAAAAATATTATGGAACACTTATAGTTACCATCCTTAAAGAAGGAATTTTCTACCAAAAAAAAATCCTTGCTACAATATTCTCTCACTGGTCTCACATGCGCATGAACCTAATATCAACAACGGTGTCTATTTCCTCAGCTTTTGTGAAATTGTAGCACCAAATGTAATATGTCTAATCATGAATGAATTATGTTTAGAATTCTCCTAAACTTTGGTAATGTACAAACGCATTACATTGATTATCGTGTCCGTTATTTTTATTAAGAGACATGAGAAGTTGTTCCAATCCTTTCACACTAAAGGATTATATATATACAACCTGTACAGAGGTCTGCAATGAAAGTATTACCATACTCTTAGAAGACATAAATATCAAAATGTAGTATTATTACTCGGTTTATTCTTCGACCCTGAAATTGTAGGAATTATATTACTCCGAAACATCGGCAAACTTGAAGAGTCTTACCTTCTGGAATATAACACTGTAGTTGAAAGTCAACCGACGTTTCGGGGGAAAATGTGGCCTCTGCTTGCTGTCTGATTCATGCTGGTTTGAACCTGAAGATGAAAACGACATATTCCTTCCACTCGTCTGTTGACTTTCAGAAGACCAAACAGAATTATATCCCAGAATACAGAACTTTCATACCAAACGTAAACTTCTTCCAGATTACATGACGTCATATCCCAGAAGACGATACTTTTTAGGATCATCTTGTTCCTGTAGACGTGGCCCTGTTATTGATTCTACATAACAGCCTCTCTGTGATGCCCTGGGTGGAAGCAAATTATCTCTGATAGCTCTTTCAATGAAATTAACTATAATGCAATACTGAACAGAGTCTAAGTGTGAGTAGAAATCGTAGTATGTGAAGTGGCTGGTTGCATACGTCTTTAACAGTTTTCTCTCTCGCTCTCCTACCATGCTAGTCGTAGTAAGGTGGTAATGTCTTTTCTGGTGTGTCTGAAGCTTTTGCTTTGTGCGATCCTTTTTCCTTTTTAGGTGCGTCATAGTAGTTGAGCAGCAAAGAGAAGGTTCATTCAAGCATTTAGAATCAAGAAACATTTCCCCTAGTTCTCCTAATTCACCTGATGATGCTTTCTCTAACAGACTCCTTCATTCAATAGCTTTCCCTTCTCTCTGCTGTCATTTCTTGAGTTGAAGGATGCCTGCCTTCACTCCTCTCTTTCCCGTCACTGCTCACTCTTTTCGCCAGTCCTTTGTTTCTACGCTCTCTGACGTCGTCATCGTCTTCTTCTGGCAGTAGACCAATTGCAGGTCGGCGTCTGTGAAGATCCCTTCTCAGAGGCTTTATTCAAATATCGTTGACAATCGTAACGGGACTCAGAGCACAGAGGTGTTTCATTGTCTGCCTAGAAACGCTCGCTGTCTACCTCTTTATTAACATTAATAGGACTAATGAAAGTGAACAAACAAATTATTTCTCATTGCTTTTTCTTTTTTTACTTATTTACGTGTTCATTTGCAAAAGAGAAGTTTTACGGAAACAAAAATCAATATTACAGCATCGTGGTGGGAAATTTTCGAACAATGTTATTAATTCTAAAGCGTCCTACTTTGGTTCTCTTGAAACATTCTGAAATCTTTCACTGATTTGTTTTTTTTTCTTGATGTAATTACCTTTATGCCAGTACTCTTACTCAAGGATTCAATTCGGCAGTGTAAGGTTTATTGTACTTTCCTTGGGGATGGAATATACTAAAGGATGCCGAAACGCTGATGTAGGCGATATTGGAATTCGATAGGTAGTAATATTTTGTTTGGAATGTCTGACAGTGGCTGGGTTTCAACTGTCAGTAGGTTTAAAGAAACAATCAGACAAGAGATTATTAGATGTCATTATGGAAAGTTATGTGTACAGAACTAGCATGTATCCTGAAAGTTTCGCGACAAGATCCCGGAAGTAACCACTAATATAAAATTAGGAAAAAAGAACATATTAAAATAACGTGTAAGTGTAACGACAAGCAATCACCCGAAGACGAAAGTAGAGCCAACATTTACATCGAGGAACACACAATGTCGTGCCGACACAGTATGACGTATACAGTGTCTGAAATTGTCCTGTGTTAGGAATACTGCCCGTGTTATGATACTTCCTGGAGTTGTGGGGTTTATTGCAAGACACAGAAACGGCTATAAGATAAGGATCTTCTTATACTATTCGCCAATTAAGGCCGCGCCATAGCTCAAGCCGTCAGTCGCTGGCTTCCCACCGCGGCTGCCCGGGTTCAAACCCGGGTCTGTTCAAGTGGGATTTGTGGTGGACAAAGTGGCGCTGGAGCAGCTTTTCTCCGAGCAGTTCGGTTTCCCCTGCCAATCTTCATTCCACCAAATTGTCCATTATCATAATCACCCTGGACATGTACAGTAGATCAATCAGTGACCTTCGTGCCGAGTGGACCCAACTAGACTCCACCCCCCCCCTACACGAATTAAAAAAAATCCGCCATTTAACTTGCAGCGCGCGATTCGAAATGTGTTGATTTATTTTATAATTGTTGGTATATAATGAAATGGTAGTGTTTGGCGTCTCGATAATTTTATAATAAATATCTTTCTTCAGTGTGCTTGGGGGCGAATGACTTACTCGACCTTTAACACGTTTAAGTGGCGATCAGTTTTCTTGAACTCTTGTTACGTCTAACTTGATAATTTCTTTTGCGTTGGGGTAAATTTGGTGTAACGCCCTGAAGAAGAACATAGATTGCTGGTTTTTGAAAACAAGTTTCTGAACAGACAAAGTGGACCTAAGAGGGAGGAAGTAACAGAAATTTTAAATCTAAAAAGCATTATAAGAGATAATTTGTACTCTTCTAATATTATTAGGGTGATCAAGTCAAGACATATGAGATGGGCCTAGCATGAAGCATGCACGAAGGAGCTGAAGCATATATTTTAATAAGAAAACCTGAAGAGAAGGGAAAATTTGAGGATGGTGGAGGTAAAATTAAATTCATATGATCCACGATGCCGGATAGAATTGACCAATGAAGACGCTTGTCAGGGGCAAAGAATATCATGACCAGCTGAGTGACTGTCAGGTTTTTGAGATAAACTTTGCACAGTGGAGGTACTAGACATCATTTCTCGTCACAGAAATGTCCATATATGAGCAGACATCAATAATAATATATTTTTTCGAGGAAATTTCCTGAAATCTATATAAAGTGAAATGCAGTGCCAGTTTATGGCAACTGAACATCACTGAAGGTTGACTGCTCCGAGCGGTTAGTTCAAAATATTGACTTAATGTTAATAGGAGAGGGCGCGTGTGCTGTGGGGGGGGTGACATTAAAATGATAAACTTCGTTTACGCATAAGACCTCATATTTCTATGTGTATCATAATCATCCGACGCTGAGAGAAATCTGTTATTCTATGTCGAGCAAATAGAAAGGAAACAAGATGACATTTTTCACGAAATTTGGTTATAATATTGTACTGCTGGAAGCCATCATGTTTCAGTTTCGTACTGGCAGTTCTAATAACATGGCGAAAGCTCGAACATGTGAGGTAAGATGGACGCTAGAATCGCTTAATTTGTGGTCAAAAATGATATCCGGTAGCGAGTCTTAGAAAAATATACGAATCTCCTTGTGGTAATATTTTGTACCAGTAGATTTTAAATACTTACACCCGCGCATATTTCTTTTTACCTTTCGGGTTGATGGTGCTAACCAGACATGTGAAATTTGTTATAGAGAAACCTCATAAACCTGTATGAATCATGTTTGTAAGCCAACAACTGCAAAATAAAACATGACGACTGTGTGAAATTTTAATGTTATGTCCGACAAGCTAAACATAGACAAAAGGTTTTCCTAAAATAGGTTCATCTTAAGAACAGAATAAAATAAAATATTACCAATAATAATAATAATAATAGAGCTATGGGTCGAAAAATCAACAATGCAGAAGGAAAGCAAGACTTGTAGTTCAGCTATGAGCTCCTAGTTGAAATAATAAGTGAATATAAGTAACATATAATGCATGCCAGATGTCCCATTCAGTCTTTTCGTGGCCAGACAGAAATACGAATTTAATTGTAGCAACTGCAATATCTCCATAACGCATTCTCGATAAATATTTTTCTCTAATCCGTGAGATCTGTGAAACACCTACCCTATATCTATATCTATATAACTTATGCATATCCATACTGGCATAATAAGACTGTCTTATATCAGGTTTCATTATTAAACATGTCTGAGAAATTTAAAGGCACACGAAGAAGTTGATTTAGATCCCAGAGTAGAAAAGGGTTAAAATTAACGAAACTAAACAGAAACTTATAATATCTAGAAACAGAATAAGTCTACAATAACGAGCTGTGTACAGAAACAACACATTTACATACGAAATTAGCAGATACCATTCGAAAATCATCTACAAATTACAATCCTAATAAAGACATTAGACTAAAACAGAAATGGTATGATATTTATACCAGTTTCTGAAAATGATGTGTTTTATCCTGGATGTAGTAGTGCTGGTAAAATCTACCATCTAGAAATCCAGGTAGAACATAGGGTCACGGATCACTGAACTGCTAATTGTATGGTACTAGACTTCGGGCCGATAATTACAGTGACGCTTGGTTTCGTGCGTATTACATTAAACCCAGCTGGTTATCTCCCCATACAGAACATTGAACAATGTCCCAGCTTACAGGCCTTAGCTTATAGTTCGTTTTGAAATGATTGCTTCATACGAATCACATCTTAACTGATTAATATAATTACTTCATACTTTCCTCAAAAGAACATATATCAGTAGTACGATATCAGGACTGTATCTAACTTGTTCATCGGTGATTATTTTCTAGGTTACAATGAGATGCTAAAATTATAAAAATTAATCAGTGCCCACAAATTAAGTTTTGTTTTATTTCACATGCATACATGCACAAAATTATATATAATTTGTTCAGTATTACCTTGACAGTTAATGAGCTTTGATAATTGTGTATATAAGTGAGAAGTGTGTAAAATCCGGGGTAGTAGCCTGTTCGCACATGCGTTGCTAAGGCACTTCTGTCCTTCTTGAACCTTTAAAGTGATTAATAAGACTGTAATGTAATAAAATTTCGAAATATTGAAAATTTAAAAATATTAGCATAGAGATAATGATTCTGAATTCTGTTTGAGAGGCTTCTACCGGGACCGATGAATTATCTTTCGTGATTTTTGTCCCTAAAAGCAAAATACTAAAAATATTTTTTTTTATATTCCCCATATTATTTCCTTTTTCTCATTGTAAATCCTCACGTGTTCAGAACTACTTGTAATATTTACTTCCTGAGCGTACTACATATTATAAAGAGATTCAATAGAGAACTGCTAGATGGAAGACAATAAATCTTAAAGTTATAGATGGTGTTAAGACGATATTTTGGGAAATAATATCTAGAGATTTCAGCTGAGTTTGATCGGACCCAGCTCGATGGTGAACATTATAGCTCTAAAACAGAGAATTTCTTAAAAAAGTATATTAGTTGCTCATGGAGTGACGTGAAAAAGGATAAAGCTATCCTTGCAGCACTCCGTGGAAGCCCATAGGGTTGTAAGACGTCAAGGCTCCCACACTTTTCTAGACAATCGGCTCACAGATATGGGTGAGGTCGTCATCATTACCGGTCGGCCGCATTTTACCCCCCAGGAATATTCCTATATTAATTTCTGTCAGTGGCTGAGTTGACACCAGTTCGGCTAGAAGGAGTAGGGAAGCGAGCCCGAGACAAGCGACACGCGACCTTCCGTCTGGTAGTGCCTCAATCAACTACTCTACCGCATGTCCCCATAGAGTGAATAAGTACAGGAAATTATCATGTCTTGTGTTTACATTCTAAATATTGTATACGTACGAAATATAATTTCGTCTTTCTGTAGTATGATGCAACAACAACACTTCCTCATGAATGATTGTTTAATTGTGTTCTAACTAGGAGACAGATTGGTCAGTGCGGACATGAATGGGAAAATAAAAGCACGAAAGAAGTTTTAGTTTACTTGAATTGTAAAAGATGAAAAATAATGTGGCGTATAGACTCGTTGATAGGTAAATATCTCGAAACAAACAACGAGACTACAGCCGTTGCTATGCAAGAGCGCGGTAAGCACGCCTCTACAACAATAGTATTACTGCTGGAAGCTTTGTTTTCTACTCGGCCCATGCAAAGGGGTTTTAAGGAAGACAACTGGAGCGACCCAGTCAGGTGAAAGTCAGCCTAGGAGGATGGTGTCAAATGGCCGACAGCCTGGGAGTTAGTCAGTTGTCAGTTGAGAGTTGAGCTCAGCAAGGGAGGCTGAGAAGCGCTATTTTTCAGTTTACAGTTCACTTGTCGGATATACGCCGGAAAGTAACGACATGAGCACAGAAGCCGAAGAATCTCCAGCGAAAAGAGCCGTTACCAAGCAGTGACTAATGAAGACACTTTTGGATGGAGAATACTTAGTGTGTAGTAATTTTTAAGGAAATAAGCGAATAAGTGGTTGTAGTTCCGTGTCGTATGTCTAAATGATCAATATACGCTTTCATCAATGCATATCCCGTCTATGGTCACACACAAAATCGTGACAATATGGTGGATGTAAACCATGTGAACCGTGCCTCGGTCGATCTTATTTGATTTTCATTTCTGAGCGCATAGTGATAATAAGGTGACACGTTTAGTATGGCTATCTATGTATCTAATGCATCAAACAACAGCCATCTGTTACCTAATTTTGTGGTTGAATTGAACGCAAATCAGTGACGTTTATCAAGAAACAATAGTGGAAGTGGGGGTAGAGGTAGGGTAGAGGTTTGATAGAATTATTGATCAGAATGGCTGATGATGCTAGTTCTTGACTGCCCTCGACTGTAACATGTATCGAAGTTAAGGAGAAGATTGATCAGCATATCCGGGATATAAGAAAAATTAACGTTAAAAAAGTTTATTAGTCGTCGAAAAAGATCCACGAAATGGCTTAAGGCCAAGTAGAAAACACTTTATTATGATGGACTCTGGAAAACTGTAGACCGTTGAATAAAGTAGGCAGAGAATTAGGGTAATTATTTGTTTAGCTCAGTTTGAAATGAACTTGATGAAACAGAATGCGCGCAGCTGCACAGACCGACTAGTTCAGGCTTCGAATCGGTTACATTTTCTTCTGCATCCATAGATTATTAATATAGAAATAGAAAGAAATACAGAGAGAAACCATTAATGTTTCGTTCAGATACGTTGGCTCTGATATCAAATTCGGATCTCGACAACATAACAACAGTTTCATTGAATTGAGGCGATTTTATGCTTACCGGAACTCATCAGAAAGCTGGCGAAAGAAAGAAGACATCCTTTGTCCTTCATTTGGTTCCAGGAAACCTGCGATACTTCTGTAGGTGGTTGAGATGTGTTGATTACTAAAGGCTGGAACGGCGGTTGCCTCTCACATAAACACTGGGAACTGTCCGCAATGTAGTTCTCCGAATTTTTGTAATAAGGCCAACTTACGACGAATTCAATTGACGTCACTGTTGGTTTCACATTCAGCCGTGATCGCGCCAAGCCCTCCTGAAATACAATGCAGTGGCGGATAGGTGTTACATAGGTTTTCTGTACTAAAATTTCGACAGATTGTGTGAGTTTGTCCTCTTAATATCCGCAAAATTCTGCTTCGGATTTTGCAGTCACAAAGCAGCATACGCTTTTAGTAATTCGGAAGTGAACATTTCTGAGAAAATTAAATTCAAAATTGAGTCCATACATCACCCACTCAATGAAATGGAACATGAATAAAGTCTCTTTTTTGAATCGTTATTAAAAACCTCATTAATCAAAGTCTTACTCCCTCTTACTTCATTTAAGGGTCAATAATTATTTGTCGCAGACCCTGGAAATTTTATTCTCTTTCTCTCTTTCCTTCTCTACAGATAAGTTTGATGTCGGCCACTTCTCTCAGACGCTGAGTAATTCACTATTTATATTTACCATTTAACAGCGCTGAGCACGTCTCAGAGCTTCATCATTGACTGTTGTGAAACACTTTGAGGCTACGAAATGCTGCTGTGACCGCAACGGGTTTCGAAGCCGTCACTTTGGTTCTCATGTATTGAAACCGTTTCAGAAAACAAGGAAAGTTGGGTAACTCAAAATGTGATTATTTGAAAAAAAAAATAGTTGTTTACAATTCTAAAGCTTCACTGCGTCCAGTGATTGAGTGATTCTAAGGGACCCAACAGAATAGGTGTTTTTCCCTCACCTGAGGACCGAAACAGATCCAGTTTCCGAAACGTCGTGTTTTTCTTAGTTATCTTAAAAAAACCAGAACGATGGATAAAGTCCGAAAACCCAATATCTCTGTGTGTTATATACACCATCGTCAGAATCCTATAGTAACTACCTGAATAAAAAAATATATGAAAATACGGGCCAGTGGAATACGGAGGTGAATCCAATGAAACCACAACGAGACCTGCGAAAGCGCGAACCTTATCCGTGTCTTAAATAATAAACCAGCCATATTTGTAATTGCATTAAATTATACAAGGAAATTCAGTGTTCAGGAACATACAGTGAGTGGTTTTATAATAGGCAGGTAACGGTTATGAAGACATGAATATTTGCTACTTGTCAGGAAGTTATAATCTTCACGGACCGAAATTTACCGTCCCTCGATTCGTATTATTTTACGACAGTTATCGAAATGGCTTCATTAATTCAGAGCAGCATCTTATACTTAATGTCTGCAGTTCTGAAATAAATTCGGTAGAAAGAAACAGGGCGAAATGCTGAAGAAGCATCTAAAAGAGTGGACAGAGACCGTAAAAATGCATGGGAATCCTTAACGAGACTCAGACATGCAAAGGGTTTTCTTCAAGGACCTTCTGCTAAAAGAACTATTGATCTTAAGTAGGAACTAGTTGAGATGGGTGACATGACTGTTTACAGGACACTGTTACCTGGAAGAACACGCTTTCAAATTGTGATCAATCAGCAGTCCCACTTGTGGACGGTGCCTGGAAAAACATGTCAGCCTCATATATCCTAAGTGACTGTGAGGTTTCACCTTACTTAGAATTTCCTCACGTGAAACATTACTCTGTGGAAACAGGTGACCATTAAGAAGCACCTTTGAGTAAGTTTTGAGTAAGACTATTCGAAGTGTAACCTTACTGGAGGTGTGAACATAGTGTATGCAGAATGCATAGCGAAATTATGTTCGTGGTGCATATACTATTAAGGCCCATCCTTTATCAATTAATTAATTACATCAAGAAACGTTTACAAAGACTTAAACTTAGCACCATAAGTGCTAAGTTTTCAAGTAGTAAAACTTAAATATTGACACTGGACGGAGTTGTTTTGTCTTTGTAATTGTTAGTGTGACGGACTAGAATGAAACAAATCAAATTCAAGAAACGATTAATTTAATTACATGTTCGCTTCAGAACTTCCGTACGTACTTCAAATTTTTCTTATAATTAAATATTATAACAAAATGTTTCTTCTGTATGAGGTTCAGTCAGTCTTGCGTTTTCAGAACAGGAAGAATGCTTAAGAGCCATATGCTTACACGAAATTTGCTACATATTCTGAATATTCTCTGTTGATTTATTTGAATTCTATTTTAAGGTCGACAGACTAGTGTATTGTGAAGTTTTTATGGTGCGAGAACATAGATGGGGTTTGAATCATTAGATTTATTGACCACTTACAGGTCATACAAACAAACTAACACTATCACTATTTCTACACTTTACAGCTCACTCTTACGCACACACTAGTGTCCTCAGTCTATTACAGTCTCACCACCGGGGAAAGAGCCCCCGGTGTCCGTTGGATAGGAGGTTGGGTGGATCCCAGAGGCGGTCTGGCCGACATGGATAAGAGAAAATTCTTGACCCCACGGGAACTCGAACTCCGACCCTTCGGTCGTCCTGCCCGTAGCCAGTCGCTATACCTACTTCGCTATTCCAGCTCCTATGTCTGTTACAGTAGGATTAAGAAACAGAAATGTTTGAGCACCAGACCTTGTGCCAATATGAGAAGTGTCCGCAATCCGCCCTTTCTAATCCTCTTTTGTGGCTGAGTGTTCAGCAGAATTTTCTTGTGGTAAGACACACATTACTGCAATGTGATTCTCAGTTAATGCAGTGTTCGTCCCTTTCCTACTCAATATGCAGCGAGGAAATAAACTAATTTAACAAATAAGTACCACGATCCCACATGATATTAAAATATCAAGATGAACACGTACGTTTTCAAGCGGACAACCAAGTCGATATTTTCTTATTTGATATGTGACTAACTGCATTGAGCTGAGTCCATCTGGAAAACTAATAATTTCTCATCGTAATGAAGAAATTATCGTCTTATTAAGGAACCCGGGGATTCATTACCGTGCTCATTCACACATACGATGGGGTACCGAAAAGAAACCGAACTAATTTTTTTGTGGGCAGAGCTTTTGTAGTACCGCGTTTTGCCGCTATGAGCACATAGAGCTAACATTTCTGAGTCGATAAGCCGATTACCGTTGCTTCAGAAGGTAAGGACTAGTTTCGGCAGAGTTTATAGTGACAACTGTTTTGTGTGATCGTCGTTTTTGCAATGGCCCGAACACATGAAAATGTTGAAAAAATTCGTGAAATCATCAAGGAAGATCGACGACGGACCATTGAAGAAATTGTGGAGCTGTCGGGAGTGACTTGGAGCTCAGTTCAGCGAATTTTGACAGAAGATTTGGGAATGAAAAGGGTGGCTGCGAAATTCGTGCCACGACTGCTGACTGCTGAACAAAAACAAGGTCGCGTGGAAGCATGCTGTGCTTTGAAAGAAGAGTCCCGAAATGATCAAAACTTTTTTTCAGCGTTTTGCTGATGTTGCTGAGGTGAAGGAAAAAAACGACGGAGGCGCTGTCAAAAATCTCAGAAGATGAATTTAGACAATGTTTTGAAAAATGGAATAAAAGACTAGACAAGTGTATTAGTGTAAGTGGAGAGTACTTTGAAGGGGATTGAAGGTTTGTGCTTAAAATTTGAATAAATAAGTTAAAAAAAATAGTTCGGTTTCTTTTGGGTACCCCCTCGTATATTCTTTATTTCTTTAACACTCATTTTAATATTATTCTGCACGAAAACTTAGATCCGCCAAGTGATGTCTTCTCATTACTGATTAAAACGTTGTACGCACATCTCGCTTGCTGAATTCATGCTACATCCCCGCCCAACCCACTTTCCTTTATTTGGATTACCCTGATAATATCATTTCGCACCATTTTCTACTCTCCTATTCGATCCTCTGTCGTTTGGACGTGCGTATCCCCCGCATTTTCAGTCTCAAAACCCCACTGCCTGTGTGTCTCTTCGAAGCTGCGACACCGCATCTCACACCCACATAAAACAGCAGGCAGAATTATAAGTTTGGTAGTTTAATATTTTCACTTGTACGTGTGAGACTTTATGAAACGTTTCCAGCTTAAATATTTCAATAATTAATGTCATCATACAAGGCATCACCATTATGAATACTGGATGGCATTCGTGCCCAGAGAAAAGCACTTTCCGTAGACCCGACCAGTATTACCAACACCCCAGAAACATTGGCTCCGTAAATTAATGTAAACATTGTCGGATACTTTAAGAAAGAGATTATATTGTACTGTAGAATGAATGTATAAGGGGTGGGCCTTCTCAGCCCTTTCACCGCGACCTACAGTGGTCTATTGTGCTTTTGTACTGTAGAAAGGACATTTCTTGAATCCGGTAATAAAGAATTAGAATATACAAAACTATAATTTTGCCTGTGGTTCTGCATGGATATGAAACTTGGTCTCTGACATTAAGAGAGGAACATAGACTGAGGGTGTTTGAGAACAGGATGTTGAGGACAATATTTGGATTGAAGAAAGATGAAGTGACAGGAGGTTGGAGGAAACTACATAATGAGGACCTTCATAACTTATACTCTTCTCCAAGTATAATTAGAATGATCAAGTCAAGGAGGATGACGTGGGCAGGACATGTAGCACGAATGGGGGAGATGAGGAATGTATATAGAATATTGGTAGAAAAGCAAGAAAGAAGGTGACCACTGGGAAGACCAAGACGTAGGTGGGTGGACAATATTAAGATGGATCTTAGAGAGATAGGATGGAGTGGTATTGATTGGATTGATCCGGCTCAGTATAGAGACCAGTGTAGGGCTCTTGTGAACACGGTAATGAACCTTCGGATTCCATAAAATGCTGGAAAATTCTTGCGTCGCTGCACAATTGGCAGATTCTCAAGAAAGACTCAGCTTCATGAGTGAGTGAATAAAGAAATTTCCAGGGCCCAGGATAGCGCAGTCGGTATAGCTACTGACTACGGGCTGGACGACCGAGGGATAGGAGTTCGAGTCCCTGTAGGTCTCTTCATATCGGCCAGACCGGCTCTGGGGCCCACCCAGCTTCTTATACAATGGGTACCGGGGGCTATTTCCTCGGGGGAAAGCGGCAGAGGCGTGAAGCTGACCACTTATCTCGAATTAATGCCGAGGTCAAGAAAATGGGATCTATACATCTACACCTCCATAGGCCTTCATGGCGTAGTGCTTAATTAGTTAAGCATAGGGACAACTTTACATTTACCCTACCAGTTTTATTTGAGAAGACCAACCTACGCTTTCATGATAACAGTTCTTTCCGGGAAGCATATCGCTGCGTAGCATTTGGATCTGCGCTAGTTTGACGTGGAAAAATATAACTCCTTAGTATTATTGTCTCTTTCAAAACACGAACTCAAGTTTCCTGGAATTGAAATAATCGGTTCAAATAAATTTCTAAAGGCTATGAAACAAAATTTCTTCCCCATTCTTCATGCTTCTGAATATCACAAAGCTGTAACATACAGCAACACCGGAGTAATAGCTTATCGTTTATCGAACTGATTTCATGAGTTTGCAAGAGAACATAAAGTTGTGCAGCAAAGCATATCTATGTATTTTACATCATATAACTGCTACATTTCATCTGTGATTTGAGATACAGTGGTATTATTGGCTTCCCATCGCGGCGGCCCGGGTTCGATCCCGCGTTTGGTCGAGTGGGATTTCTGGTGAACAAAGTGGCGCTGGGACAGGTTTTCTCCAAGTACTTCGGTTTCCTCTGCCAATCTTCATTCCACTAATTGCTCCACAATCACCCTCACCTATCATCTGGGGCTGGTACTATAGGCCAGAAGTGGCCTCACTACAAGGGACTTAGTCCGATCCCACTAGCAACCAAAAAATAAAAGTGGTATTAAGCACAGGTCGCTGCTTTGAAAAGTCGATATCCACTGTGGGAGTTGTATAGTGTTCCCAGATTCCGAATGACATCGTGGGGCGGAATTGTATCTCTATATTCTTGTCTCTTTGTTATTTCGTTTATTGAGTTGGTGCGTTAGCAACACGATCGGAGGACTGAATTACACAGTTCATTTTCTATACCCAACTCATTCACTATTCAAATAAACGTTATGATTTAATATAACTTAGTAAGCCGGTCACGGTAGCCGAGCGATCTAAGGTATGTACTGCCTCCCCTCGCTCGGACGCTGGGATCATGAGTTCGAATCCGACACAAGGCATGGATATTTGGTATGTGTATGTGTTTATTCTGTGTTTGCGTTGTCCTGTGTTTAGGTAGCGTCCTTGAGACCAGCTGATCACTCGTCCAGGGAGTCCTACTGCCTGTAAAATGATCAATAAACTGAGAAATGAACCCTATGCTCCACAGTGGGAGCAAGAGGAGAAAAGTAACTTAGTAAACACTACCAAATTAAAAGATGAACTACTCGTATAATTCATTCAACGCCCCGCCTCTCAGAGAGTCATAATCAGGTATGCTCCTATAGTCTGAACGTTTAGTATAATGACTCACGTTTCTACAAGATTGTCAGTTAATCGTAAAACTTAATATTAGATTTAATGTATAAGTATGAGTGTTGGAACTTTAATAGTGGCAACACTGCTGTAGAGACGCCATTCAACGGAACCAAATAATGTCGCTTATACCACACTTTAGTTACATACATACCTACCTTACCTCAGAGCAAATGGCCTCTTATACAAGTATGTTAAATCATGGAGTATTTTCACTTACGAAATATTTGAGGAAATATCTATTTTTTAAAATACCTTACATACCATCTCTAAAACTTGAACTATAAAACTATTGAAGTGGTAAATTTGTCCCTGTATTTAATTAGTTCAGCACCAGGCCATGATGTCGCGGAGGAGTGGAGGTATGGCTCTACATTTCTTGTCTGCGTCACTAGACGGAGGTGGCGTGCATGCTTGCGAGTAAGTAACATCGCATTTTTCTTTCGTGTTATGAAATAAGTTCAGAAATTTAGACGTGTATTGATAAACTAGGAGTCAAATTACACCCATAACTGTCCCAGTGGATGTTATGTTTATGGCTTAGAGTCAAATCGATAAAATATTTTACGTTAGCGCCGGTCATAGAGGGAGACACGTACGGACATATATGACACCGTTGTGAAGATTTACGCCCTATTTAACCCACACAAGCCTAATGTAAAGGAAGAGCACAAAGTGTTCTCTTCGTACCCTCTTTTCGAAAGAAATTTACGATGCCCAGTATTTCATATCGACCTCGACACACCAGTGCGACACCTAAGAATATAAATGCTCATCACCTCCGTGCTCGTATTGCAGTTTCATGTATGTAAAAAGTGTTTGGTTGCCCTCTTTTGTAAACAGTGAGTACCATTTCTTCTCTCGACCGATTGCAACGACAAAATAAGAACAAAAAACCAATTCTGTGGTTAAGTACGCAAGCGAAATATACCGACCGAAAGACCGCCGCTTGTGGCGAAGTTAGTACCAACTTTAGCGGATAAAGGATGTCACGTGGTCAGCGCAACGAATCCCCATTGCCTATAATCTCGGTTTTCTAGACCAGAGCCGCTATTTCCTTGAAATAACACCTCAGTTATCCTCACGAGGCTGAGTGAACCCCGTTCCAGACCAACTACTTCTCAGAATACCTGGTAGCTCCGGGAATGGAACCCGGTACCTCTGGATCTCTAGCTACGAAGTCTGACCACTAGACCATAAAGGTGGTCACTAACTTCGCCGACAAGCGACAGTTGCTCGGTCGGTATAGTTCGCTTGCGGACTACAGGCCACGGAGTTTGCTTTTTCTCTCTCTCTTAAAAGTCAGGTTTTAGAAGATGAAGGCGACAAAAATTTCGGTCTTTAAAATAAAATTTTTTCCTGCTGCCGAAAAGAAATAAGGAAGTGTAGACCTAGAATGAAGCAAGGGAACGCAGTGTGCATTTCTGTCACGCAAAAAGTAACCATGACGCTATCCTTACAACATCACACGACGTCTGTTTTTATATAATCCATTCTTTTCATTTTTTTTCGCGCTTTTTCCTTCTTTGCTTTTACTTTACTTACGAGTCACAAGACAATCACAAAAGATATTGATGGATGGACGCTGCGGATGCAGGCTCGATAATACAGCAAAAAGGGACTCAATTGAGCAAAAATTTCTCGTTCACACGAGAAGGTCTGAATGGTTCGGGCACACTGTTCTTGGCTAGACTTGAGAGTCATATGCCAGAATACTGAGCTTTGGTTAAAGGGGGGGGGGAGGAGTGGTCTTCACATGTAAAGGTTTGATATAATGTGTTTTATGTGGGAGTAAAAAAGGGTAAGGTCCCTGTGCTTAACTAATTAAGCATTACACCATGAAAGCGTATGGGGAAGTTGGTGTATAGATCCATATTTTCTTGACCTCGGCACTAATTGGAGATGAGTGATCAGCTTCACGACCCTGCCGCTTTACCACCGGGAAAGAGCCCCGGTACCCATTAGATAGGAGGTTGGGTGAACCCCGTAGCCAGTCTGGACGATTTAGAGAAGATAAAATTCTTGCCCACACCGGTACTCGAACTCCGACCCCTGGGTCGTCCAGCTTGTAGCTAGTCGCTATGTGTTCGTTTAGTAAATTTTATTTTATTGTTTTTATCGTGACAGTTTTACTGATAACTTGAAAATAAATTAATGGGTTCCGGGTTAGGTGAAGCTATTTGTTGGATAAATTGTTTACAATTGCAATCACTCTGACGTAACGTCTTCCATGCGATACCGCCTGGCTAGTCTGTCGTCTGTCGCGTTTCATCTACCCTCCGCTATTCTGTCTTGAACTGCTATTCCTTCTTCGACCGCTATTCTTGTTGGCGGGTCTTAGTTCTTCGGCCTGCTTCTTTCTTCTGCTCTCAGCTCTGCTCTGGTCGCCTCAGTTCTGTTCTTTTTGGTCTGTTATATTCGTCAGTCGGACGGTGTAGGAGACATCATGTTCAGGGTTTCCGTTTCGCGTATTCATGCACCTGTAGGTAGTGCACTAGTTCCGGTTTTCATTTCCGTCGTAACTGTCCGTTATGTATTCGTTGTCGCGTGAACATTTTTAATTGCCACCCAGGCAACGATACAGGACCGTGACCACGGAGCAGTTGTCTAGCAACAGACGTCCACTCTGACTCAGATATTGCGGCTTTAGGCGTCACGCCACAATATATACGTATATAGTTTAAGTGTCCCACTGTCTTGTCAGCCACCCTGTGCAGGAAACTGTAAACGCTGTGTACACGTGTCGTGAAACTGGTCGAGATTTCCCACCAAAAACGTCTTCTTGCTCCGTGTATGCGGTCTGAGCACGTGATCACGCACAGATAAAGTACTTCTCGACTGGCATTGCATGATTTAGCATTGTTAGGGTTAGAATGGTCGAGAGTCATGAAGCGTTCAGAGAGTGTCTTCTCCCTGATTACGGTTTACTTTCTCGAGGATGGCTAGATGGAAAGATGAAACTAATGATATTTGTTTATAGCTCAGTCTGTATAAGAACAGGCTACAGGCTGGGCAGCCGAGAAATTGGTGTTCGGTTCCCGAGAGGGACAAGAGATTTGTACATGTATCTTTTCCACAACATCAATTTCACCATTCATTTTCTTATAGTGCCAGAATAAGAATAATTGGAAGTATGCCTCCTCTCATCAATATCTTTTCACGGCGTGTTTTTTAATTAGGCAAAGGCGTGTCTTCTTCTACCTATGAACCCGAGTACTGTTCGTGACAAACAACTACCAAGAACTGTAAAAACAACATCGTGATTCAGACAGAAATCTTAAATCATGCTTTCTTATTTCCCAGACGTTTCGACTGCAAATATTGTGATGTCTATGTTTTCTCAGCTCACCGAAACAGCTTCCTTTTCCTTTTTGAAATTTTTCAGAATCTCACACAATTCCTCACAAAGCAAACCAGTCATCAAAGGCAACTGCGTCCCTCAGAACTTCCATCTCTAAACTGAAAAGCGTTCGAGTTTCAGCACTTTTTTCTGCAACGCTCTTCGTGCTTAAGTCTCTTGTCCTGTTTGCTCTATCATTTTAAGTGTGCGAAGTCCAATCCGGCTTCTTGGTCCTTGCATGTGCGGCTATAATGATACTGAATAAGTGCAACTAAAATGTATCTTCCATTTAGTAAGAAAACTTGAAAAGGTTATTAATTTTCTGTTGCAAGCATGGTTCAAAATAAGTCTTTTTCCCACTCCATTTCCCGTAAGGAAACATTGGGATACATAATAGTCGCGGTATCATAATTAGGAGAGATGTTCAGCTGATAGTTCAGTGTGGGATATTCTCCGGACAGAAACGACGTCAGCACAGAAGCTGAAGAATCTGCATTTTTGAGAGCTGTTACCAGAAAACGACTAGCGAAGACATTGTAAGCTGGAGAGGACTTAGCGTGTAGTGATTTGTGAAGTGTAGAAATATGCGGCAGCCTTGTAAGTGCTTGTAGTTCCGATTTGTGTGTATAAGTGCTCAACAAAGCCATTCAACAATCCATACCCAGTCTATAGCCACACCCCTATACAAGTGACAATATATACATTAAGCAGCCTTCGCTGCTCCTTATGTAGCCTTGATCGGACAATACGGCCACGTAATAGGCACCCTTGTTGCCTGGCGCTGTGTTGCTAGCAACGCTAGCCGTAGTAACCGCTGTTACTACCGTAACAATCCTGTTGCGTCACCGTTACGTTACCGTGCGGAGGAGGGGGAGGGGAGCGCTGACTCACCCGCCGCGTCACTGCTGGTGGGGGGGGTTCTCCTTTGCGCAACATGTCACAATATTATACTTTTGTTAAGGAAATTTCTGTCCTGTAGAATGTAATGCAAACGACGAAGGTGACAACTCTCTATTTAGCTGTCTCTAGATGTGTTTTATGAAGTCTAAATGCATTACCCCACTGAATTATCTGAGATACTCGTGTGAGAACAGATGCAAAAATAAACCATAAACCTGAGTAAGTACTAATGGAGACCATTGACAGAAATATTTCATTAAATTATATGATTATTAATTTAATTTGTAGCTTTACCATTCAGACTGGGATATTTTAGGCATAGTAGGTGCCGTAAGATCTTCTCAGACACATTTTGCAGCTGGAGGTTAATGTGTCACGTCCGGGAATTCCGATCAATTAATACTTTTTCTAGTAACTTGCCCTACAACTCAAACTCTTAAGGAAGGAGTTAAGATTTTTTCCAAAGCCCTTAAAGCTATCACAGTTTTTTATTCTAAATGTAACACAATTTTGATGAGGGTAATATTATTAATTTCTTAATTTGCCGATAAATATTTCAATCAATACTGAACCTCATCTCATTTAATTCTCTAACTAATAGATAATAACCATTATCTGTGTGTGTACATACATACGCATTAAAATATTTGAATTTCCCGAACTGTAACACATATTGTTCTTAGTTGACACTGCTGATTCACTATTACAAATAGTAATGAATTAGAAAATATCGGAAACTAGACTTTCTTTTATGTTTTATGTAAGCTATGACTTACTTTATGGTTATCCTTGACATATCCTTCATTTTTCCCTGTCAAATAATCAGCGAGATATCGTAGTATCCATACGATGCGTTAGTTGCAACAGTCATTAATTTAGTGGGTGTTGTTCTGTTGCAAAATATTTTCCGGATATGATCCCTCAAAATGATGAATCTGGACTACTAGTGTAAGGGAAATACATATGAGGAAACACAAACCCGTTACAATTCGGTGTATTATTGGAGAGAGGTCTTATAAAAATTTCACAAAAAAATATATCATCCCATATGTTACTTGAAGAAGGAGAAGTAAGAAAGTCCTTCATATTCTGCAATAACTGCTTTGTTAAGTTATAAGTGTGTGTTAGTTAACATCGGTATTGCCTCATACTCAGTTCTTTGAAGTTCGAGCATGTGAGACACAAGGGGTCAAATTCTGCGAGACGCAAAACACTGGAAAGATTAGCATATAGGAACATGAATTGTACAGCCGTAAATTTAAACGGTTGAAAAATATACCAGGACATGTGATTATTTGAGTACTAAGTTGAGCATATATTCTTTTTAATATATATATATAATCTGTTTTGATAAAATTTAAGTTCCGTATCAATTTAGCACCAACAATGTTTGTGAACGTTGTCGAATTGTTGGTCGGTTTTATTGATTTTTTCTTAAATAATATATCCAAATTATTATGCTGCTTTTATTAACCTCGCTAGACAAATTCCTCTCACAAGCAAACAAGTGAAAATATATCACGCAAGCCTACATTTCTTTCTTCCTCCTCCCCATTCTTAATGACTCTTTCTCTTTTAATGACCATTAATATCTGCAGCTATCACATCGCAGTTGAAGAACCGGCCACACAACACACAACAACAAAAAAGTGATGGCTACTTTATTGCCTAAATTTCAATGACAATTTCATGATAGGAAATCACAAGTAGATCCTTGTGTCAAAATCCTGCAGCCAGCTTTCCGAACTGGGCACCACAATCAGAAATCCAGTAAGAGGATGGTAGGTGTCTTCTGTCTGTGCTGAACACTGTCAGTTTGGTAGCAGGCCCTGCTTGCTGCCTGCTTCAGTCTGATTTCTTGCTTAGCCTCTACACATCCTTATATCCAAAAAGAGATAACTCTCGACAGTTGATACTTCACTAAGAAGAAATATCTTGGTGAAGTAGACGTATAAGGAACCTTATGCAAAAACAACACTCATTTCATACTATATAGATGATTCACTTTTATATACAGAAGAAAGTAAATACTTAAATGGAAAGAACTTTAGGGTCATATTTTTTATTTTCAGTGTTGCGTATTATATTGCAATTTGCATTACTTTTACTTTTTCCTTTCCACTTGTGGGTGTTCTTGCTTATTGCTGTGAAATAAATAACTGCTCTTCTCCTTCTTGGTGACAGTTGTTGATAATAAAGATCTGCTCGAAAAAGCGAAAACTCTAGAAAAACAATTGACGAACGGAGAGCGTTTCCTTGATGAATGGAGTTGGTAGGACCAAACAAAAACTGTTGATATTTAGGTGGAACGGAAGGGGGGGGGGAAACAATGAGAACCGAAGGCAGAGAATGGAGTTTCATGAAGATGGCGCATTAAGGAAGAAAGATTAATGTTATATATATACTTCATGTTTATGGGTTTTTAATTGTGTAAATAATTATATTTTTGTTTCTGACCCTTAGTAATGAATCGAACTTAATCTACAATAGATGAACTTGCACGACCTTTATCACAAACACAGTTATTTCCTTCTGTTACAGCAGCACTCACATCCGGAGGCATTTATAGGGTGAACCTTAACCACGAGGCGTTACACACTTAGAATTGTGAGAATAAAACAGAGGCAGCCATGTTATGTTTCTTGATTTCTTCTTAAATTTCGGTTGAACTAACGAAAGCGAAGGAACGTCAGGATATTTTGTTTGAAATTTATCTTTGTCTTCCTGTTCCAGGGATTATCAGTGAAAACCATGTAGTGATAAGTTGAATATAAATACCTTTGTTTAAAGTATTCTCATTTTGCAATAAAACACGCACAGATGTCCCGTAAGTGAAATTCTGCTGTGAAGTAAGTATTAAGGATGTATTATATTTCTGTATTTTATGGAATAATATTGTAATTTCCACATCTTCACTTATTTCATTGGTATACTCAAATTCCTTATAATCCATTACCATCGTGAAAACTAAATAAGACGTGCATTTAACGTTTTAATATTTCAGAAACACAATCTGCAATTTTTGGAAAATGGTGCTAATGTTCTGTTATTACCAGTAAGACCATTCATGTTACGACTAAGGTAACAGCACTTGCTGTGAAACCAGCAGAATTCTCTTCAGATTAAACAGCGAATTAAGAGTAAAACCGATTTGAAATGCGACCCATATGTATAGAGACATACATTGTAAGAGAATATCTTAGACTCAGTCCAGTGCTCTCGTATCGTAAAATAAAATTGTTCACAGTTATTGCAAAATACTAAAAAATCGCAGATTATTTTAATGAGAAATTTTTGGGAGACGTTTAAATTGGTCACTAGAAATAAATGAATATATGTATAGTTATGACAGTTATCTAGCTGCAAGTAAATATATAGATCTTAAGACTGGATAAAATTATTCAACTATTTCGAAATTTTAATTATAAGTGAAACATGCCACTGCAATATGTTAAAATACGAAAATATGTGCTACAAATGAAGGCTCTGTAATATATTTATGGATGAATTTAGTTACTTACTTTAGAAATTAAAATTTCTCTTAACGTCTGAAAGATTTAACATCTATATTAACTAACAACTCCATGGTTTGAGTCCGCAAGCGAACTATACCGACCGAGCGACCGCCGCTTGTCGGCGAAGCTAGTACCAACTTTAGCGGTTAGAGGGTGTCGCGTGGTCGGCGCAACGAATCCCCGCTCCTAGTATTTTCGGTTTTCTAGACCGGAGCCGCTATTTCCTTGAAATATATCCTCAATTATCCTCACGTGGCTGAGTGGACCCCGTTCCAGACCCACTACTTCTCAGGAAATCTGGTAGCAACGGGAATCGAACCCAGACCTCTGGATCTGTAGCCAGGAACTCTAACCACTAGACCACAGATGTGGACATCTGTATTAAATTCTTTAACAAAACAGCTGATAGTTTAACACCATAGGCGTTAAATAGGTGTATTATGCCTCTGTGATACAACGTTTATATTTAAGTCAAATGGCTAATCATTTATCTACTTTACTGTTACCACCACCACCACCAGTACTACTACTACCACCACTACCACTACTACTACTACTAATATTGCTGCCACTACTACATGTCACATTTTTTTCTGGGTGCAGGCGGTTACTGTGAAATGCCTGTTCTGATTTACAATTTTATCACTTGAAACATACTTTTAATGTGTAGTCCCTTAAGTTGAGAGTGTAACACTATCCCATTATTTCTGGATACTATAGTGTGGTTAGCCCTGTAGTTTCAGATCGTTGACTTTCGTTTCAAAGATCACAGAATCACGAAGGTTTGTTTGGGGAAGAACTACAGCCGTCTAAAAGGAATGGATTGTTTTTCTTCTCAGCTACTGAATTGGTCCTCATTTTTCTACGTTAGACAACAGGAACTCAAAGTAAATTGACTATATTTGTCAAACATAGCAACGTCTTTCTTTAGTCTGCTGAGTCAGGAAAAGGTGATTGTTTTCTTGACTTTACTCGCAGATTTGTTGTGAAGAATGCAAACAAAATAAGGAACCATCAAGATTGGCAGTTCTCAGACACTGAGTGACAGAGGGCTGTAGGTCTTGTAAAGACTATTCCTATTCTTTGGTGATACACCTGCAAACAAAATATTCAACGAAACAGACTTTTGTATCTCATTAACAATGTCACATTTTCCTATAAGAAAAGTATGTTTCAAGATAATGTAAATATTTCACACAGGAATTTGTGACTTACAGGTATAGTTTAAGTTTTGCCACTGGATAACGAGCAGCAGATGCTGCAAATGAAATAAGTATATGGCTGGAAATTTTTCGAATACAAATTTTCAGTCTGTCTGACTGCAAATTGAAAACCTGGGTTCCTTGATACTGTCACGTCTATTAGTGTCTATAGACGGGGTTTGGAATGATGAATATATTTGTTGACTATTTACAGGTCGTAACTACAAACAAATATTTGCACGATTCTGATTTCCACACTAAGAATAACTCCACACTAAGTCTTCTCAGTCTACTTTCAATAGTCTTTACTTGGTAACAGCTCTCAATTTTGGCTATTCCTCTGCAGTGTTTTCATCAGACGTTCCCTAGTAACGAATCTTAGCAATATACATTCTTCAGCTTCCGTTGCCCACTGGTTAACACTCCGCAACTGCACTGAACTCACTCTCTGAACTCTTCTCGGTCGGTCCAATCATATAGCCTTCGAGCGGACCCACAGAGAACGCCGCTTGCAGTAATGTGTGTTGATTCACTGCTGCAAAGTTGGTTTTACCGCACAGTTGCATAGTAACGATCGCGGCGCGGGTCCACAAAGAACGCCGCTTGCAGCACATCTTCTGTTATTGCGTGATGTCACAGTGTACGTGACGCGTTCCTCTTTCCGCGTGTGTACGAGCCATTACATTGCAACGGTTGTTTCTTTGCCTCCACAGTTCTTGCTTTGAGGAAGAAAGTAGCTTTAAATTTCAAGTTTCGAGAGTATTGAGAGTCTCGGAATTATATTTCATTATTGAGTAAACTCGAAATTGATTAAAACAATTGATTTTCTATAAAGTTGAATGGGTTATGATGAAATTGTTTACATTGGCAACATTGATCAGGTAGCAGTAAGGTTTAAATGCGTTTGCTTGGGTTTCATGACACTCATTTCGACTCTGTAGCTGACTAAGTCATATACAAACAGACGCTTTCTATTTAAATTAAAACTTAAAAGGACACAGTATTCACGTTAATGTATTACTTCGCACACTTTACAAAGAACAGAATGTAGAGATTTTGATAAAAATTGTTGAAAACATTATTTATGTTTGAAAGTGCTGATGGAATTGTAACGCTTAGTACAACAGCTTCATTTCCGGGGTCACTGCTCTGAGTTTTTGTCTACGATTCGGCTATTTTAAATGAGGTCTTCCGTGACTCTGATTAGTAACTAAGATGACGTAGCGCTAGTGCTTCAGAACAGACAGACAGACAGACGACGCCGCTTCCTACTTTCTCACTACTCATTCATTCTGACAGCCCATTCGCCCATATATAGCCCAGGTAGGTGACACATCTCATTACATAAGTCAAGAAACAAGAAGCCAGGACATAAGGTAAGATAATTATGAATAATTAATAGAGGAGGAGAGTGGAATTCTTACCTTGTTGAACGCACTAACTGCAGCCCTCATTATAGCGTTGTGACGCTTTCGATTTCTGGTTGTCTCAGCTTCCGCCTTAAGTAGTTTTGGGGTTTGGGAGTGGTGTTGTATGGTAGAGGGTAAAGCGGATAAGAACTTCAGATTATCCGTCGAGTGAATGCGAATTGAGGTGCAAGGAGTTGATTTTCAAGTGAAGTTTCGTAGAAGTAATAATACAGGTGTCGAAACGAAATATTGTTTTATTTGTTCAAGACTGGAAGTTCAATCAGTTGTCTCCAGATTATTCATAAACGTAGAATCACGTCAGATGATTCACTTTTACAGTTGGAATTCGTAGATAGTATCTCTGAAACACGGGATTGATGTTTCACAAAATATTTAACTCAGGACGTGGTGACGCGGGCGGGATAATTCAGTATCCATTCATTTGTCGCCTACAGAGTTCAGAAGTCAACATACAGGTCCGTCAGAGCTCAAGACGCCATCTTCATCGGAGGACAGCGCTGCCAACCTCCCAATACGAGTATTGCCCCCCCCCGGTGTTCCACCCGTAAGCAATATGAATTGCCATTGGAAAATAAATGTTTAGGAAGTTTAAACCACGGTCTCCAAAATGCTTAATCTGTAAACTGTGATTTATACACTCGAAACGAAAAACATGGCTTTGTCACGTCCAGGGTTCCGGGCGTAACACTGGACTTGGCTTCTTGGTAATGTTCCTCGTGAACTCTGAAGTTTCTCAATCCCCTAGCTCATTTGGGGGGAACCAGAAACAGCCCATCGAGGTTTACAGCTCGCCACATTTCTGTCCTCTCAGCAGTTTCAAGAATGGTTCACTAAAACTTTATCTTCGAGGTGGGGAAGGGGAAGACGCCGCACCCTCCTGATCAGAAAGTTTCTGTATTTCTGTCTCACTGAAATAAATTTGAAAACTGACGACTTCCATATCGCTCCAAATTTTGGAGTGTCTAGCCAAGCTTCGTACTGGACTGAGCTTTTTCCTTTAAATAGCCCAGAATTCACCAGGACAGACAAATTATATTGTATAACACACGAGGGTAACTTAGGATAGCCGGTCTGCTTTCTCTGTTTCATCCGGTTTCCACCGAATACGAGTGAACTGAATTACTGCTATGGTGGCCCTTCAGTCTTACCTGTCGCCTTAATGTGAAAAGTTTAGAGTTGGTAAACCTGTCAGTGAAATCTGCGTGTTGTTCGGGAACCCAACAGCGATCTTATGAAAGTTTGAAATTGTGTTTTCGTCGAATTTCCGTAGATAGTATCCTTAATGTGTAAGAGAAATGTCTTCCGGGCCACAGACTCCTCCTAGCACGCCTTTAGTTCCGCAGGCGCCCGTCAGGCGTCTTCACCAGCGCACTGTAATTCATATGATGTATATTCAAAAACCTGGCGTGTGCAGGGGGAATTCTCTACCTGGAACCAATATAAACCACGTCAGGATCAAATTCTCTCTATAATGCAAATGTGGCTCATTGAAAATTTACACACATTAAATATGCCTAATATTATAATTAAGGCCGATATTGTACAGTAATTTATCATCAGTTACAGGTGATTTCAAACTATATGTCACGTGTTGGTGATTATATTAGATGTTTGGATTGATGATTTCATTTATTGAACGCTTATAGCTCGGAACTGTAAACAATTATAATAATTTCACTAATATATACAATCTACAAACCTCTGTCGCAAAAACAAAATCTTCTGTAACTTTACTAGTCGTTGTTTGGTAACGGCGTCTAACAGTGCTCCGACCATCTATTTTCGACTGGCTACTCATGACATTCGACCCGTGATTGACTGTCGACTCTAAGGTACTTTACAATTGGCAGTTTACCTCCCTTTGTGGCTCATGGCACGGACGGGCCGCTTCCAGGAATGCCTCAGTTGTTACGTGACCTGTTAAGCTGGCTGCTGCCTAGTGGTGGCCCGGGTATTTTTGACGCGGAAACATGTTTTCATGTTTTCGTTGCTGTAGAAACGTGTTTACCGGCCGTTGCCTAGGTGAGTGATTCTCTTAAACAACGAATTATTGCTTTATTTTCTTTTGTGAAATTGATTCATGGCCTACGTACTCAAGTGTGCACATAATTTCTAACCCCTTATTAAGGCCATGGGTAGGAGCCTCGGACGGTGAGCAAGATTGTGGAACCGGTTCTACCGTTAGAGTAAAGCCCCGAAAATCTGGACAAACATCCATCTTCTGAGCGGGATATAGGCCCCATTCAAACACATCGAGGAACCTACGCTAACTCTTTGTTTCAGATTGCAATTTCATCTGGATTAGCCTTGTTACTGACGCTCTTATTATTGTTTCTGCTTGTAGTGTACGGTTTTAGTAGCTCCATTTACTCACATTCACAGGTAAATTTGTGATGTCTCATTAAAGAGTCAGAAATTACTTATAACAGTCGCGGATACTTCTAGGCAATAAAATATTCAACATTTAGTAAAAAGACGGAGGTCGTAAATTCTTGTATTAAAGGGTCTACATAAAATACCCAATTACAATTTCGAATTTCATTGTATAGAGATTTAATACAAGATTTTAAAAATATATGTTATGACCACAAAAATATCCAGCCATTAATATATTAACATATGTAAGACTGCATTATTGCCAGCACGATATAAGATAAATAAGACATAAATAGTAAAGACATGTTTAAATTTTAAATATCCTTGGTAATATTTTATGGTCATTGTTTATTAATTAAAAAGTTTATATAAAATATTTTCACGGCATATTCATCCACTGAAGTGCACAGCGTTTATTTGAAACTTCTTCCATGCAGTCAACGTTTTCCTAAACTTACCTGAAATTGAATTAATCCTTTATGTAAATTGACAGTCTGTGTAGATTTTAATTAAATTTAGTTGCTGAACTTCAGAAAAGGCTTGGAATAAACTTCATTAGAATTTACTTACCCAGACGATGCTTTTTAATAGCTGTGTATAACATAATGCACTTTCGTTTCCTAGGCTGATGAATGTTCAACCCTTGTGTATAATGTTAAAGTTATTATTCTGTTAGGACAAACGGAACAGCCATATCTGAAAAGAAAAAGAAAAACAAATTTATCGTAAGCAAGAATACTTTCTGTCTATGTTTGGGAATCTGTGACGCGGCTTCTTGTTTACTGTTACTATCTTCTTGTGATTTCTTCGTTCGCCCTTTTCTCCCTGTACAAACTTATTTTGTCTGCCTAAACTAATTCAACGGAGCAATATCGGAAAGCTATAACAGCAGCCTTTGTCACAACTCTGTTCCCTTTCCCAGCCCTCTGCACTACAACTACACAATGCTACTTACCTCTACTTGCCTTAGAAATTACCTCATAACTTATTCCATTCTCAGCGTCCAAATATAACTTTAGAGTTATCCTTTTAAAATAAAAAGCAGGAAGTGAAGGCATGTTGAATTAAAACCCCAGGAAATCAGGATGTAAACCATGTCATATAGGTGGGAAGAAAAATGTCGTTCAAAATGTAAAGAAAAAGTATCAAACGTTGGTTGTTGTGTGTGACGTACTGTGAACATGTCAGTTTGAAGTTTTGAGGTTTTCACGGCGATGACAATGAAGAAAGTCGTCTTCTGGGTTTAGGCACCGTGTATTCTTCGTTTTGGCCGACGAGAGCTACTGCTCTCCGCATTCCAAGCCATTCAACTGCTCTGAAGATGGAGGCGCTACGTTCCTCCGAAACGTCGGCCAAAATGTAACCTTTTTAATATCTGTGGTGGTATCCATATCCTACAACTACATCACCACCACCACTACAACTGTTACTGTATTCTACATATCGATGCATAGTTCTAAAATGATTGCGGATGTGTAATATAGAAGTTTACGGTTCCGTAACCTTCGCCTCACCACGCAGACTATCTCACTCCTATGGACGCCAATTTATTATAGTTGAATCGCAGGCACGCTTGTTGATCCTCCAGGGTTCTGTTGAATGACTACTTCCATTTACGACGGTCTGAACTGATCGCCTTTCTCAAGGTGCATCGGGTCTTGCTAAGCAGGCAAAAGAAAACATTGTGGTGCTTAATCAGTTCTTTTGATGATTGCGCAATCACTGTTCATTGCTTTACTGCTGCTGGCACACGTATATAGATCACCATTCACAACCATAAATTTGCTCGAAAGTATAGTTTACATTCTTACAATTAAACCCTGCTGCTTAACAGAGATTAAGTGCCTACGTCCGTTCTTTTTTAATAATTTGAAACAGACTAGTTTTTGGAAGCCAAGTTTTCTGACGTTATGAAGATTCATGTCTCCTTTGTTCACAGAAGTTGACTTCTGATTGATTTAAATTTAAAATTGAGATGATCTCTAATTTTTATACTTACTCCTCAGTTAGTTGCTTTAATACTACTCGATATAAGGTCGTTATCACGTCAAGAATAACTCACTAATTCTGGCATCCCCAACATGAAACACGTGTTCTTAACACCTGCATATCAAAGGCTTTGCTGATGCAAAGTGAAGCAAAAATTCCAAGAAAAGCAATTTATTTCTGGCAACTAACACATGTTAATTACATTCTTTGATCGTGCTTATTAAATTCATAAATTGGGCTAAGCGACACTGGCCTTCTTACTGCTACAAATTTTCAACAAATATTAATTATATTCAGCACGTGTTATATATGGGGCGGACGCGGTAGCGTAGTTGGTTGAGGCACTGTGCTACAAGCCGGAAGGTCTCGGGTTCGAGTCCTGATAAGGTGGATTTTTTTAATTTACCTAATACTTCCAGCCGCACTATGGCCCTGGGTTCGACTGAGCCGCTGACAACCTTACCGCCATCTGTGAGCCGATTGTCTAGAGAATGAGGGAGCCTCAACCTCTCACAACTCTATGGGCCTTCACGGCCGGTTACAGGGGATAGCTTTACCTTACATGTTAATTATGCTTGTATTTTAAGGGTTTGTGTTATTGGATTATATTCATATTTACAGTAGATTTTAATCACTCTGAAATTAATCAGCATGTACATGTCCTAGGTTAATACATCTTTGTTAAAATACTGAACTTCAAGTGGTCGCCATATTATTTTTACTCTGTGGTAGATATTTATGTATGAAGAAATAGGTTAGTTCTGCGTGTCTCCGCACTAAATTCAAAGCGTCCTGACTCAGTGACTAATAAAATGCCATCAGAAACTTGCCGCTCTCTTACCAGCTCAGTTATTGCAACTAAAGCTACTAAGATAAAATAATACCCGATTGATTTTGCTCCATGTAATTTTCTGTTGTTTCGAATATTCCCCGAATGTTGTGGAATGTAGCCATGAAAATGGGCTCTATGACTTCTGTGAAATTTTATTTTCCAATGGACCTAAATATCCATAGAAAAATATACAATAAAATCACGAAAATAGAGAGTAGCTTGTAGCACGGGTGTGACGTTACACATATTCGTGTCTTCAGTCCACTTGTTTTCCCACTCCGTGGAGCGACTCGTGTTTCCCGGGATACCTCTACTTGTTAGTGTAAAGTGCAATCAATTTTCTAGTGGACTGAATTCTTGCAGCTGATCAGACAGCAGCGAGATACGAAGGGGATGTATTCATGTTCCCGGACTACGATTGCGGTTGCCCTGTGGGAGGAACATTGCGCCATCCGGAAACACAGCTGACAATCATGGGGCATGCGCAGTATATTTTGGATTTCAGTCGGTTCAGCGGACAGAATGTTATACTGGTCGTATTGCCGATCCAATTATTAACTGACTAACGACGTATTTAAGGATCTACTGTAATCATAATATTTCAGAAGGATATTTGTCTAATAAATTAATTATGTTTATACAACGATTATAGCTCGCTTGAAAGTGCTTCTGTAGACTAATGCTACAATGTCTGTCTTCTTTCTGTTCTCTCATGCAGCGATAACGTTCACTACCTTTCCTAAAATTATTTTTCTGGATTCAAATCCAGGTAATTCTTCCTACCATTCAATTCAGAACATCTTGTCTAAAACATAAAAATCAGAATATATAAAACTATAATTTAGCATATGGTTCTGTATGGGTGTGAATTGAGAACAGGGTGTTGAGGAGAATACTTGGACCAAAGAGAGATGAAGTGGCTGTAGGTTGGAGAAAACTGCATAATGAAGAGCTTCATAACTTGTACTCATCTCAAAGTATCGTTAGAATCATCAGGTCAAGGAGGATGAGATAGGTACGGCATGTAGCACGAATGGGGGCGAAGAGGAATTCATATAGGATAATGGTGGGAAAGTCAGAAGGAAAGAGCTCACTGGGAAGACCAAAGCATAGGTGGGACGCTGGCTACGAATCACGTGACGTGAATATACTTGTTCATGTGAACAAGGTAACAAACCTTCTTGAATGCCAGAGCCACAAGAACTACACCAATTAGAGAGCTTATGGCATGTTTTATGGTATGATGCTACGTATTATGACCTAAGAAGGTGCCTGAAGCTACCAAATACTCTTATTCGGTTGCAGTAGGTCAGGATTCAAACTGGGTACCTACCTATGATATCTGATCTATAATTCTTTCCTCACAGAGACAGTTATAGCCAGTATCTGATGCTGATACATCCTAATTGCATTCAAATAATGTTACTTCATGATATTATGACCCAAACCCATTGCTGTGCAACGGAGCGATAAACACCTTCCCGTTCACGCGCGTGACAACAATAGGAAATGTATCTGTTAACACATCTGGTCAACAATAGAGGATATCCGTTGCTGGGAAACCCAAACACGTTTTCCGTGGATACAGTGTTCTCAGTGTGTTTTCTGTGCGTGGTTCGTGCCGAAGGGTTATGAGGGACAACGAAGGTCCTTTGCAGTCAGTCGCAGAACGAGAAGCAGAATGAAGAGAGACCTCGGCGGACAAGGAAGAAGGTTTCGGCTGAAGATTGATTGTGAGCTGTTATAATTGTAATATCAGTGCCAATAAATCCAGTTATCCAATCTAGAAACCTTATTATTAGTCACGCAAAACCCCTCAGGCTTGACAATTATAAATATTTGCATGTAACTTCATATAAACAATTGTAACTTGTGTAGTTTAGTGCTGGAAGGAAGCTTTCGCAAGGTTGTAGTTATGTGTAGTTCTTCGTCAAACTATATTCCTCTCTCAGTATCATTTCAGTATGGCCTCAGATTCCTCTAGAGTCTGTTCTATATGATGATATAACCAGTAAATTTTCATTTACACGAAACGCATATAACTTTCGGTTTCTGTGTTCAATATGCAAGAGAAACTGGATAGCTCCTTGTCCAAGACTAATAAGATCTGATTACTATTCCTCATTTTTCACGTGATACATACGGTATATTATCAGTTCACATGTTCAGTCTCTGAAACTCGATTTATTTTTACTAGATAGTGTGGGACCTTCAACGTCTCACAACCCTATGGGCCTTCACGGCCTGGTACAGGGATAGCTTTACTTCTTTTGGAATGGCTGGGGCTGAGTAATTTGGGGTTACATTTCACCACTAATTTACAATGAACAAGAAACAACAGTTATCAATTTTCTTAAAAAGAATCATCTCGTGAAACACTGATACACGTTTCAAAATATATATCACAATAAAATATGTACGAGTATTTTATAATCGATATATCTTTCGATGTGAAGGATGTTCACGCCTGACGATGTATAAGGTCTAATTCTTTCATCCTTCTCTGGACTGAGTTGCTTGTAGAGCACTCTTGTTACTAGAATATTGGAGCAGGGGCTCTCACAACAGTGACAATGAAGAATTCTGTCTTAAGGGATGCTAAGTCCAGTAGTTCACTAAAAGTCAACCACCGATTCGGAGTAACATATCGTCTCCATCTTCAGGATCGAAGAGTAAGCCAAGCAAGGCACCATCAAGAGGCTCTGCTGACCGTCTGCTTCTTGTTTTACTCCTTACTTGGTTTACCCTTCAACCTTGAAGATGGAGGCAATAGGTTCCTCCGAAAAGTCGGTTGACTTTTACCCGAATACACGACGTTACATCATGCAAAATAGAACTGTTTATTACAAGCGAATGGAATTACGAAATAAAGAGAATGCGTTAAAAATGTATGTTTTCGGCTGCTGTCAACTTTAGACTCGAGGGTATTTGTGTATTTATATTATTTTGCTTATAAAGTAATCATATCTGTCGGTCCGGCTGTTGTGTCGATTTCATATTCAGGTAGAGGACGGACAGCTGACCATGAAGCCGGTACCTGACACTCACTAAAATATTGTCGCGTATCGGGGGTATGATGCGACAAATAAATTCTCGATGTATTCGATGTAGCGTCTTTTTTTAAGAAAGGACAGACCTTTGTCTATCGTTCTTACAATATTATCTGTTCATTCTGCACTGACATTTAAGGATTTCGCAGTGATCTATAGTGAATATATGCTTGTCACAGTAGCCGCGCAGCCTAAGGCATGAATTGTCTTCGCTCGCTCGGACGCAGGGATCGTGGTTTCGAATCCCACTCAAGGAAGGGCTGTTTGGTGTGTGTATGCGTTTTTCTGTGTTTGTGTTGTTCTGTGTTTAAGTAGAGGCGTTGCGACGGGCTGATCACTCGTCCAAGGAGTCCTGCCGTCTGTGAAAAAATGATTAGTGAACTGAATAAGAGGTCTGGGTCTTGAATGGTCTTGAAGAGCCATTAGAAAAGAGTATAGTGAATACATTTGCATATTTCTCTAAACATCGCTGTCGTACCCACTCAACAGAGATGTTTGGAGAAATTTGCGTTCTCTGTAATGAACGACCGAATTCTAAAAACTCATTACAGAATGAATAGAAAATACCCTAGTGGTATTCGTGATATCCACGTTCAAATCTCAGTCCGGACATTGTCTTCGGCAAGTATCAGGCTAACACCTCATTTAGTCACATAACCTATGAAGTTAAATCTTTATTAAGTAAACTGAGAAACGGCCGGTCACGGTAGCCGAGCGGTCTAAGGCATGCACTGTCTTCGCTCGCTCGGAAGCCGGGATCGTGGGTTCGAATCTGTTTCCTGTGAGGTACGAACTGAATTCTTGTATATTATTCTTATACACTGCCGGTCACGGTAGCCGAGCGCTCTAAGGCATGCACTGTCTTCGCTAGCTCGGAAGCCGGGATCATGGGTTCGAATCTCACTGAGGGCATGGATGTTTAGTTTGTGTGTGTGCGTTTTTCTGTGTTTGTGTACAGGTAGAGGCCTTGTGACGAGCTGATCACCCGCCCAAGGAGTCCTACCGAATGTGTAAGATCTAGAAAAACCGAAGTGAACGGAGAAATTCATGGAGGTAGGCCTAGGCCCACTGGGGCTGTAGTGCCAAGGAAAAAAAAAAACAAAAAATCTGAGAACCGTAAGGGACTGAGATGTCAAAATTGTCTCATAGCTTACGAAGAGGAAACAGTTTTGCGGGAAACTGCTTTCGGATAACAAGTATCACTTTACAGGTCGATAATGGACAAGTTATTACTTTCTGTTAAAACGTTCTATTCGGCAGAACGTGCGTGGATTTCTGAAGCTTCAGACAGACAGTGGGAGAGTACCAGGAAACACAACCGTTTGTTCTCTTTCCATTCAGTTTGAAGGCCCATTTATCCTTTGTACTCATCATACGACCCACAGTGGTCGCGCGCTATATGACACGAACTGTTTTCGCCCACTCAAACACTATGATCGTGTGTTCGAATACCACTCAAGGCATGGATGTCTGTGTTTATGTTAGCCTGTGTAGGTAGCCGCCTTGCGGCGGGCTGATCACCCGTCCAAGGAGTCCGAATTAATTCTGAAGAGGAAAAGGAATAGGACAGAGAACCTAATCTGAGAAGACAGAAGAAGAGTTAAATGACATCGAAAAACTAAAACACAGATCAAGCAAAAATCATATTTAACCTTATTCATACGATATAGAAAATTGTTTTTTTTTCAGCAAGTCTCTCATTAAAGCCATTTATGTATCCAGTAATTCAAGTGTTTAGATGTTGGTGGAATATTACACGGAAGTTTTTAAGTGAGTAACTTTACACAATGCGTAGAATACGGTTGCTGAACTATGAATATATGTCTAACTAGTGTTTAATATTTTAATTCTGATTAAACATCATTCAGTGAGACTTTTTTATTTAAGAATAGATACGTCTGTTGGTATCAGGTTCACATTTTGTATTCGTTACTCCCTTCATTGCCGATCACAGTGGCCGCGCGGTGTAAGGCTCGCTCGAACACTGGAATCGCGGTTCGAATCCCACTCAAGATATGGATGTCTGCGTTTAATCTGTGTTTGTGTATGTAGCGCCCTTCCGACGGGCTGATCCCCGTCCAAGGAATTTTGCCGACTGTCTAAGGTTAAAAATGTGAACTGAAACGAAGCTTTTCACGGATGCTTTATGCTTCATGTGGGAGCAACGGGAACAGAAGAAGAAGAAGAGCCCGTTCATTTGGTGACATTTAATTAATGGCTTACTATAAAACATCTTATGGTGTGCCGGGAACGTAGCAGATAGAGAAGGCTTTAGAGAGACCTTGAAGACGCAAATCCTCTTTCTATGAATTTCCACCCACCCCGCCAAGGTCAAACAGCTCTTTACCGACTTGAGTCCCAACGAATGGTGTAGGGAGTGTTAAAATTTCTTGCCAACGAGTAGATGCTTTGTGTTATTGTTATTAATAAATGCTAATCCATATACAGCAATATCTTACAGATCGCGTGTATGTTCCCCATTTCCCTGGGTTATCGAGAGCAGAAGATACAGACGAAGGGGCGAGTGGGAAAAGAAGGCGATAAGAGGAAAGCTAAGATGCAGGATGGGGAGATAGCAGTGATATGTGATGGTACCTACCCGTGCCGTCTCGCCTTACGCGTCATGTTGAAGACAACGTCGGGCTGATACCGAAGATGCCCGAAGTAGTGCGGTCGGCTCGCCGGTCAGTGTGTGCGCGCCATGGGGTTCCAGTCAGTCTACGTCCCGGCGTGTGATTACGAAGCATCGCGCCGCTTCGGGGAGAAACTGAAATCGCGTTGACCGGAACGGTGAAGTTGAGTGTAAAACGGGGCAAGACGACAATGATCCCATTTAAAAGAAAAACGCGTGTTCGAAGCGTAAGAATCTGGCATTATGAGGTGATAGCAGTTTAAAAGTATTTAAAAACAATGTAACCGTATGTGTGAAATAATATTTCTATAGCGAACAATGTTCTGAATTATTTCTTAGGTTCGTGTTACGTAACTGGATAGTAAGCAGTCATGGTGTAAACATAAGTAAATTTAGGAGCGTATAGTATTTTTAATAATAACAGACATTACTAAAAACGATATATTTTATACACACTGCTACAGTTAAATGGGGCATACGTAAGATGAATATTTTTAAATTATTCTAAGGAAAACAACGAAATATGGAGAGAAATAAACAGTTTATGAACTGGCGTTTTGTATTTGATAAATAATTTCACTAAATGACTGCGCACATTTGCGAAGTAATTGTGGTTCACCGAAGTTTTTAAGAAATGTATTCGAACTCTTCCAACAGGGTTAAATGACTGTCATACGAGTATTTTACATAATATACTCAGAAGTAACGTGTAAGTGAAACATAATGGCTTTCGAATTTTGGTGTTAATCGGGGAACTCGACACGAAATACTACATAGCACACGTGAAGCAGTGTATGTCTGTGTTACTGTATAGTTGTATTCTACTCTACGTAACAGTTGGTCGTATACATACATTCAAATGTCAGCAAGCACAGTGTAACAGATATGAATGGAAATAATGCAGGGGCGAGAAGAATAACGGCATAATAGGATTTTTAAGTACAGGGAAGAAAGTGAATAAGACAAATTCGTGTACGCTGGTTTTCGTTGTCTCATTCTCGAAGTGTTTAGATAGGTTTCATTGCGAACTAACTCTTCGGTGGTGTGTGTGCATTTAATCAGAATATGTGTAAAGTCGTGACTGGCTTGCATTGCAGCTTCATACTTTTCTTCTGTTAATGTTTCCATTAAGACAGAGGGTGGTGACAATGACTTCACGTCCAGTGTTAGTTATACTCCTGTGGTGGTTTGTCCTCGGATGTCGTGCTAATTGGGACAGCGATGATGACCCCGGTAAGTGAGGGACCATCAGGATCCTAACATTTCATTTATAATTACCAAGTTGCAGACCTTGATTTGTGTTAACAGTACAAATCTAAACAGTGTTTCATATTGTTGAATAAATACCGGTTTTTAAAGTAACATATATGCCCTATTGCCGGTCACGGTAGCCGAGCGGTCTAAGGCATGTACTGTCTTCCCTTGCTCGAAAGCCGTGATCATGGGTTCGAATCCCACACAAGCAATGGATATTTGGTGTGTATATGCGTTTATTCTGCGTTTGTGTTATCCTGTGTTTAGGTAAGTGAGGGACCATCAGGCTCCTAACACTTCATTTATAATTACCAAGTGGCAGACCTTGAGTTGTGTTAACAGTACAAATCTAAACAGTGTTTCGTGTTGTTGAATAAATACCGGTTTTTAAAGTAACATATATGCCCTATTGCCGGTCACGGTAGCCGAGCGGTCTAAGGCATGTACTGTCTTCCCTTGCTCGAAAGCCGTGATCATGGGTTCGAATCCCACACAAGCAATGGATATTTGGTGTGTATATGCGTTTATTCTGCGTTTGTGTTATCCTGTGTTTAGGTAAGTGAGGGACCATCAGGCTCCTAACACTTCATTTATAATTACCAAGTGGCAGACCTTGAGTTGTGTTAACAGTACAAATCTAAACAGTGTTTCGTGTTGTTGAATAAATACCGGTTTTTAAAGTAACATATATGCCCTATTGCCGGTCACGGTAGCCGAGCGGTCTAAGGCATGTACTGTCTTCCCTTGCTCGAAAGCCGTGATCATGGGTTCGAATCCCACACAAGCAATGGATATTTGGTGTGTATATGCGTTTATTCTGCGTTTGTGTTATCCTGTGTTTAGGTAAGTGAGGGACCATCAGGCTCCTAACACTTCATTTATAATTACCAAGTGGCAGACCTTGAGTTGTGTTAACAGTACAAATCTAAACAGTGTTTCGTGTTGTTGAATAAATACCGGTTTTTAAAGTAACATATATGCCCTATTGCCGGTCACGGTAGCCGAGCGGTCTAAGGCATGTACTGTCTTCCCTTGCT